>NC_044011.1:45557540-45893998 GCF_900496995.4 Aquila chrysaetos chrysaetos
GCTGAGACTTCAAAACTGCGTGCAAGTTCAAATTATAGCAGATGCCGGATCTTGATCTTGTTATACACTGGGTGCTAGCAACAACTGTTTGCAAGGGAGGGTTTTATTCTCTTGTGCTGGTTATTATGCTCTCCAGATAAGCTCCTTAACAGCACCTTGGGATTTCTGGTGATATCACGGCTTGTTCTGGGTCCTCCAGCGTTACCCTTCCCTTCAAGCGATCCCCTGGCTGCAGCTGGGTGATGTAGTTGCCTTTGATGCTAATTTATTGCAGATTTGAGTACAGGGAGAACACTGTTACCGGAACAGAGTAACACAAGGAACCAGAGCTCGGGCAGCGTCTTGGCAGGGTTCTATAAAAATCTGGTTCCCCTTAGCTCAAGCAGAAGTTTGGTAATCTATATGTCATCTCTTTGGTTCCTAGGATTAATGTGAGGAGTCCCTTTTACTAGCTAATAATTTTCATTATAAAAGTCTGCCTGGCTGGCTTTGGATCTTTGCCATCTGTGAAGGAAGCCTTGATTTGGAATTGAGGACAGCTGAGTCTTACATATTTATTAATTTTAGATTTTCTTGATGTTTTAACTCTTAGAGGGTAAACGTAACCAGTTTCCACTCTGTCTCTCTTACTGCTGAAGAATGAAATTGAACATGACAAACAAGAAGTAAAGCAAACTTTGCTGAAAAGTAGAAAGTTATAAATATTTACAGAACTGTTGCTTTTTTCCTTTCCTTTCTTTAAATACTGTTCTTAACTGTACACACAAGGCACACCCTGAAAGCCAAGAACTTCCAATTTATGTTCTGAAGGCCCAGCTGAAACCCCTGCTCATGACGTCCTTGGTAGGGAATTGGTTTGCGCCAAGATTTTCGCTTCAGAAAGACTTTTTAGCATTTGCAGGGCTTCCATCAGAGATAGATCCTCAAGCTTTTACCCGGGCCCGCTACAGTTCAAACAGCGGATCGTTACGTGGCCGTACAGCAGCCCCGGCGTGTAGCTCCCCGAGTATGCTTGGAATTGTTACGACTTGAACACGGGCAACCACATCAGTAGGTTTGTTTAAGCAATAGCTTCGTGTTCTCATACGAAGGTTTATTGAAGTGCTGCACGAAAAAGGTAGGTCGTGTGTGTTAGCCATAACATTTAGATCAGAGCGATGAAATGGGCCCCAGTCATGACGATGGGCTGAGGAGAACGTTGGCTGTGGATGAGGCTGAAGGTTTATATTAGATGCGTTCATTCTGTGAATGAACCTCGGGGCATTTTTGTACTTTTAAGAGGTATTTTCAGAGTATCCAAGCTGACAGGTTTGAATGGGAGCTTAAAAGTTTCAAACCTCCAAGTAGGTTCAGATCTGGCATCCTGCTTTTACTTCCGTCTCTATTTTTAAGCATTTACATACCTAAAGGAGTTCATGATTAGGACATAAATCTGAGTTTGGAAGGATTTGTTCACGATTCTCTTTTCTGCTAAGACATTTCTTGAGTGACTTTGGGCAGGTCCTTTAAAGTAGGATTCCTCTCCTTTGCTCTTAGGCATCTAGCAGTTATCCAGGTCTAAGGTCAGTTAATCTGGTAGCCCATTAAAGCAGATGGGTGTATCTGGAGGGTGATTCACCTCGTCTACCATAATATAGGTGTTTAAAAGAAAAAAGAAGTGGATCCTAACTTCTCCCTTGGCACCGCAGGAAAAATAATGCATCCTTACTTAACCAATAAATTTTGTAATGCCCCTCCTTGATACCTTGGGAAAGAGAGCCATAAACAAAAGACATGGCAAGTGGAGGATTCATATACAGGGCTACAGCTCACACATCGGGGGGTGAATCTTGTGTTTCCTGACAAGCCTGCCTAATGCAGGTATTGAGGAAACTGGAAACCTTCCTGTTCTGCCTCCCTTAGTAGCATTTTTCTGTGCGCTGTGGTCCTATTGAGAAAACGGGAACTAATTGTATATAGTACGTGGCTAGTCATTGTGAAAGGGCAAATCCTACACCAGAATATTGTATTTAGTTAACAAGAAATTGTAACTGGTCTGTCAGTGCCCATGAAGGAGTTCAGGAGACAGTTGCCTATGGATAGGGAGAACATGGTTTTCCATCGGCAAGTGTTTTCCACTACTTGAAACTTTAAAAGTTGTTTATAAGCTGTGTGCCACAGAGATACATTAAACTTTTTCTCCTCCCTAAGTGATTTATTTTTGTGCTTGAGAAATCATTAACAAGGGGAGGATTTGACACATACTCTTACTGCTTTGCCTTGCGTGTTGGAGCCCAAACTGACCGTCTTTGTTTCTTATGATCCTTTATCATTTCCTGCTTGTTTTATGTTACACAATGAAGAAATACTGGCCTGTCTCAGCATTTTCACTTGCATCTGAGTCCATGTTTGTTACAGCTCTGTGCACAGACAGCGTAAACGGGGGGAAAAATGGTTGTAAAGTTGCATTCTGGGGCAGTAATTCAGTGGGGCTGTTGTGATTTGACAGCCCCTTTGAGCTCACAGGTAATATCGGCCATACCATTCCATTCATCCTGCTGTCCTGCTGGCTGTTATTTCATTTGGCTGTCCCTTTTTCCAAGAGGGTGGCAATATATTGAAACCAGTCAGCCTCAGACATGCCAAAACCAGTTTTCTTTCAGTATTTCACGATTTATAGTAATTTTTTTTATCAAAACCCATCTCCAAAGGACTTGGGCAATCAATGACCGAAGCTGTGGTCAGAGTTCTGGCCGGTGAGCTGGGAGCAGCTCAAGCCCTGTCTCACACACTTTTTGTGGCCTTGGGGAGCTTGTTTGATATTTTCCTTTCCGTCTCCACGCTTGTAAAATCAAACTAACAGTCCGTATCTGCCCCCAAGGTGCCACAAGGGTAAGTTTCTTAATACTTGTGAAGTATGTGGAGGATTAAGAGAGTGCTATAAACATGAAATAGTATTTGTCCAAGTGTTAACACGGGTTGGTATGCTAGATCCAGAGTAGCCTTGAGATTGTCTGTAGGAAATAAGGAAACTTACCTGTGTGTATCCCCTATATTTATTTTGTTCCTTGGTTGGGTTTGCATACTTTCACAAATCTAAACCTGTCAGACATTTTGGAAACCGAACGGTGCCGAATTCAGTGGAGCTCTTCCGTAAATCATGAAAAGCCTGTGTGTTTTAGGTGCCTAAATGTTTCTTCCGATCCGGTAGTATGTGCCTCTGCGCGCACAAACCCCTGTAACATAAAAGACGGATCCTGCAGATGCGTTCTCTGCTACACGAACTCATTGAACACAAGTTGATACTTTTAAAGGCCAATAGTTTTGAGCTATTTGGGGCAAATTTCCAAACATAACAGGCACTGTTACCGCTTCACCATCTGCCCTCTGAATTGCTGGAACTCACAATTATTGGCTACGGGGTCAGCATTACAAAGAGGTACATGGGGTCCCCGTGGAGAATTACTTGTCTGGGGGAAGTACTTGCAGAAAGGGGCAGCTGAGCAGGCAATACAAGCTTTTGCAGTTAAGAAAAGAGACAGTTTCTCTCTCGCCTTCTTTTTTACCCTGCCTGCAGCTGTGAGAAGAGAAATTCTTTATGGCTGAGTGACCCAGAGGACAGCAGGGAGTTGAAAATTAATTTGCATTTCGAAACACTACAGCTGTAGGGGGAGCAAACATGAGAAAAAAATGTTGCAGTCCCTGCAGGAATTGCTTGTGCTCTTATCCCTCCTCTCTTAACGAGGTGGATGCTTTTTTCCCCCCTCTCAGCTTATTGCACTTAGTGTAATTGATCTAAACAGAAAATGCTAGCGCACATACCAATGTATTAGTAGTATCTTTATCCCATTTGTGGATATTTTGTATTAAAAACAAAAAAACCAACCCCAGAGAATTAGGTGGGTACAGCCTGGGAGATGGATGTACTATACAAAGGCTCTGATCTTTGACAGGAGTGCAGTAAGGTACCACTTGCAGTCCTCAAGTGCAAAAATGCCCTAGCAGAGACGTACCCACAACATGGAGAATGTTGCTGATCTCGCAGGACTTGAAAAACGTGGTCATCTGCTTTCCTAGCCTGATGCAACACAGTGGGATTTATGTTGCTCAGGCTTGAACTTTGCACTTTGTTTTTACCCAGTTCCTGGGTAAGCTGCTATAAAAAAAAAAAAAGTCCAGCCTTAAAAAGCAGAGTCCGGTGCCAGAGGCCGATTCCACAAATGGGCACTCCGTGGTGTCTGCTCCTGGAACCTACCCGTGGTTTATGGCCCTCTCTTCCATTATTGAACTTTCCCAAGTGCAAAAGTCACACTTCAAATAAGAACGCTGCATGTTACCAAGAAATAATGCAGCTGGTGATAGCGGGCTCGGAAATCACGCAACTCATCAACAGCATAAATGATTTTAATGTGGGTCACTTCTCAGACATCGGGAAGAGAGCACCTTGAAGGAGGTTTGCTGTTTGGTTGGTCTGCTACTTCTCTCTTACTCCTGGTGATTCACTCGAGAGGACGCAGATTTAGGAGCGAGACAAAAGTCCTTAGAAGAGAATCTGAACGTGCAGGGGATGGTGGGGTGCGCGCTTGTGAAATGACAGGCGCGGGCGACTCACCGGCTGGCAGGGAGCTCCTTACAGAACAAGAAAAAGGAAATTTTTAACCTCTCTCTTGCATGCTGGTTTACGCCTTCTGTGTAACTTTCACTGTAAGATGGAGGGACGAGTTTCAGAAATGAGTACTTTGAAATGAGGTTACTGGACAAAGTTACAGTCTGAATTATTACAGGGGTTTTTTTACGTTTTTTTTAGGAAATACTTGGATAGTTTTTTGCAACATTGAGCTACAAATAGGAAGAATAATTGGTGTAAAAGCAACTGTATTTCTTCGGGTGAGGATATTCATTGTTAGGTTTTTACTTAACCACACATTAATATGGCCAGGCAGACAGGATTTATTGGGCTAATTTCAGATGTCTAGAAGCTGTCAGAGTCTCAGCTAGTCACCACCCTCAGGAACGGGGCACATCCGTGATGCAGTTGGCACCTTTTGTTATCATACTGGGTGTTCTTGGGGCGCTTTATCCTCTGCGTGTGCCCATCCTTCCTCATGGTTTGTAAGGGCAGCCTGGACAATTAAGAGTGAGCTGCCTCCACCTAAACTTTATCTTACGGCTGATTGGTTTCAGTTTATATTCTTGCGCCTCAAAACATAGCTCTTAACCTTCTGTTGCGTTCCTTCAGTCGGTTCTGGGTTCTTCGTATGCTTCCTAAGTATCATTACATGTACTTGATAGCCGTGGTTATTACCTTTGTTTAGGCGGTTCGAAGTGGCGCTCGGGACAGTTTATTTCATTTTCCTTGCTCCTGCTGGGCTGCAGGTTTAGCTTTCCGCGTCCGTTTGCTATGTGTGGAATTCAGCTGAGCAGCTGCATTTCAGCGTGCTATGGTCCATTAACCAGCCAAAAGGCCTGGCTTGTGCGGCAGTTCACCTTATTGCTGTAATATTGTGAAAACGACACCGCTAGAGGGGAGCTTGATGGGAGGCCTCGTTCCCCAGGCTGAACAAATAGTTCTGATTCCAGTAAAGTACTAAGAAAATTAAAAAAAAAAAAAAAAAAAAAAAAAAAAAATCAGGCAAGCCTCCCAAAACCCAGGGAGGGAACATTACAAAAGATTAAAAAGGAAAAAATAAACCCAAGATGATAGGAAAGGAAACGTGCCTGATTTCAAGATGAATCAAAATGTTCTTCAGAATGAAACCCATAAAACTCCTGCTTCCTCTTAATGGCAGAGAATTAACCAGTTAACGAGCCCTAGGAGATGCAATAAACCTTTCAAACCAGCTGAGAGATGCTCAGGAATGAGTTGAATAAATTCCTGTAGCTGCTATGGTGATGAAATATGCTAGGGTCTCCTTTGTTGACACGTCCACATTTCCAGCCTTTTGCGCTTTGTTTCCTGGAACTTACCTGTTATTTGAGACAGCGAAGGGAGGGAGGGAACGAGGGAAGGGGATGGATTTTGGAACGGGAGACGTGAACGGTGCCGAGATTCTCCTGAAGAGGTAGGTGTTCAAATGTAGCACCTGCCAGTGGATTTGAGAGGGCTGCAGCTGGGTCAGTGACTTCATTGCAGAGAGATTATCTGGCGTCAGTGGCTGAAGACGGTATTGCTCTGAAAAGGAATAAAACCAACAGGGAGTATTAGTACATTTTCGTTACTTGCCTGGGAACATGGAACTGGAAAGGGCTGTGTGCTGGGTTTAATAAACACAGACGCTGATTCTGGGCAGAGGGTTGTTGGGGCTGGAGGAATATACTGTGTGTTACCCTGTGCTTGTTCGCTCCTGTGCCTTTCCCGAAGTGGCCTGCTTGGGGCGGCTGTCAGAAAGCGGGTGCTGAGCTAGGTGGCTGTTAATACAAACCACGTGCGTCATCGAGTCTGGTTGTTATAATTGCAGGAAACCGCAGTAATTAACTAACATTAATAGAGTTTTAGAGTAGATGCTACTACATCCTATGAGAAGAAATCTCCATCAGTTTCCTGCTGTGATGCAGCTGGGATACCTTTCTGATTCAAATCTGGCTATCGGTTTGGGATCCAGAAGCCAAAATTGGGACCTGAACACAGAAGTTCACCTCTGCAGCGGGGATTTATGCAATAGAGATAGGTACGTGAAAAAGTCACAATGTGATGTCAGAAGGCACCGCAGGTGGTGGTCTTGGCACACTTCGCATTCGCAAAATTAAGTCTTGGCTTGTGCTGTCATCCTGCCATTTCATTCTGGTGGTAATAGACACCATTCCCTCCATATGTGTGTATATGCATGTATATAAATGTATATTTAGCTAACGGGCTGGGGATTCAAAGGGCAGAGGGAGGTTAAACACGTGTGTAATTGTCAGGGGTCTTCTTTGTTCAAATATCAGAAAAATCAAGTCACCATTCCAGCAAAGGGCCTTCAAGTATAATTATAGCCCTACTTGAATTTCAGTCACTTCTCCAACCATGCAGAATTCCCCCAAAATATCTGTGGCGCTGGCACGATATACATTTAGCTTAAAGAACAGATCGTCCCAGTAACCAGATTGGGAAATGCGTGGAACAAGCCTGCTAGAATTTTTTTCAGCGTATATTAATCATTCTAACTGTGCCCAAGACCTTCCATGACAAAGAAGTACTTTAGGAAGCGTATTGTTGGTGCTACATCCCTCACCTTCCCCCCTGTTCTCCCTTGACCTGATTCACATTGTCACAACAGGTTGCTGCTCAGCTGAACTGGTACGTAAATACCATTCTTACCATGCTGTTTGTTTACACAGCTAGATAAACCCCAGAAGGCTAAGGCCTTGGAAACACGCAGAGCTCGCTCCCTGTGGCACAGGCCTTCAATTAGGAAGCGCAGGCGGGTGTCCCAGCTGTGTTCGTGGTACGCAGATAAACAGGAGAGCTGTCTGGGTACGCTCCCCTGCCCGGTGTGTGCATCGCCCTTCTCGGACGGTATCAGCCCCCCTGGTGGGAATTAGGCAGGCAGGGAACGTGCTATTTATTTATTCGCTTATTTATCTATTTCAGCGGGTGCTACTAATTTCAAGGGAAACCCTATGGAGATTCCAGTATGGACCATTAAAGTCTTGGGGATTTTGCAGCTAAGTGTTAGCAGATCTTGCCACAACACTTTAAAACTTGGGTAAACTCCTTTACCTAACCCTTTGCGACTCCTGCGGTCGGGCTGTTGGCCGAAGGAAATGCCGCTGATGCAGTGCTGAGCCCAGCAGCCTCGCGCAGTTCACTGGTGAGACCTCTCACCTTTTGTAATGGGTGGTGCTGGGGAGAGGCACACATGTGGACATCTGGCACAGTCTTGCTTGGTTCTCGGTGAAATCAAAATGAGCACGCGTCTAGTGTGTCTTGCAATCCAGGGTGTTCTCGGTGTCAGCATCTAAATAAAGCCTTGCCCTTTGCCTTTGCTGCGATGGATGGTGCTGTTCTCATCTCTCTGCTTTTCTGCACCAATTTATACCCGGGTCACACTTGTCTCCTAACGCTGTAGTGCAATGCAAAATGTATTTTAGCCCTTTTCGGCAACTGCTCGAGTGTGTCCTTCCCTGTCCGCTTAAAAACTTTCTTCTTTGAGAGGTGTTGAAATTTTCTGGGTAAAGGCGTAAGTGGTGTCCTGCAAAAATGTTCCTTGAAACGGTATTAGAATGTAGGGCCATCTGTTCTGCCTGCTCTGATCTCAGACACGCAGCTAACGGTGTGGTGGGTGACCGATGCACGTTTTACCAACGCGCTCTCCAAATGTGTATTCGCTCAGCGGTGAGGAGTTGTTGCTTATCCTGGCTCAGATGCCTAAATGTGTGTCTGGTTGATTCCTAAGGCCAACAGTTGTGGTGCTGCTCTGAGCTCACAAGGCTGCAAGAGGTACCTTTAGCTTTGGAGCAGATGCGGAGTTTTCCTTCTGCTAATGTCTCCGGCTGCGTTGGTGGAAGTTGAAGTTTCCATTGCACCTACAGGGGAGAGCAGAAGGTGATCACCTCTGCCGGTTTTCTCTCCCCAAAAAAGCAGCACGTGGTTTCCAAGGCTCGCTCTATGCCATTGCTTAATGTACAAGGGCTTTGCTTGCCCCGAAGTCTGCGTCTTGCTTTGGAAAACAGTGAGAGATGCTGCGAATGCCTAGTAGCGTAATACCAGAGTCTGGCTGGCTGAGTTTTGACTGTCTCTTGGTACCTTTGAGTATCGCAGGTCCAGGGCCTCATCTACTAGAGCTGAGCCTGCGTGTTTGACGTGCCATGCAGATGTACAGGTTTTGTTCTGTCCTGTGCTCGAGCGCGCAGCAGATGTGCCCTTAGCCCTGGATGCACCTGCTGATTTCCAGGGAACCATTTAAAATGAGTCTTTTCTCTAGCTGTGCGAGCGTTTGCTGCAAGCTGGCAAAAAAGCAGCGAAGCGGCTGGGGAGGGGAAAGCACAGAGCATCTCAGTTCAGTAGCACTTAGGAGAACTGACTGGCAGATGGCATTTGCTGCTTGATATAAGGGGATTTGCCACATGACCTATTGAGGATCTGTGTCACGTGGCAAATTGATCAGACCTGGCATCTAATGTAAGAATAAATCTAGATCATCATAGGAGCTGTAGCATAAAGGTGGCTTGCAGAGGAATCCACAAGGATCTGAGATTTTTCCATGAAGATTTGCTGATGCTCGCACAAGCTCGATCCTACTTCTCTTCCTGCGTTCAGGGCAGTTTTATCTGCCTTTTATAAAGAAAGTAATTTGCTCCTCCTTAAGCTTACAAGGATGGACAAATAGCTCCAGCAGTGGATGCTGCACGAGGCTGAGAAGTCAACCGGAAGGAATCGGTTGGTGAAGCGGTTTGAATATTAACTTGACACCTAATTATATCCTCTGGGCTTATTTTTTCCATTCTGTCATACCCCGGTCTGTCTGCAATTTCTGTGAGTGTGGTATGTTGTGTAGCTATCTAAATCCAGTCACGCTCCGGTAGGCATCGGGGATGAAATTAGCAGTTGTAAAAACTCCTGGCCCTGGTGCAGAAAGTAGCATCTCCTTAATGTTTATATTTGCTTAAACCAAGCAATATAGGTTAATCCTGTGTAGATTTGAAAACAAAGGAAGTCTTTGGCCAGAGAGAGTGTATTTACTCAATTTTATAGCTCTTCTGGAATGGAATTTAACTCCACAGTTCTTGTGGGAGTTGTGATGGGACCTGCACTGTCTCTGCTTGACCAGGATTGACTTCTTTCACCCTGATTCATATCCTGGCATTTCTTTAAAGCAAAGAACACCTCTGACCAGTTTCCACACCAACTCCTAAAGTTAAATTTCTTCCAGGCTTTCTCCTCTAAGGAAGAGCTAAAGCAGTATCCCAGCTGGGCCTAGTTTATGGCATCTGACAGACCACAACTTGAACTAGGACTTCAATAACACGCCGAACTAACCAACGCCACTTGTTCTTTAGTCCCCCAGGTCCTCAAGAGCTGCACTGAATTCATTGAGAAACATGGCATTGTGGATGGAATATATCGTCTGTCTGGGATCGCGTCCAACATCCAGAAGCTACGGTAAGGGCGCTGTGTTTGACAAACCTGTTTGCAGGACGCGTGGGGCGCGCGCTGGGTTCGAAGGCTGTGCTTGCAGAAGCCAGCGCTGCGGCAGTTGTGGGGCAGGCTGTTCCAGCAGCTCCGACGCGGGCGTGCAGTCTGTCCTCAATGGATGGTACGCTGGGTTTGGCATCGTTTTGGAGCAACACAGGTTGTTCGGTCCGCTCCGTTTTGCGGGAAGTTTTCCTTCAGGATAGAGTATCGGAAGGCTCTGGGATCGTGGTGGCACTGTGCTGCCACATTTCATTCCTGTTTCCTCTTGCTCCCGGAGCCCTTTGGAGCAGCTGGTATTTCTCCTTGGTGCTTTGGACTCCAGGCATACTAGCAATTAATTGGTAACATGCAAAGAATACTTGCGTAATCCTTGGTGGGTGGCATTGCCATGCTGCGTGGCTGTGCAGGGAAAGGCTAGGTGTGTGTCCTCCCCGGTTAGGAGCTGTTCTCGTCACAGTAAATGGTCTTTATTTATCCTTTTGCGAGGCTGTTTTTCCTCCCGTCATTTGGTATGCATTTTCCTGTTCTGAAGGGACTGAGAGAACCTAGCGGGATGTGACTAATTCCAGCGTTGATCCTAGGCCCAGGGCCTCACAGAGGGAGCCAAGGGGTATTTTCCATATGAAGGATATCCTTTTTGTACCAGCTATTCCCAAGTTCAATGGACAGGTTTGAGCCGGTACAGTTACTGTACAAACCCGTGTATGGATGGGCTTATTCTGGTTCAGCTTAATCCTGTTTCTCATCACAGGAAGTTCCATTTTAAAAATCTGCTCCTGAGGCTTTGATACTCGGGCTCCAAAGACTCCGATTGTAGCTGTTGCCCACAGCAGTCTTGGCTGAATAAAACGTCTGCCCTTGCTTCGGTTACATCCCATTAATTCCCCACTTTGACTTGTGCTGGACCATCTTTCTAACCGCTGCCCTAGTCCATTTTTTCCCTTTGTGTTGCCAAGACCATTTTCTCCTTCATTGTTTTCCAAAGGTGCTTTAAAAACTTTAATGGCGTAATTCCCTGGTATAGTAGAGAGAATGAAGTGACAGCCTATTTTTCAGCTTTCTGGGATGTTCCAAAGACTAAAGGAAGAGAGTACATGGCATAACTTGTAGACGCTGTCCCTGTTCGTCTAAATCACTACAGATTTTCATAAGTGTTTGATTAATGTAGGACACGTTGCATGGCTGTAGTTTCCAGCTATATAAACAGATCATTAGGCTTATTTCAAAGCTAGGGCTGCAGTATCCTTATAAATGAGTCACTGTTCTTAAGTTTCACATAGAAGAATTGGATCTCCCAGATTTAAAGGGCTTTTTGGTTGGAGAGAAAGTTAGAGAATTTATTCCACGTGGGAGATTTACTCCAGGACAGAAGTTGGCTCTTTAGCAGTGCAGTAGCTGTCTTTATTTGGCTGGTAGGCAAAACAGAGCGAGCGTTGAGTTGGTATGTTTATCCCTGTATTCTGGCTCTGGATTTTTTTGAGAGACTGTGGAGTTGTATTCTTCTACTAACAAAGTATCTATCTTCCTTTGGGGTCAAAAGAGATAACACGTAGTTCTCGAAACAGCCAGTGCAGAGAGGAGAAAGGCTGAATGTAGTAGGGCTTCCCTTTCTTCACTTCATCTTCTGCTTCTGCAGGGGTAAGTCTCTGACACAGCGTGAGATTTGTTCCTAGGAAAATATACCGGAGTACCGGGAGTACTGGAGTGGGGCAGGATATGGCCAGAGAATTCAGCCAAGGCTGAGTGTATTTGTGTGGGGTGGGTTGGTGTCTTTCCCTGATCTCCCTTCTGAGCTCTCTCTTCTTCTGGGGAGCCAAGTGCAGGAAATAAGTTTCTCTCCCAGATATGAGTAAGTGATGAGTCAGAACATGCCTGTGGGAGCAGTATATACTGAACGCTGAGGATTGTGGCTACAGGCAATCCATCAGTTGGGGAAAACAAAAACCTTAATTTCCTTCTGTGCTGTCTTTGGGCTGAGGAACTGGGGTGGACTGTTCACCCCCTTGTCTGAAGAAGTAGAGACCTCTTCTGCCCCCCAGTCTGGTGCGGTATGAATGGCTTCCCTCACACAGCCTTCACGTCTAGGGGAAGGAGGGAGCTCCTTCCCGATGCTGTAAGGGATGTACGGTTGACCGCTGCACTTACAAATACGCCTGGTGCCTTGGGCACGGGTACAAACTGGTTCGGTTCTGTAGGCAGAGAGAGGCGAGCTCGGCGTTTGAGCTGTGCTGAAGGCATGTTTTATCATTTTCTGCATTACAAATTGCCTGGCTTGGACAGGGGGAGAGGCCAGGGATGTTGCCACCGAGCCCCCGACGTTGCTGTGGTTGTAGTGTAGACAGGATGACTCCTTGCGTCGACGATAAGCCGTTTTGGTTTACGACTTAAAGACCCTTGTAGGGAAACCGAGCTTCAGCGAGAGCGGCCGTGTTCTCGCAGCTCCCCGTGGCCTGACTCACCACGCTAGTCCCTGCAAATCTGTCCTGCTAATTTGAAACAGCACTTTCCATGCAGCTATTCTAGCAGCGAGCCAGCCTTTGGCCTTCTAAGCTCAGCTTTTATTTCATAAATGTTTGTGATTTTGGTTTTTCTCTCTCTGAAAACCAAGGGAATGCTCGGGGATTTTCTTCATGCGGTTGCTGGCTCTCCACCCTGTAGCAGAGGCGTGCTCAGCTCACCAGCTTGTCCCCAAGGAATCGCTGCACACGCTAGTTTCCATGTGCAGCAGCTGCCGATGGCACTGCTGCTCCGCATTGCTTTATCGCTTAAATTTCCAGGCCTTTGAAATGCAAAGGGACAGCAGCTTTCATTCAGACCTGCGGGCACTCCTCCTCCTGCAGCTCCCACTCCCAGCCCTTGGGAGTTAAATATTCAGATTGTCTCCGTGGTCGTGGAAGACATTCTCTGACGACTTTGTGAAAAGCAAAAGGGATTGCAGTTGTAAAATCAATCAGTTGTAAAACTAACTGAAAATGCCTTGTTGGGGGGGGGGGGGGGTGTCTCATTTTTGGAAAAATCCACTCTAGGAGCACCACAACCATGGGTCATGTGGCTTTGGTGACTATTTATTTTTTCCTACAAATCAGGAAACCCTTGCTTTTCTCGACTGTAATTTGCGCTGGGTTTTATTTTCATTCCTCCTTTGCAAACCCCTTTGCCCATTTTTCTGTTCTCATTTCCAGCCACGAGTTTGACTCCGAGCAGATTCCTGACTTGACAAAGGATATTTACATCCAAGACATTCACTGCGTGGGCTCCCTCTGCAAACTGTACTTCCGCGAACTCCCGAACCCTCTGCTGACCTATCAACTCTACGAGAAGTTCTCGGTGAGTACAAGGCAATGCCTTTCACTTTCCACTTCAGCGTGACTTCATCTACACAGGTGGAACAGAGAAATACTGAAAAGGAGCCAGCAGCAAGCTGAATCTGTCTTCCACACACCTTTTTTTGTCTTACTTCTGCTTAAGCTGGTGTTTTTAGAGAGATCAGAAGCGCCTGTCTCCAAAATTACCGGCCTAACACCAATCCGGTTTAGTGCTACCCGCACACCACATTCCCACTGCTGGTGGCATTCTGCCATTTCAAAAGTGCAGCGGTGCCCCAGGTTTGAGGTCCCTCTTCTGTTTGCCCTGTAGGCTTACTCACGCGTGCCTTTGTCCCCCGTGCCACACCGTATCGATTCCGCTTTTGGGGCCTCAGTAGAAGGTTACTCGGGACACTAACAGTGCTTTGCAAGAATTCCCCTATCGTTTGCCATTCCCCAGTGATTCCTCGAACAGGAGCGGGATTAGAAGCGAATGCTGCTTGGAGCTGAACGCCCTCTGCAAGGAATTCCTCTGTACAATTCAGCTATAAAGTGGCCCAGATCTTGATCTGCTTGGCCTTTCTCACATTATCTTTGTGCCGGCCTGTCCCCAAGAGACAGACGCCTCTCCAAAGGTAGAGCAGAGCGACAAAATCCTGAGGAACAGTACTATCGGCCAGGTGGTTCAGGATGCTGCGGCAGGTATCTGGTCTTATTGGCAGCTAAACCCCTTTCTGCCTTCTTCCAGGATGCTGTTTCTGCTGCTACGGATGAAGAACGGTTGGTTAAAATCCATGATGTCATCCAACAGCTGCCCCCTCCTCACTACAGGTTAGTGCAGCCTTTACTGTGGTTATAGCTCGGCGTTTTATTATTGCTAGCATTTCAGGAGCGAACGATTCCAGTTCTCCCTCTCAAGATAGCTGCACTGTGCCTCTGTGTATTAAAATGGTTTATGGCGATATAAAGTTGATTTATATTTTAATTAGCTCATTACCAGACAAACACTATACACTTCGCATAGTCTTGTTTGACTTCCTTGGAAACGACGTATAAGAGGTGAATACAAGCTTGTTATGTCAATGTCAGAATTGGCTGCTATCACTAAGGAAATAGTTTTCTTGCGGAGTGGGGGCAGGGGGGTACAATACCACCTCTAGGAATGACAATTAAAAAAAGTGAAATGTAGCCAAAAAATTGGTTCAGGCCTTCAGTTTAATTTGGTCAAGCGTATTTTGTCTCCAGTTCTGCACACCCCGCCCCCAGCAGTAATAGTAACTAGCAAATTCTAACAATGCTCTAGTGGAATAACTAATTATAATAATATATTCAAACTAATTGGTGATACATGGTAAGGAGTCTTGACTAAGTATAACAACACATTAATAATGGTCTTTAGTATTAAAAATCAGGGCAGGGTATGGTAAAAAGGCATCAGACAAAGTATGGTGATTGGTATTAATAACTAAGTACTGTATGTTAATGATTCTTTAAATAGTATTAATAACTAACTAATTATTGTAATGATGTATGGTAAGTAGCCTTCACCAATTATGTATCGTAATTGGTATAAACAGCTAATTACAGTGTATGTTGAAAGTTATTGAAATATCAGTAACTATTGTAGTTAGCTGGACCAACTGCGATGCTGGGTCCTGAGTGGTTTAGATGACCATTGATAGAGTGTGCAGATGGCTGTTGATCTCTAATTGTAATACTTTATCATCATTGTCAATTGGCATATTAATTTATTATTGTAATGTACGTTAATTTGCAGAACCGGTTATGCTTCTGTACCCAGAGTGGTATAGATGGCCAGTTGCAATGCGTGAAGATAATTGTTTGGATATTGATAGCTATTTATAAAAATTTGTGCTAATAAATATTATTTAACTTTTAATTATTGCAATGTCTGGTGATTAGCTGGACAATTATAATTATAGTATAGGTTATTTGAATATCAATAACTCATCATATGGTCATTAATCTTAACTAATTATAATTAGTTAACTAATGTGTTATAAGCTATAAAGGTGTGCTGCTTGCTGTTTAAATAACAGTAACTAATTAGGCTAATAGCTGGTACTTTGTAATGTTTTACTTATGTTAATTAAGGGGGCAGGGCCTTGAAGAGGCCCTTCTCCAAACTAAACTAGTCTACCATGTCCTTCATCTCATTTTCTTCGGTGCATTCCCCCTTTTCCCTAAAAGGACTCTTATTTTATGGGGCGAACAAACTTGTATAACTTGGAGATCAGCGTGGGGCCTTAGTCTTAGACCAGAGAGGGGGGCCCAGGGGCCACGTGGATGCAAAATTATGTAGACGGACAGGGCTGCTGCTCTCCTCCTTCGCTGACGTTTGCTTGAAAAAGGAAAAAAACCACTTTATTTTTCTGCTACTCTGCGATGAGAAGTTCCATGCAGGTAACCGGCCTTTGGCAGCGTAAGCCAGAAGTGTCCATTTTGTTTCCAGCCAGAAACATCCCTGTTCACTTCAGGCCTTGTGCGTTTGTGGAATTTTGAGCCCCAAACCCCCGGCTCTGCTCCCCCACCAAGAAAAGGGTACGCACTGAGAGACACACAAGCCAGGGCTGCTGCCAAGCAACAGCCCTGAGCAGGATACATCAGCATTTTCATTACCACCTTGTGCTCCCTCCTCCTCCTGGGTATACAGTAGCATTTAATATAAAAATCTTTTTTTTTTTTTTTTTTTTTTTTTTTTTTTTTTTTAATGTGAACAGAAGCCTCTGACATTTAACCTTGTGTCTTATATACCTATAAGAAACCTGTAGCCAGTAATTTCGTAAGTAGAACTCGGATATAATTTGCTGGTTTTCAGTATCCTGGGGTGTCTAAAGAAATACTGCCCCCCTTACCAGGATTACCGTTCTCCATCCTTCCCCACCCCTATCTGATGAGCACTGCAGCGCTGTGCCATACAGTGCATTTCTGTCGAAAGCAGCCAAGCGGTGAAGTTCCAGGGCACTCTGCTTCTAGATCCTCCTGTGCTGGTAGCATTTAGATTACCCCTGTCCTTCTCAGTGTTTGCTGGATCCAGCCCTTGGACTGAGGGCAGATGCTTTGGCCATCTTTTTACTGAGCCTGGGCAAATCAGGAGAGACTCCCCTCAGCTCCCCCCCGGTGTAATTATTTGCTAAAGATAGCTTTGAGCATCACTCTTCGCATATATAGTTCAACATTTTTTTCTGTTAGCTGTCAAACCAAAAGAAAATAATGAACTGAGGTTAGTTTTGTAAATTGCAGCGTGACTTTGCTCATCGGTGCTGAACATTTGCCTATCTCCTGTTTTCCAGGACACTGGAGTTCCTAATGAGACACTTAGCTCGTCTCGCTGATTACTGCTCCATCACAAATATGCACACTAAGAACTTAGCAATCGTCTGGGCTCCAAACCTCCTAAGGTACTCTTTTTTTGTTTCCCATTTCAATACAAGATAAGTTTTTTATAAATATAAAAAAAACCAGACAGATACCTGTTCTCCAGAAAAATCATTACTTTTGACAGTTGAGAAAGATATTTTTCCTTTCTTCCATCCAATGTGCTCTTCTCCTCCTGTAAAATTTCTAATAGGAAGTTATTTTAAGCAGGGGTTTGAGACCAGCTGGCATGCTCCTGAACTAGTGATGTAAAATAGCCCCCTGCTGTTGTCAGTGGAAGCACCTGGCCAGAGAGAACACCCCAGTATCATTCTGTCTCGCTGCAGTGCAGTTCCGCTGACTGCAGTTCAGTAGCGGCAAGGAAGGATTGCCTCCACCCCTCTTTCCTGGGTGATAATTTGCCCTCTCCTGGTTAGATGAGACTAGTGTGTCCTTGATCATCCAGGAAAATTTGTTCAGTGGCAGCACTGATTTCCCATTGCATAAGTCTCTAGAGTCTAATTTGACAGCTTTTGGCTGAAAAAATTCAAACTTATGGAAGTGATCTTGGATAAATCTGTCCCCTAAAATTTGTTTTGAATGTGCGTGATAGGGTAGTTTAAAGTTAATGGTGTAATTTAAAATTTTTGCTTTAAAAAAAAAAAAAAAAAAAACGAACAAAAAAACCCACCCTGGCCTCTATTGTATTGATTTCTGGACTGCTTTTATTACCGTCCTGAGAAATCTGAGTCACAGATTTCCCCTGTGTGCAGTTAACGAGGGTAAGCTCTTTCTCCTTTTTGGCAATACACCCACAAGCAGTCAAATGATCTCGTTTGAGTTTGCTTTTGTGAATATCGGGGTGCTTGCTGGGCAGGATCAGTTGGAGACATTCCCTCCTAGAGGGAAAAATCACGTTTAGAAGGCCACAGTGGACTTTGTACAATGCCACTGCATTAAACTGCTGCCATTCACAATATCTGGAAATAAGCTAACAAAAAGCTCCCCACTTTGCATATGCAGTTCATCTACCTCGATCCGGACCTGCCACACACTTCTTTTCCTTCTAGACCCTGCATTCCTCTTACCATTTCAATAAGACTCAAACCTGAACCCCAAATCTGCATATAAATCACTAATCATTGGTGTAATGCTTTGATGAGATTTAGTCTCTTAACTGCCCCTAAAGTCTTGTCTGCCTGAGCAGCCAGGCACAATAGCTCTGAACACGTGCCAAAGCCTTACCCAAAAGGGGCGCATCTTCCCGTGTTCTTCTGGCTGTTTGTGTTTCATTTAATCTGCCTTTTCTTCAGATCAAAGCAGATAGAGTCTGCCTGCTTCAGTGGAACAGCTGCCTTCATGGAGGTGCGGATCCAGTCAGTAGTTGTGGAATTCATCTTGAACCACGTGGACGTCCTCTTCAGTTCCAAACTCAGCTCAGTCATACGAGATGGAGCAGGTGTGTGTCTTCCTCCACTAGTTTTACCTTGATTAAAACAGGTAGCAGACATTTCATGGGTATCTGAGCCTCCCCTGAGACATTTCAAATGTGTTTTTACTGTAACCTAGAGGACAGATTGCCAGGGTTATGATGCTGGAACCTGCCCAGTATAGCCGGGTTTTAGAAATCGCTGTCAGTACCTTTCTTAGAAGGCGATGATGCTCTACAGCAGTGCACGTCTTAATGTTTGGCTGCTACCTTTATGCCCTAGCACTGAGAAATTGTAAGGAATCTCTTAAATCTTTGTCGCCCCTTCTTTTTAAAACCGTCACCATCGATGCTCCTGCATGCTTATTCATTTGAGCGCTCTTCCAGTACAACACAACGCGTGATCTGTCTACCCTTATCAGCACCTTGGAACGTAAATAGAAATGAACTGATTCAAAAGAAAGCTCTCTGTACTCAGTAATGTTGACACTAAGAAACTTAGTCTTGCTCTTAACAGGGAATATTTTGACATCTGCTCTCCTGGTTATTTCTTCTGCATAGTCTGTTTGGCTTAATTAGCAGGGCCATCCAGCCACCTGGCTCAGTCTGCCTCGGCCCTACAGCTATTGCCCAGTTCTCTGCTCGTGTTGCCGATTTGTGGCTTTAGGATGAGGAACGAACTGCAGCGACACATTTGTGGCCAACCCTGGAGCGCTCGAAACATCAGTCAGCCTTGGAACCTACAAATTCCCTTGAGTAGCTGCTGAGACCATTAAGTATACCTGTTCCACTGAAAACAAGCAGAGTTGCAGCAGGAGGAAAGTTTACTCTCTCTGTTAGATCAACAAACGTGGATACCACAAGCCATTACTACTCCTAAGCAGCATTAAGTGTGTACCATCTGCTCTGATAACCCTGCCCTTCCTATATGACATGTGCACAGTCAGTGCAGTTACCACCACCTGCGCAGTACAGATAGATAGCTGTTTTTCCAGTATATTTGCTGCTCCCCACTTTTAAACAAGCCCTACCTACTACTTAGGATAGCCGAGTTGCTCGAAGTCCAGCTTTTGCTCCTGCTGGAAGGCAATTTTAAGTCAATAGGAGCCAGAGGTTAGCTTGGCTGAACAGTAATAGCCCACAGCAGGCTGCACTCTGCCAGGGGAAGATAAGCATGCTAAGAATCCAAGCCAAATGATTATCCAGGCTTAGAATGGACCATGTAAATTCGGCTAATTGTTTAATGACTTGGTCATTCTGCATTCAGTGTGCTTTGACACAAAACTGGCAGGGAGAAGGGTCGGGCTATTTCACAGCCTAGCAGCTAAGCGCAGGAATACTGCTGCGCTACAGCAAGGCAGCATCCTCTCCGGTGCTTCCAAGAGCCGCTGTTTTTGAGCGCGTCTTCCTGCCTGTACCCACCCCTAAGAGGTGAAAGTGGCATTCCCAAGCCTGCTTTAAGCCATTCCAGGTAAGGCTATTGCAAAGGCAGCTGGAAGCCAAACTTCACCCGCAATAGCATTTACGGCTGGCAAACACGCACGAGACCGCACCCGAGGGCTGTGACGCTGAAGGGATAGCAGTAGGAATGGAACCAACCAGGGTGTTGATGGGATGACATACGTCCCCCCCACACCCCTTAACTCCCGCGAGAATAACCATATAAACGCTCGCACAATAAGCAAGGGCAAACAAAAGACAGCTGCTTTTACAACAGGCTCCTTGGGCTCCTCTGTAGCAGTCTCCTCTACGCTGCAAGCTGACTTAACAGACCCTAGCAGCAGGAGGCAACAGCAACCACTTTTACAAAAATTTACATGTTCGTCTCCAAAAACAAGCACAAGCTGTAAAAAGGCCAAAGGCAAGACACACAGCTAGATTCTGTCCCCTATGTCCACCTGTACGTTAGTTCGTGGCAACTTCAGTCGCACGTGGCATTTCCTGTTGCGCCCGGAGGTGGAACCCGGGAAGGACTGAAGCCAAGCTTTGTAGGAAGAAAAACCATCCTTTTCTTCACAGGCTTTTGCATACAGATGAAGCTTAAGTAAAGTATGTCAGTGAAGGTTTCTAACCTACCTGCTTCCCTCCGCCTTTCTTTTTTTTTTTTGTCTTTTTAAAATACACTAAGCTGCTCTCAGTGATGAGAATTTTTTTTTTTTTTTTTTATCATAAACATACCTCTGATGGAATGGTTACTTTGACCACATCTTCTAGTGGCTGGGATAACAAAGATTTAGAAAAATACAGCACCTCCCTAGACACACAGACCCCGAGCTTTGATCTCTGCACTGCTGTTTTCTGATTTTCCCTGTTGCCTGTGGTTTTCCCTTACAGGGCACAGTTCTTTATCACGGCCCAAGTCTCTGTTGGTGTCCTCTCCTTCCACAAAGCTGCTCACGCTGGAGGAGGCACAGGCACGGACACAAGCCCAGATCAACTCTCCCATCGTGGCAGACAGCAAATACATAGAAGTGGGAGAAGGCCCTGCAGCTTTACAGGGGAAATTCCACACGGTCATAGACTTTCCATCTGAAAGGTAGAGACAAGTTTGCTTTCCAGCATGTGTCGTAACTGGGGTTTTTTTTTTTGATTACAGCAAAAACTTGCCGATACTGACTTACGCTAGTCCTATGTAAAGTATTGCAGCCAGTTTTCCACCTGCTTTGGACTCTCTGAGGATTCGGCTTACATCAGTTGTCTGGTGGACTTAGCTTAGCCATGTAACTTCTGTGCCACTCCCTCCTTTTTAGCAGGGTTATCATTAAATGTATAAAGCCGTGTCGTATGTGATGCATATAGATACCTGTACTAGTCATGCATACAGAAACGTAAACAGGATGAACACCTGGAAACGTTGGGGTTTTCTAGATTTCAGGACTAAGTGCCTGTAACAAATCCCGGTTCCCCTCGAAGTGGAGCAGTTGGACAGACTTGATGACACTAAATATGGCAGTGGGAGGAGGCGAGTGTGATTTTACAGCATGAGTGAGAGATGCTTTTCAATACCTTTTATGGCTGCACAGTTCCTCAGAGAACTGGTGCATCTGCCAGCTAAATGAAAGCCATCCCTTAGCTGCTGTACTGTACACGTACGGAGCCTTTGCTCACCTGCATTGCACCCGCTTTCCGTAGTTTGGTGGAATTTACCTAGCAAGACCTTAGGGCTGGGCTGTAAGAATGAAAACATCCTCAGCTATTTAAAAGAGACCAAGTTTCTAAGCTTTGTTTCAGCAGAAACCAGATAGTGCTAATAACCAACAACCGGCAGCAGGAACTAAACGCAGCTTCCCCCTCCAACACAATTTGCTCTATTTTCTCGCTCCAGAAAAAGACCGCCCAGCAAGATGAAGAAATCGCCAGTTGGCAGTTGGCGTTCCTTCTTCAACCTGGGAAAATCATCATCTGTGTCCAAACGCAAACTACAGCGCAATCCCAGTGAGCCCTCGGAAATGAAAGCCATAGCCCTGGCAGGTAAGGGCGCAAATCCAGCTTCCAAAAAACTGGGGTTTTCAGCAATGCAGATTTCACGTTTAAAGTGTGCTTTTATCTCCTTCTAGCGTTCAAGCCGTGCATAACACCTTCAGTTAACTGCCGTCTTTCCTAAATGGATCCCGCGTTAGCTCGAGAGCCAAACCTGCTAGAGCACCCACCTCTAACGCTTTTCTCAGAGTAGCTTTTGAAAGACACCGCTCTAATAAGTCTCAGAATAGTTTCTTCTGACACTCTTACTGTGAAGTAAGAATACAGTTCTGGCTCCCTTTGCTGCTCTCAAAAGACACACAATTTAACTACGTAGAGACGCTTTGCCACAAACACATTCACCCCGAAAGCTGTACCACTGTAACTAGAGAAGGCATCCAACAACCTTTTGTAGCCACATCCACTGTATGTGGACTGAAGTCTCGGCCCTTTCCGTGTATAGTTTACTGTCTCTTTCCAAATTTAAAGAGAGCAACAATATGTTTTTGCGGTAAAACACACCACAAATCCCTAAACGTGGGCCAGTGAGGCCTTTTATCCCGTCTTCTCCCCGGTGCCATTTTCAAAGACATTATATGAATGTCCTTTAAGACTGTCTCCTTGGAGCTCTGAAGTCGTACCTGTTCAGCGCTCATAAAACAAGTTGTGCAAATGTTACTTTATTCCCCATTTTTAAGGGGTTTTGTTTGCTGGCAGGAGCCAACCAATTATCACAGGTAAATCCAGGCAGAATCTGTAGCAGGATGATGCGGGGAGTTGTTTCCCAGCCTGTCATCTGCAGCAAGTTACCATTTTGGTAGGTTACATTTCCCCAGTCTGTAAAATGACTCTCAAAAATTGATTTACTCTCTTGTGAGAGAACTTTTACTCTCAAGACAGTAGTACTGGTGCTAGAAACCCATTTGTGTGTTTCCTGCCACCGTTACATAGCTAAATATAAACCGCTTTTACAATTCAGCTTTTCACTGTCCCGGTTGCATTTCCCTAGGTGGACGAGGAGACAGTGGGACTCTTCGCTCGGCTAAAAGCGAAGAATCGCTTACCTCTCTGCATGCTGTTGATGGTAAGACAAAACAGTACCTGTGCTTTTCATGTGTGTGGATTAAAAGAGGCAGTTTGGCATTACTGACTGCAGATATTCAACAGGGCAGATTTTCCACCCCTCCAGTAAAAGCTGGACTTGCTAATTAACAAAGCAGCTTACTGCTGCCCAACACAGATGGGTATCGCAGGGAAATGCTCATCGGGTCTTTATTTTCCTTCTAAGGTAAAAAAAGCAAACCTCTTGCTTTTGCGTAGCCGGTACCGCTAACATTCGTTCCGTGCCCTCTCCCCTTTCTATTCTAAGGTGGAAAAGACGGCACTGGGAAGGAAAACGCTTTCGCAGAAAGCCTTAAGTGTAGAACACGCTTAAACCAGTTTTACTTTTGCACACAGCTTAGATCAAACCTGACAACTGCTGTAAAAGAGTTTGAGCAAACGTAACAGACAGTTACTGCTAGCTGCATTTCTTTTGTGTTTAGAGTTCACCAGGTGAGCATCTTGCACGCTGCCTTAAGACTACTTTAAGAACACCACCGAACCATCGTGTACTCCTAGACAGTAAGATTTTGACACTAACCCGTACATATCTACTCATTCCTAGGTGAATCTAAACTGTTTCGACCCAGAAGACCGAGGTCCAGCAGTGATGCGTTGTCTGCTTCCTTCAACGGAGAGCTCTTAGGAAACATGAATCGCTGCAATTCTTACGACAACCTTCCCCACGACAACGACAGCGATGGGGACGAGGGGCTCATCCACGTTCCTGCCCTGATTTCTCCTCGATCTGCTGAAGACGTTGACCTGAGCCCACCAGATATCGGAGTCGCCAGCCTGGATTTTGACCCAATGTCTTTTCAGTGCAGCCCACCCCAAGCAGAGTCCGAGTGCCTGGAGAGCAGTACCTCCCTGCTGGAGTCAGTCGGCATAAATAAGGAGAAGCCAAGCCTAGTAAAGAAGGATTTAGAATCAGGCAGCCAGTCCCAGACACCAGGCAGTGCCACGAGCTCTGAGCCAGTCTCCCCTTTCCAAGAGAAGATGAGCCCCTTCTTTACTCTGGACCTGAGCCCAACCGAAGAGAAGGCCTGCAAACCCCATGCCTTTTCACCCAAGGTGGGGCGAAAGCCCATCAAATCTCCACCGCTGACTACATCAGAACCCGTCTCCTTCACGCTGCCCAGCCACGTGTCAGAAGCGACTGGAGGAGTGCCCATCGCATCCAGAAACGCCTCTGCTTCCAGCTGGAGCAAAGGGATTGGCATCACTGAAATCACAAACAGGTCCCCAACCCAGATGTCCTTGCCCCTGAAAAACAGTGAAACAGGAGCAGGGGAAGGAACCCACCAAGAGCTACAGCATGCCCAGCTAGTGGCTGCTGGCAAACCCGAGTTGCCAGAAGAAGGGGAGAGACCAATGTCAAGCAGTCAGAATAAGACTGTACCCACTGGACACACACAGCCAGGTACAGTGCATTTTCCTCCATTCTTTCTTTAAGTTCCAAAGGGGACCTGCTCTCAAAAACATCCTCCTCTGCGTGCCTTTTAGGAGAGGGGATTGCCCGTCAGTTCTGATCACAAGTGTCTTGCAGGGCTGTGCAGATCAGTAAGGTCTTAACCTTTGCTTTCTCCCTACATCGCACAAATCTCAGATAATTTTCCATAATACTTTGTATACCACTTCCCCCCCCCCCCCCCCCCCCCCATCCTGTCATACGTGAAAATCTATAGCATGTCCTTCTAAATCATTTCAGCCAACAGGCCATCTAAGACTTTTCTTTTTTAAATTAAAAATCTGCCAACACTTGAAGAAGGGACCTTTTCGCCTAAAACCTTATGATCAAAATTGTGTAAGGGTATCTCTTTCTCTGCTACCTACTTCCTACCTCTCTAGAAATGCAAGAGGAGCCTTTAGACAATCTCTTGTGTTTTTTCCTTTTTGTGATGAACTGCTGTGCTATTGAACAGCGTTTGCATGTGAGACAGAAGATAGAGTGTTTCACATCAGAAGGAACTGCCACTGTGAAAGCGTGGAGAGCATCTATTTTTTTATAATAGTCATTAAGGTTAGGTCACTCTCCTTATTGGGTAACATAAAATCACTCTCTCTCTCAATTTTCCCCCCATTAGGAGCAGTTGCCCTCGACTCCCCCCAGGATCCTGTTCCCGTCAGTTCTGTGTCTCTTATCCCTCCTCCTCCTCCGAAAAATGCAGCGCGCATGCTAGCCCTAGCGTTAGCCGAGTCCGCACAGCAAGCATCTGCTCAGTCTCAGAAAAGGCCAGGAGATGCTCATTCTGAAAGCACAAATTACGGAGAGACTGAAGCTGGCACAGCTCTAGAAAAGCTCCATCTCTCTGCTGGTGCTCCAGACAAGCTCCACCTGTACACTGGTCTGCCCGAGAACCGACTTCACTTCCAGACTGGTGCACCAGTAGAGCAGGATTTCCAAGGTAGCAGCACACCCGGGGAGCAGAACCACCCACCAGGTGCACCTGGAAACCGGGACCCCCCACCTCTCCACACTGGCATGCCTGGGGACATGCCCGATAGCAGAGATGCGGAGCAGGAGCAGTCCAGCTTCCATCCCGGTAAAGCGGGGGACAAAGATCACTTCCCCTCCCATGCTGGAGACTGGGAGCACACACACCACCATACTCCACCTGCACTGCCTGACTGGGAACCACCCACAACAGACTTGTCCGTAGATAAGGCCCACCTCCGCGCATGCGTGTCTGGGGACAAGCACCACATTCCTATCTGCACACCCGATGACAAACTTCAGTCTCCTCCTGTCGTAACTGCCGGGGAGAAAAGCACCCCCCTGGCTTCAATGCCGTATTTAACCACCATCCAGACAACAGCAGCTGAGCCTAACCGCGGGCCAGCAGGGCCAGCCACGACTCAGGCAGACGTCGCCGTTACAGCTGCGCAGCGCACGCTCGCAGCCGGCCAGCCAGCCCCCTCGCAGAGGCAGGACCACCAGTCAGCAATGGGACAAGTGCCAGCGGCCTCCGCAAAAGCATCGAGTAGTTCCAGTCAGGTACGTGGGCGCGTCCCCCGGCCTTGCGCGGTGTCCGTGCGCAGCTAACCTGTAATTGTAGGAGGCTGAGCTTCGGGAGAGTCGGTCTAAATCCAAATGGCAAGAGGCAGGGAATGCACAGGTTACCGGAAGCTACGTGTGTACGACACAGATGCAGCCTTACAGGAAAGCGGCGGAGAATTTCCTAATACAAGGGAACATCCCGATAGAGCTGCTCTCCTTGGTTTTAAGGGGGGAAAAAAAAAAAAAGTATCTGCTGGGGTGACTGATACAGGGAATGCTAGTTTAGAAGCGCTCAGAAACAAGTGAGAATTTTGCACCTTCTCTTCGCCGAGGCTGACAGTATCCTCTTCCAACATCCTCTCTAACAAAGCAGGTCAGATTGCTGGTGTGAGTTAGACATGGAAGCGTTCACTCAGAAATCCAAACTACCTGCTGCCCATGAAGCATGCGTGCCTGCAGCCTGTCTTAAGCACCATACCCACATTTAAGGAAGGGATTTCTGCTGTATTACACTACTTGATCTGCTCACCAGGGCGTGAGGAGTTTATATCCAGGTACATTTTCATTAAGACCAGTACATTTATAAGCCAGACCACCTAACAAAACACTGTGGCAACCGTGTAAAAGTTTTAACCTGTTGCTATAAAGGGACAGCCACGTCCTCCCCTTTCCCTAGTTTGACATTTGCAGAGAGCGCCATTTGTGTCCTGAAATCTCCCAGAGACACCGCGCTGCCCTTGCTGAGAAAGGGAAGCTAGACATCTCCTCTCCTACAGCAAGCAGCACTAGCTCTCCACAGCAAAAAAAACAGGCACAGGAAAAACTTAAATTGAACTAAGCCGTATGAGCATCTGTGATATTTTAACTACAGAATAGGGAGGAAAGACGCTTGCCTCTAACTGCTACTGGTTTCTTCCCTATAGGTTTGGGGTGCAACCGCACCTGAAAAGCCACCTGAGCCTGCTCCTGTTTTTGTCTCAGAAAGCAGTTCTACCACCCGCTGCTCCTCTTCTGTGCCCACGGGCCACCAGGGCCATTTGGAAAAGCCTCGGGAGACTACGAGGGCTCCCCCGCTGCACCTGCGGTCCGAGTCTGTCCCTACTCACTCCTCCTATGGCTTTACACCCCCCGTCCCACCTGTGAGAACGCTGGAGAGCAAAATCGCTGCTGCCATGCACTCCAACAACACGGACACCGTCAACAACTCCAATTATCACACCTTCCTGTCTTCCTCCATGCTGGCTTCCTCCGTGGAGGAAGCCCTGCTGCCGCCACCACCGCCGCCGCCCCCCCCCCAAGCACGCTTCCCTGCAGTCCGTGTACGTGCCGCATCCCAAGCCAGAGAGCATCCCCGAGCCCTCCGGGCCAGACGGCTACCTGCACCACAAGCTGGCTTCCATCCATCAGTACAGGCCCGAGAGCGTTCCTCCTCACATCTCCTACCACAGCAAGCCCGACCAGCACCAAGCCTATCCTCCTCGGTCAGAGACGCCCACTTCTGCGGGCACTCGCTACAACACCTACGCGACCCAGGGGAAGAGCACCTCGGCTCTCCACTCCAAGCCTCGCAGCCGGACAGAGTTCGTGTCCTCCGTGAGCCCAACGGGCCTGCGTAACACCAGCTACGCTGAGGACGCTCCACCCTACCCCACTATCCGAAGGGTTCAGTCGCTGCACGTCCCCACCCCCGCTGCCTCTGCTATCCGCTCCGTTCCCATTTCACGGACCGAGGTACCTCCGGATGACGAGCCGGTGTACTGCCCGCGGCCCCTCTATCAGTACAAGCCATACCAGCCCCACTCCGACTACCACGTAACTCAGCTGCAGCCTTACTTTGAGAACGGGCGGGTACATTACCGGTACAGTCCTTATTCCAGCTCTTCCGGATCCTCTTACTACACCACCGCTGACGGGAGCCTTTACGACCTGGACCCCTACAGCACTGTGCGGGTCAGACCTTTCCACCCCCTCCCCGGCCGAGACTTTGCACCGTACGCCTCCCGGCTGCAAAGCAAGGGCCTGTACCGCTATCCCAGCTTGTCTGCCTACCCCCGGGGTGGCCTCATCAGCCACCTAGCAGGCAAAGAGCACAGCTTCATCAGCAGAGACGTGCCTCCTGCGCCGGACATCAAGCACACGTACATGTCGTGGGACCTCGAGGACATGGAGAAGTACCGCATGCAGTCTATTCGCCGGGAGAGCCGCACGCGCCAGAAAGTGAAAGGGCCCGTGATGTCCCAGTACGATAACGTGGCCCCGCTGCTGCAGGAGGAACTGGGAGGGCTGGATGTGATTCACTTGCGCAGCAAATCAGATCCCGGGAAAACTGGCCTCCTCACGGTGGCAGAGGGGAAGGAGGGGAGGTACCCGGCCAAAGCAGCTACGCCCGAGGGGGACGAACGTTACTACATGCAGCACCCCGAGCCAGAGCTGGACAGAGCCCACTACCACGGCGCCTACGGGAACGGGCAGTCGGAGAAGCCGTCCCTTCCCCAGAAGCAGAGCAGCGTCCGGAATAGGAAGCTGCACGAGCCGGGCTGCAACGCAAACGAACACAGGACGCACTTGCAGCAGGAAGCCAGCCACAGGCAGCCTTCCGAATCCAAAAACGGGCCCCCTTATCCCGACTACAGGCCCAAAGGTGGCCCGGAGCCCTCCGAGCCCCTCGGTTACCAGCACTCGGGCAGCAAGTACATCCCGGCGAACCAGGAGACCCTGAGACTGAACCACAAGGAGGTGAGGTTGGCAGAGGACAGGCCGGATTTGGAGAGGTCTCGAGCCAGGCCCACCACCACATCCATGGAGAAACACTCCAGAGACTGCTATAAAGACGAGGAGCACGCCGCCTCTCCCATGGCACCACCGCCCAAGCCCGAACGGAGCCACAGCCTCAGAATGCAGCACCCCGAAACCATGGAGAGGGACTCTGCCCTCCTCTACCCATACCAAACCCTTGGGAAACGCCAAAGCACTATGACTGTGGTGTCCCAGTATGATAATTTGGAGGATTACCATACCATGCCTCAGCACCAAAGAGGGGGCTATGTTGGAGGAGGGGGGTTTGTGCCCCCCAGTTTCACCCACGTGCACAGTAGAACTTACGCCACGGCCCTCGGCCAGGGAGCCTTCCTCCCGACGGAGCTGTGTTTGCAGAGGCCTGAAACGGAGGTCCACGTCGAGTGAGCTGGTGCGGGGGGAAGGAGGGATAGAGTCTAAGCAGCCTCTGCTGGACAGCGGACTGTTTTATTTTTTCAGTGATGGAAAAAAAAAAAAAAAACAAACCCAACCCTGCCCCGATGAGCAAAGCAAACCCACCTTCAGCCCCACCCCTACCAGCCCACCACTCACTGTTTTTATGTAGTAGAGATATAGCTTTTTCATGTAGTTTTGAGACAACTGGAACGATAGGGCAGGCTGTTTGGCACGCAGTTGTTGCCAGAGAGGCCGGGAAGAGCTGAAAGAGATGCTGTTGGGGCAGGGGGCGGGAAGGAAGAGTTTTTCCTTCCCCAGATTTGACATTGGCAGTTACCACCGCTTCCTCGCCACACCTCCGTGGTCCTGCGCATGACGGACTGTGCATTCAGCTGTTCTCCCTGTGAGCCCCGTGTGTAGTAAGTTGCCCTTCCCACTGCTAGCTTCCAAGAAAGGGTCTCTGACATCCCTCGGAAGAACCACTGTTCTGCCCCCTCTGAGGTTACGCAGCAAGAGCGGGCTAAAAGCTGGGCAGGGGGGAAAGACTTCCCAAGTATTTTCTTCTTGATGAATGCCGAGGTCCTGCCTCTCCCTTGGAAATTACTGCTTAGGCATAGTGGATCCACTTCAATTGCTTTGAAGTGGGTGGGAGCCTGTTTTGACTTCAAGCCCGTGGAGCAGGCTCTGAAGCAAGTTCAAAATACAACGCGCTTCTTAAATTGCTTGCTTAACAAGCTGCTTCTGACTACAAGAAATCAAATTACTTTAAATTTCTCTATTATAAAGCAGAGGCCAGCTATGGAAGCCAAGTAGGGCAGGTTTGCATTTCTCATACCAAAAGCAGTAAAACGCAAAAATACACCAAACCATACACACACAGTTGGGAACAGCACACCCATTTCATGCCAATACCTCTTTACTGCTAGGCTATCTACAGTCCAGACGATTCAATACCACGTTGTGGCTGGCCAGACAGTATCATCTCTCTACAAAAAAAATACTATAAAAATAATTTAAAAAAAATCATCTCTATAGCATTATGTCCAGCTTGTAAATTGGAGCCCAACTTATCGGCTGGGAATAACTGTGTAAGTGCCGAGTTATCTGCATGACCAGCTGTTTGCCCTGGGCCAGATCCTGCAGCTCTTAGATCAGGGAATGCTCCTATTGACCTTAAACTGAAGGTCTACAGGACACGGCTTTCTGTAACCTTTAAGTTCTGTATTGGCAAGGGGATCCCTGTGAAGTTGTGGCACATACAGAGTAGTTACGTGCCGTCTGTGCGCTGTGAAATAGCATTGCCTCCCGTATCGCAAGCGTAGCTCCTACCAGTAGTCAGTTAGCAGTAGGGACAGAAGGCCAGTGCACTCTATAATACACTAATAACATTGTCCTAAGGTATTTAAAAGCTTTCTGTATTGTAAAAGAAGCCAGGCAGCATCTCGCGTGCAGCCTCTCAGACTTCTTCCCAGGACGCGCTACAACCCCACCTTATAAATAAAGCACATCCATTTCGTCAGACGGGGCTTGCAAGCAATACTTGAGATTTAGGAGTTTTTAAATGTTCGCTGATAAATTCCAAGGCCATTCCTGTTCCGTGTGGTTGAAGAACTTCTCTACCTGTTTTAAATCTCCAATGTTTTATTAAAAACCTGGAGGTCCTGCTGTTAGCACACAGCTGTGAAAGTTAAAGGGACCTTAGATAGTTTTTTTGAACAAAAGTTTCATGGCTATTTTGGGGCTTTTAAGTCATACGGAAAATCTGCTTCTAGTAGCTAACTCGTCTTTAGCTGTTTGCTTCTTCTAATCTTGTAGCCTTGTCTGGGGCTGTTTCAGTAACACTTCCTTATGGTCCTCTTTTACTGTGCAACGCTGTTGTTTCAAGCATTTTGTTTAGAAGAGTTGTTCTTACATGTTACGGAAATAAATCTGGCAGTCATAAAAAAAAGAGAGGAAAAAAAAGCAGCACTGTGATCCAGGTTACCACAATCTCCTTGTGAGTAATTACCAGGTAGAGGGGTTGGTTTTTGGTGAGGGAATGCTTTTTGTAATGTTTTCTTTTAAGGAAAACTAACAAGAAAAGAAGTACATAAAAGAAAGGGGCCATTAGGTGAGCCACCCTGTCTACATTGCTAGCTAACTCCCTAGGAAAGGCTGACCTGTCCAGATTCCTCGGTGCAAGCTCGCCAAGGGAGTCCAGTTTAAGTATGTGCTCTCCCGCTAGAGGCGTGTACTGCGTTAGGACTAGTACCAGTCCTCAACCGTTGTAGCACAGTCTCCCCACAGCTGCCAGTTACCTGCCAAGGTCTCCAGTTGAAGCAGGGACAACGCGTTTGGTTCAGGCTATTTGGGATTCAGGTAATGAGAGCTGTAGGTCAAACCTCTCTCTCCATGAAAGCCTTAACTCCCCACTCCTGCCCCCCGCAGCAACTCTCCTAACCTCCATTTTGGCCTTACGTTAACCAGGACTATCCTTCTACTACGAGGGGGCCGAACCCAGCCCCCACTAATTGCGAACGCCTCTCTGGATTTTCCTGCTCAAAGCCACTGTCTCCCTCTAGAGATCAAGTGCCATCCCTGGACAACTTCTGGTCCTTACAGTCTTGTGCTACTACTGCCTGAGCCTGGGCTCTTCAGCTCACTGCATTGTACGAAGTGCCAGGTGCTAAGCGCCCTCTCGTCCCATAGGAAACAAAAGCTTTCAGCACCTTTCAAAAAGAGCTTCTAGAAGTGCACACCCATACACCCAGGTGGCTGCTACAAACAGCCTTCCTCTTGAGAACGAGAAGGTCTCCGTTACAAAAAGACACACAGCAGAAAACTTAATACCCAGCGTCCTCCCATCCCTCTGCACACAGCCACATCAGCGTGTACTTCAAGGGCTGGAAGCTCTCAGAGAACCCAAACTAACTTCTGTACACCAGTGTTGAGCCACAAGTACAAAAAAAAAAAAAAAAAAAAAAAAAAAAAAAAAACAAAAAAAACCCAACCAACACAAAAAACCCACAACCAAACCCCACCAAGGTTAAGGCACCAGCTTTTCCCAGACAGTAACACAGATGAGCACCTTTCTTTTGGTGTTGCTGCTGCCCATAGCTTAAACATCTAGCACGATTCAGCGGTCGTCCCCGCATCCACGCCACGCAAAGCCATATAGTGAACTATGCAGTTCTGCTCTTGCACTGTGGTTAATCTGATGGTCCTTAGAAAGAGTTCTACATCCTGATTAATTGATTCACAATAAAGGCAAAACATCCAGCTGTATCTTTCCAGAAATCGTAGCTCAGATTAAAAAAGGCATTGTGCATCAGAGGAAGGAGGGGAGGTTACACCAGATGTCTAAGTAAGGTGGATGATCTGGAGGTAAGTTGGTTCTTAGTTCAGTTCTTAGCGTCCTAGCAGAAAAATGGGAGAGAGCGAGGGGACGGCAACGCAAATAATACTCTATTGCGAGTCTAGTTCTGCTCAGATTAAGGAATTTATTGCCTAACCGTCTCTCCAGCAAGATGACAAGCAGCTATGTTCTTAAATAATCCCCTTATACTTGCCACAAGCTATCTGCATCTTGAATTGCCACTTCCTAAGTTTTCAGCTGAGTTTCTCCCTAGTGCATGCAAGAGTTAGGGTCCAATGGCATACTCCAATTCTGGATTTTCACCTCTGCTTTGGAGTGGAACGTGCAACCCGTAGGAGACCTTCCCTGGCAAAGGGGGAGTGCAGACATTAGGTCCGTAATGAGGACCTAGCCCCTACAAAGTCTTAAGTAAAGCATTAATTTCTGATTTTTAAAGAGTCTTATCAGGTGAAATCTATATGCATATATGACAAAACACCCACAACTTTGTGCCTATGTCTTTCCAGAGATCCTCATTTTATGCTCATCGTTTGAGGGGGGGGGTCAGTAAGGATTGCACAGTGGTAGTAAGTTGCTACACAAAACCAAAACCAACTTGAAAAACATACTGTTCCTCTTTAACCCCAGAAAGGGACAGAACCTCATGTGTACTCTGCCATTCATCAGTACGTTGACAGGGCATTGACTGAAGTGATGTGTTACGTGTTAGGAAATCTGGATGAGAAATTGTTCTACTTAACTTTTGTTAAAGGCGGCTTAGGCATGCAACTCTTTTCCCAGAGCCTCGTGCTACAGATACCCAATGTTGAAAGGCATGGTCTGGTTTGAACAGACGTACAACATAATACCTTTGTGTGCAGAGTCTTGCCTCGTCCAGTCGGGGGGGGAGGGTGGGGGGAGAAAAGGGTTGTTTTGCAGTTCATTTTCCTGCTGTAGAAGACTTGATTTTTCTTTCCCTGAGCCGCATGAGAGAAACATCCCAGAAAGTCTTGGGTTACCTTTGGAGTTCCCTTCACTTTAATTTATATAGTGTCTTTTTTTGTGAACTGGTGTAAAATGTATATGCCGACAAGCTCATGTATTTTTATGTAAATATTTTTTGTGGTTTCCCCACTTGCCCTTCTCTGTAAATATTTAGAATTCTCATATTCTTCTCACCTTGTATGATGCAGATGTGGTTTTGTTTCTGTTTTTTATTTGTACTGTAATGCAACAATCCAGACTGAGGTGTCTTGTGGTATTAAACAAAAGCAACAGTCCCACTGAGCTCACACTCAGATGTACAACTTGACAGCATTAATCAAGCCAGGTTAAAAACTATTCCGTTGTGTTTGTGTGTATTTTTGGCTCTGCCTCGTTAATTAACAGTATATTTAAAAAAAAAAAAAAAAAAAAAAAAAAAAGCAAGCCAAACACAGGAAAAGCCAGTTTAGAGCCTTGCTTTGGAGGGATGCTGGCAGGAGGTGACTTTGTATTCATATGCCAAGGCTATTGCAAAATTGCTCACCTTAAGCCCGTGCCACTGCTTATCTGTTCAGTTACACGTGTGGCCATGACTGCTTCGTAACAAAAAATAAACTAGCCTGGGGTTTTTTTTGTCTCCCTTTCTTCTCACCCAGCACGACAGCGCAAGGAGAAATAGCTTGGCACTGTCGCAGAAGGCACAGGGCAGATTAAGTTAGGACTAACAGATGGCACAGGCCACCTTGGCCCTCGGAGCTGGCTGGGAGGGATTCGAGGCACCACAGTAATATCGTTCATAGTTAATTAATAGCAAAAATGACGATTAAAGGAAGCTAATTTCATACTTTTTTTTTTTTTTAACATTGTAAGAAGGACTTCTAGTAGTCTTTTCATCCAGTAAATGTTACGCTCTGTAGCACTGCCGCCAGTAATAAAACCAACCTAATACTCCTCTCCTTGGAGGACGAGCCAACCCCCGCTCTCCACACTGAGCCTGTAGGACACAGTCTGCCATGGGGTTATTGCTACCACGTACATCCATCCGCCAGGCCCAGAAGCCTTTCGTGCGAGTATAGTGGGGCTGCCGGGTATTAAGGCTTGTGTTCGATCTATCTTTTGAAATCTTTGCCTCGCCCACTCCCAAATCCTCACTTTACAATCCAGATCTACTTGTATTACTACGCATTCACCCTCTCCAGCTAAACGCTCGTGCCCTTAGAAGAAAGGTCCCACCAGCAAGCCGAGCAACCCACCCCTTCTCTGTTCTGTAACATCTGCTTGGCACCACGCTGTTCCAGAGCGACACGGGCATTTCGGGGGGGGACCTTGCAAAGGCTGCAAACCAGGTACCTGTGCTATGTTTCAGTATGAGCAATGCCTCTCCACTGCAGAGATGCACTAAAAGCAGCAAGCTTTTCCTCTGCTGAGCACCATCAGAAACACTGTTGTCACATCCAGACTATGAAAAGAATTGGATAGGCTTTCACACCCACCCACCCCCCCCCCGCTCACTTTCCATCCCCACTTGTATGCGCCTGATGAAGTATCTGTTGATGCCGCTAACGCTGAAGTTGTATTCTGCCTTCGGCCTCAAGGACAACTAGGATGACTTGGCAAACAAAAATCTCAACTCCTGAAGTCCAGATTTTCTGCACAGTATGTTAATTGTCAAAAGGACAAGTGTCAATGATGAAATATATCCCCAAAGACTCAGGTTTGGTGGGTAAGGGAACAGCAGAGATCTAAACCCATTGCCTGAAGGAGCATCCCCAAAAACTGATGTACCACCTCCCCAACTCAGTTCGGCCTAAATTGCCTCAAAAGCGGTGCTGTGTCTTCCCAGCCAACAAGGGCATTTCCTTTAATAACACTCTCAAGATCACAGAGAGCACAGAAGTTACAGCTGGCTGTTCTACCACACGTCAAAAGAGGACTCTGCGTGTACAAGCAATGCTGAGAGCATTTCTCAATTGCACACGCTTATTTCTCCTCCCACCGCTTTAAGAAAAAAAAAAAAAAAAATATTACAACACTCAAGTCTTCTTTGCCAGCCTGTCCCGAGTAGCACCCTCGTGGCTGAGATTTACATACAGAGCAGACTGGGGAGAGAGGAGAAGGACAGATTTAAACTTTAGAGGGTGTCTAAGGACTGATGAAACGCTAGGCATAAAATGGATTTTTCTGAAGAAGTGCTTCCACCAGGTAGCGCTGTTAAACCACATTTGCCTCTAAAAGCCAACTTTGTAGACCATTTAAAAGGATTATGTTCCATTCTAGTAGTTTCTGTTCAGGTTTCCAGCTCCTGCTAGGGGTGGATTTTTTTGTTTTGTTTTAATTTTTCATTTTTAAAAAAGATATATCGAGTACTCTGTGCTCCTGCAGCACCCATGCAGTCTTCTAGGGAGCTCTGCTTGTCTCCCTAAAGCAACGCCAGCGTGCAGGTGTCACACAGAGTGCCCAGCTGAGAAGGCTGACTTATCAGTAATGCTGAAGCATCCAAACTGAAAAGCGAACTGCAGACCTAGGCAGATTACTGCTGCTTTTCAAAGAAGTTATCAGCTGTTCAAGGACTCCATCCCTAGAGGAACACTACAATATGTTTGCTTCAACACTAGAAAAGTCATCCAGAAGCAGCAACCGATACTGGAAAAGTCAGGAAGATGCAATGCTGTTCAGTCCCTCCCTTGTCTTCCTCCAATCGGCAAGGATGCCCTGTTAAGATTAATTATCAGACTACGCACCTAGAAGACCTCCCAGCCACAAGCACCGAGTCCAGCATCTGTCAGAGCAAAGCTTACGCAAACACAAGAGTCTCGAGCCACACATGCACAGTGACGGCAACGCGCGGGGTGTGACTCGTTGAACCTTACTTCCCAGCACAGGACTGGGCACAAGCCCGGATTTAGCTTCTCACCTTCACGTGAATCAGGAGCTGAGCATCTGCTCCAGGCAGACTCCTTCCCCCTGGGTCCAAGCAGGGCAGCAGGACAGCCGATATCTTTCTGCCCCCACGGAGGGACCTGCAGGCAGGCAGCCCTCCAAATGGGAAGGCTTCTGGTGCCCCTCTCCAGCAGGACTTGACAGAAGTTTGGCAGAGCGGTACAAGAACGAGGGAGGGATGCAGGGGGGGGGGGGGGGGGGGCACACAAATCCCCTACATTCGCATTCCCCGTGCAAAAGCAGCACTCGGTGCAAGAACAGCCTGCCGTCACCTCAAACAACAGGCTGTCACAGGTGGCAAAGCATCCTGCCCGTTGCCTGGGTCACAGCCCAGGAAAGCCAGACCAGCCACTTCTAAGCAAGCATTTGTGACGTGGGGGCCAAGAGCAACCACCAAAATGCAGGGGGAAAAACCAGTCTCTGCTCCTCTCATCCTCCTGGGCACAGCAGGAACAAGCTCCCTGCTCCAATGCTGTCCAGCCCTCTCTCACTCCTCCTTCCCCACACCTCCTGTGGGAAGAACAGAGAGGGCACGGTCCTGCCCCTTAGCTTTATCTGTGCAAAAGCTTTGAGCCAGCTCTGCATCAGGAGCTGTCGCAACAACGCTCACCTACCCCTCTGCAATCACTTCATCTCCCTTTCCTGAAGGGTTGTTTTTTTTTTTGTCCTGCCAGTTGGGTGCAGCCATGCAGTGGGACAAAGCCCTCAGGTCAATTCAGGGGCACAGTTGGCACCAAAGGAGACTATTTAAAACAAGGTTCTTCGGCGTGCAGCACAGCTCTTGATTCCGAGTTATAACTTCGTATAGCGAAGGCTTTTCGCACGGCAGAGCCATGCCTTTGGCATGGCGAGACACAAAGATGCACGTTGCCCAGCATCTATTGGTTGAGTCGCCACTGGATCTCAACAGCTTGAGCAGTCAGGGAGGAACAGGGATCAGGAACACAAAGAGTTCTGCCTTGATGCTGAAGAGGTGGGGTGCCCTCAAGAAACCTCGCCAGGGAACCCTCACTGCCTGCTTAAACACGGGCTGCAGGCTCCAACATTGCTGCTGAGCACACACGGTATCGCTGCAGTTCTGCAGTCAGGCAGCTGTAACTGTTCTGTCCTGTGGTGTGACCTCACTGCACCCCCACCCCATCTCTTAAGTCATTAATTCTACAGGCTGCAGAGCAAAGTGAAGATGCAACCTGCAGAAAGCATCCATTATTAAATACGGAACGGGCTGTCCTGTAGCAAGTAGGGGAAGGCTTGATGCAGTGCACAGTGAAATTAAAATTGCCTCAACTCTGTCACGAGCATCTTGATCCTTCAAGTTCAAAGCCCCTGATCCCTCCTTGCCCCAGTGGGCCAAAGTAAATCCTCAGCCTCCAGACAGACACCCTTGACTTCAGACATTACGTCTGCACTTTATGGTTCAAATCGGCAGTCAAGGCAGGCTCTCTTACAGATTCTGCCTTCTCACCCGCCTGGAAAGGTCTCGCTGCCCAGCACAGGCCTCCTCCAGACTCTTCGCAGAACTGGTGTCCAATCTGTCTTGTCTTTACGTCTCTCACCGCGACTTCCCTGCCTGCGGGTGCTCAAAGTTACGAGGCCTCTGCCAGCAACACCGCAACCTCAGCTCCTCATTCAAGGAGGTCGCTGTACTACAAAGGGACAAGAGTTCTCCCCAGCTTGTGACCGGAGAAGCCCATCAAGCACCAGATTCACACAAGAGACCCTTGCTTTACCCTGTAACGCCCCAGCATTTCTCTCGGACATTTACACAGCACCACATCCCAGCTCCCTTCTGTTCTGCAGCAGCCTGCAGGTCCCGGAGCAGAAGGAGGGGAAAACCTTCCTGACCCGTCAGGGCCCCTCATACGCAAACACTCCCATTGCAGCGGGCCCAACAAATTCCCTATTGTGCCACCCAGTGCCTCCCCAGCACCACAGAAGAAGCTTCACTGGTCTGATTAATGGGGGACAAGGGGAAAAGAAAGATTAATCTCCCGAAAAGCACAGCATCCTGTTACAGCTTGACTGAATTTATTAATTGCGGACAGACATAGCCAATGAGGCCACCGCCTTTCTGGCCAAAGAAAACTTGCCCTGTTAAATATCAAAGGCAAAAGGAAAGAATGAGATCCTCGTACAAAAGGGCAGTTAACCCTAGTGGCAATTGTACATTTAGAAAGATGCAAGGCTTGTAGAAAGTGTGACAGGTTAGAAAGGGGAAGCAGGTTGCGCAAAGGGCAAGGGGAAGGTTTTCAAATAAAAACGTATTCATCCATTTTTTAAAGAGCTAAGATGCTGGAGAAGAATCTTTGACTCTAGCAAGTGCTGGAACTTTATGCATTATTCAAACTGCATGAACGTTTGAAGACCGGAGTCCTGGAAACCTTCAATGAGAACAAGTCACCTGGCACATTCCCAGAGAGGAAGCGTGGGTGATCTGTGTCATCCCAACGGAGGCGGCAGCTGCAATGGTTTCATGGCTTCTATCTCTGCTCCGTACCTCAGCAGTACACAGCAGCCCCGGTTCCTCTCTACTCCTAAATTACACAGAAAATCCCAGCGAGATGCACTCAGGATACATCTAGGGAGAAACCATTCCTGACTCACAAGTGTCAAACATAACTCAGAGAAAACTAATACACAGAAATGCAGTAGTAAACAGAAACACAGAAGAACTAAGTGCAATTAGAAGGGTAATACAGCAAGCCCACAACAGACGTGCAAGTAGAAAAAACAAGTCTCCTCTCCTCCAAATCACCACTCACCCTCTAGGGCAGACAATCTCATCAATAGTAATATTCTAGGAGAATCTCATTCTGCTGCACTTCGCATTATAAATTCAAACACAAGAATTAAAAAAAAAAAAAAAAGTGCCAGACAGGGCCAGGTTTTCAGGCAGGCAGGCAGCCAGCAGAAATACATACACAGACCAGGCCTTGCTTCTGAGGATGGAAGGACATCTCCCTTGCCCCTCTCCCTTCTATCAATCAATACTTGCCCTTCACAAGTTTTGTTCCCTTTATTAGCATCTTTTATTTTTCTTCCAATTTCCTCTAGTTGCTTTTTTGAAGGGGATCTTAATCACCTCACTTAGAGGATTTTTTGTTTGTTTGTTTGTTTCACACCTTTAGTTTCTTTTCTCTGAATCCAATTCAAGCTCTGCAAGCCTTTCTCCCTTTATCTAGCCCCAAAAGGATGGGAACTGGAGCATGATCCGTCTCATCTTGTACTGCAAAAGACAGGGATGCTGAGGAAGGATTTGCTGCACAAGATAGATATGTGAATGCATCCCACCATAAACGTGAATACCACACTGTGCTGGCCATTAACGTTTCACCAATGCAGAGAAAGTGGAAGTTTGTTGATGATAATAAAGCATAATGCAACAACTTCCCAACTAATGCTTGCCGAGTAGTACAGTCGAGTACAGAAGGTACATTAACATGCTACAGAGCAGTCACCATTTTCTGCAATAGAGCAAGAGAAGCTGGTCTAAACTTTCCTCACATTTCCCCGATGCGAAAGACTCTTTTGGAAAAGAAAACAATGTTAAAGAAGGAGCACTTTCTGAAGTGGAAAATACTTTCCTCAATCAGCAACACAACTTCAAAAGCAAACCCAAAGCACTTTAACAAAACCCCCAACCCACAAACTTTTCCCTTCCACCTCAGGGATTATTTTAAGCTTCAGGATGAGCCCAGCGGTCAGCATCTCCACTCAACAGTGAGCTCTGCTGCTTGGAAGGGAGGCGGAGGTCTCCCTCGTGGCTCATCCCAGCTGCCAAGCCAGCTTCCACATGAACTGGGCACTGCCTCAAACCACCATTACTTTGAGCAACAAGCAGGCAGAAACTACTCAGACATTCGCTCAGATGCATTTTCTGGGTGCCTGACAGGAGACTTTGCGGTCTGGTCTGCAGAACTGCTGAGCACTTGGAATTGCTACCCAAGGCTGCAAGAGCCACGGTTTGAATACCTGAAGGGCTGAGGCTGTGTACTTGTCAGCTCCCTCAATCTGCGATGCAACTTGACCGAATAATTTTCACATTAGGTTTTGAGGGACAGATAGACCATCAGCAAAATGGGGAAATGCCCTTTCTTGAGAGCCAGAGGGGTTATTTACTGTTCGTGAAGCATATAGATACAATAGCAATTGATGCCATGAAAGCCCACAAGGCTTTAAGTTAACCATTTTTTTTTTTTTCCAGTGCAGGATTTGAATAAGTAATACAGGGACAGAAGTGACACCACAGAAGAAAAATTATTGAACAGAGGCTGAGCGAGTGAACATGATCCATTCTGCACACCAAGCAGGACAGGTTGGGAGCTTTGGAAAAGAATAATGTAGCTGCACAGTTAAAGACCATCATAATACATATAGACAAAGGTGCAAATTGAGATTCACCAGAAATCTCTTTTCTGGCAATTCCTAGCTTTTAAGTACCTCACTTTGTAACCTTAGGACTACACTTTTTTGTGGGTTTGTATTATAGATGCAACCTCTGCTCTCTGCCTCTGCGCACGCATTAGCATTTTTCCACAAAGCATGGCTCTGCTCCCACCCTCAAATATAGCAGCCTAAGTGTCCTTGTTCCGGCTTTCTTTCACCTCACCTCCGGAAGGATGAATAACGGAGTAGTGGTAAGGAAAAGAAGGGAGCACACATTCCTGTTCGGAGTCTCAGACCAGACAGTGAGAAGCTTAAAACCTGAACTGGCCAAATTAGAAGGAAGCTCTGTTGATTTGCATCTACCCACAATACCACCACCAGGAAAGAGGCTCTGTCAAAGACTGATTTAAAGCCCCCATCACGAAAGGGAAGAAAGAAAACAAGGAATTAGGATGACATTCTCTTTTTCCCCCTACAGATATTGTGGTTTTCTGGGTGTATCACAGATACACTCCAATCCAGAGCTTGGGATGAAGGCCTGCACGTTTCCCAAAGGTCAGACCCGAGCTGTTGGAGGCAGCAGACACAAGCTGGATGAAGGGCCAAGCGCAGGTGAAGCGTTAGTGCCAAGGGAGCGCCAGCCCAGTGCTTTAACCTCAGCGCGTGCCTCTGGGCGAGCCTGACGGTCGCCTCGCACAGCGCGGAGCAGTCCTGCCACGTCTCCCTGGCCGCACCGCAGATTGGCACGGCGGGTCCCTGCCACGTGCCTGCCCGCCGGCACTCAGGCCCTGCCAGGCGCCGTGTGCTGGGGCATCCCTGAGATGGGCAGTCCCCTCTAGAGATGGTCCGTGCTCGCCTCTGGGAGTCACAGGAGGGTATCGTGACTGTCCCCCATCAGGACGTGCCTTACCACGGGCTAATTACTCTCAAACAGTAAACCGTGCTCACAGCATTCATCATTTATAAGCAGAAGGCGTCCAGCAACATGAAACTGGTCCAGCATTTCCTTCATATAAATGCCCCTCTCCCGACAAGAACACGAAATGTATCTCTCAAACATACCACTCACTAAAGCGGAGAAGATGGATTTCAAAACACTCCAGTTTCTAATTAACCAGGCCTTCTTGGGAAGCGGGTATCATCCCTGTTTTACTGAAGAAAAAACAGACGGCTAAGCTCACTGAATTTGAGGGGGTCAAATGGCAAGCGGGACATAACAACAGGACTCCACGGCTACTACACAAGACATCGATGTCCCCAGGGTACTGTGCCACAAGCAATTGATGTTATAGTCCTGGCTTCAAACTATTCTCATGATTTATTCTTGCATGCTCATGTGAAACGGGTCAAACCTACAGACCCTTCAGAAGTTCCTCAGCACTCAGCAAAGCCCGATTCAGAGGGCTGAACATTAGCTTAGCTCAGATGGCACAAACAACTAAGGCAGTATCTTCAGAGGTGATTAAGCAGCTAATCAATTTTGAGAAGCTGAGCCTCTAATCGCTAGCTGGAAATATGAAGCAGACTTATTTCTTGTTTGTTTTAGCAGGCAGAAGAGTAGGATGGAGAGCTATAATGACCTGTGACAGATGCATGCCCAGCCTTTCCTATTCTGGAGGTTTGCTTTTGTATACTCCTAGGACATGCACACTAAAGCATCCTGAACACAGGCTTGATGCTCTACAATTGTATCAGCACTTGAGGAATAGAAATGTCAAAGCAATTAAGTCTGAAGAGGTTCTTTTTCTCTCTATCCATTCAAATCCTGTGGAGCATTTCCCAGCTTAAGCTTTTCCACAAAAAAAAAACTGTCAATATAAAGTCCTGATTTTTTCCTAAAGAACAGGGGAAAAGGAAAAGGAAAAGCTGAAAGCAAGGAATCAGAGATGGAACAGAAGAGCCTCCCCTAAAGCTGCCAAATTTTCCACTCCAAATCAAAACGTTGCCCTTTTTGTAACACACAGGCTTGTTTCTTCTGGCATTTTCCAATGGAATGACACAAGTTTTATTAAAAAAAAAAAACAAAACCCACACCAAAAGCCAAACCCACACTCAAAACGAGCTGCTGAACTACTGCAGCTGATCACTTTACCTGCTTGCACCTCAGTTTTGCCAACCATAGGACAGAGGTAGCAAAAACCTACTAATGATAAGGACTGTGCAGGTTCAGCAACAGCTGTGAATTGTCTCCTGTGTACACAAAGCATTTTCCATTTAAACAATCATTAAAGTGTTTTCTCTGAACCATAATCAACAGATGAGGCAACACTCCCCCCTTCTGCAAACGAACTTCTATTAAGTGCCTGGAAACCACCTGCGTGCCACTGTGCATACCTCTCACATATGGCCTAAAACAAGTGGCAAGAAGTCAAATTACTGAGCACCAAAGCTTCAGCAAGCAAGCTCCTAAACAAGAGTTATTTGGCCCAGGGCCACCAACCAGTCAGCAACCATGCTGGAAAACAACTCGGGAGTCCTGACTCCCAAGTCTTTCTGCTCTACCCGCTAGACCAAGCTATTAATGACTTGCTGGTTCAATTACATTTTCTGCTCTGTTCTTTCAAGGATGAAGTCAGCGGTGAATGTTTTCTGCAAAAGGAAATCCATTGTGGATATTTCCCAGGATACAAGCAGTGCAAGGCAACTCAGTGTCTTTGTGGAAAGGACTAGGAAAGAGACTGTGCAAGGAAATAACTGACATTATCTTCCTGTAGCCTTTTAAGTTTCCTTTGCCCCAACTGCTCTGGCCACATCAAATCCTGCCCAGTCCCCTGCCACGACCTCTGCTGTGGCTCTTCTTTTTCTGCCGAGCCCGACTGTCTCATTGCAAGTCAGGAACAGCCTTCTGAAACTGAGTTATGACAAAATAAGTGCATTGTGCGTTACATGCACCGTGAATTATCAATCCACTACTGAAACTCAAGGAAAAACTGCAAGAAAAGGACATTTCTTCCAAGGCCTCTCTAAGCAGCAATAAATTTTTCAGCTGTCTTTCAAGCTAATTCTACACTGCCTTCAAGGCCACAGGGTGAATGAGCTGTGCCTTGCTTCTAGGACAAGGCAGATTAAGGGAACCGCATTTCCACTTCCCTTTCCTACTAGGGGACTGCAGAGAGCATAAGAGTAACCCAGCTTAGACTATCTGAATCCAACAGGATAATCAGCTATCTGACCATCACGCGGGCAGCGGCTGTACAAAAAATAAGATAGCCTAATTCCTCCAAACAGTCTCCAAAACAGGAAAGGAAGAGAGAGCAGGAGAACTGCAGGATGCTCACACCAGTTCGCCCCACCTTCCTGCCTGGCACCTCAACCGGCCGGCTTTGTTGCCCCAACTAAACGATAACAGCTCAGGCATCTCGCAGGGATAGGACAAAGCTTCACGCATCTATCTTTGTAGTGCTCGAGGCCGACAAAGGCTCAACGTGACTGTGAATCCGTCATTACATGCAGAATCTCACCCTCCCCTTGCTCCGCTGGCACTTCTCCCAACAGACAAGGCTATCCACAGGATGAGCACAGCCCCTGCCAGCCAGGGTTGCCCGAGTAACTGAGCATTGGCTCTGGCAGCCAGCTCTCAGACGGGTGGGAATGCAACAAGCACCTTATGGAGGATTTAAGCAAGGACTGTTGCAGCTCAAAGCCTGAGTTCAGAAAGCAAAAGCTTAGGAATTGAGAGACTGGATGGATACCACCACAGACCCCTTTGCAGGTCCTTGCCACTGTATGCCATAGAAGAGCTGCCATTTCTCCTTCTTTATCCCTTTTCACAAAAAACAATGGATTCCTTTTCAGCAGCACATTGGCTTTTTTTTTTTAAATTCACGTGCACGAGGACACTCAAAGATTAAGATTCCTCCACTGGCACAACAGGGCATGACTTTCTGCTCCAGTCAGTCTGCTACACAAGTATAAAACTTATGTCAGTTAAACATGCACCATGGAGAACACAAAACATGCACAGCGAAGAAGTGAACATCACTAACAGACACCTAAATGCTGACCACATTTTTCTTTCCACTGGTTAGAGCTTGCAGCAAAGAGCTCCATTACAGCATGCACTATCCCCAAACCCACTGACCCGCAGAAGCTATTCCCTAGTCAAACAGTGCTTAGCTTTCAGAGCTACCCCCCCAGGAAAATACTGTTTAAGTACAGGACTCGCCATAAGACAGCGGAAAGATTATCTTCTCTAGCCTCAGCTGATCGGGAGGCAGGTACTTAGTCAAGCTTGTGCTGCAGTTTCTGCTTTTAGTATCAGTTTAGACTAAAAGTTTTCACGACAAAGGTACAGCACCCATAACTACAGGGTCCTCTCTCAGCTAAGATTCCTAACTCTAAATGCATGCAGAGTGCCTTCTTTTGCTCCACAATTACTTCTAGCAGGGAGTTCCACAGACTTTGGGATTAAAAAAAAAAAATTTTATATATATATATATATTACTTTTATCAGTTCAAAATTAGCTTTTTAAGTTTTGTGCCACTCCCTGTTTTGCTTTTGTATTCTACCTCTCTCAGTGGCTTAGGGTCATGACATTTCCATAATACACTTGGTTCCACTGAAATTGAGATAATTTCCAGGCTTTGGCCTTTCAGAAGGTAGAAGTCATGACTAGCTTTCTTACATTTCAATATATATATGCCCTCTAGTCCTTCCTAAGACAACCGCAGAGCTGCTGCCAGTCCAGGGAGGAAAGGGCAGGAGCTATGGCATGCACATGCCACTACACTTCCATTATCACAATTGCAACACGCTGCCAAGTTGGAGGAGTATTTTTAGACTGGAGAAAAAATCCTGGGGATTTATCAGGGAATTATTAATACAAAAGTGACACTAATACCTAGCAGCGTTCCATTTTCCTTGTACAAATTGGGTTTATTTCCTTCCCTTGTCCAGCTTTTCTAGACAAGGAAATTGGTGCTTATCCAACCACTGCAAGGTCTTGGGCAAAGACACCAAGACAGGACAGCACAGATGGGGGTCTCTGCTTGGCCTTACGGGGATACAGGGTCGTCTTCAAAAAGACTACTTTCACCCCTGCCGTGGGTAACAAGCTTGTCACAAACTACAGGGTCAGGCAGGGAAACGAGCCTTGGTGCAAGCACAGCGTAAACACACATACACTGATGACCCGCGATTCACAGACCAAGTTTTCATATTCTCTGCAATATCCAGCTTTGTGGAAACTTGTTGACAGGTGGGTGATCAAGGCAGTTAATCTGAATGACATTTGCATAGGCAAACTGGATTAAACCCCTGTGTGGATACATTTATCCAGAGTTAGAAGCAGGCTTCATTTAATTTAGCTTTGAAGTAAACACATTAAGGCCACTTGTATTCTGAAAAAGAACAGCCATGCTGTAGGCCAGTGTAGTTTAAGTAATCCACTTTAAATTCATGCTGTTAGTTAATTTGGACTAATTTTCACCCAAGTATGCCTGTTTAAAGAAGCTTGAAGCAAGACTACAGAACGGCCTCCTTGAGCTAGCTGCAGTAGGTGATTTGGAGGCAGCCGGTACAGACCCAACATCAACAAGCAATGGGATCACGCAAGTCAGGGAACAGTTTTAGCTCCTTCTGTGATGAAGTGTCAGTGATCTGCCTCAGTCCTTGGAGGTGGACTGAAGCCACAGCAGAGCCAAGCTGGTAAAACAATTGCTCTGGATATGCTACTCCAAGTTAGCGCCCAGGCAACATTTGGGCTTTCAGCCCATTTTTCTACGAGAGCCATTTTTGGCTTGGCTGTGCAGACAGATTATTTAACAGAAGGACAGGGGAGAAGGAGGAGGGAAGGAAGGATTTAGTTTCTCCAGAGAAAGCTGCTGCTGACAACGAGCAAAACAAAATACCCTGGAGAGAAAGCGCTTGACAAGAGACTAAGCCATAGGAATTGTGTTATCGGCATTGCAGGAGCAAACCTGGATGGAGTTACTGGCTGACATTTGAAAAATGAAAGAGCTGAATAGACGGTGCCGTGCTAGTAAAACAATGAATGGAAGAGCAAAGGTGCACAAGCAGGGAGGAGAAGGCAGGGTTCCGTACATGACTAGACAGGCAGCGGCAGCTTGCGGCTGGGATACAGCTCATTGTCAGCCTTGGGGCTGATTAGAGAGCAGCTCCAAAAGCAGCGGATGATGGTTATATCTCTTTCCCCTTGCATACTTTCACATGCCCATTGTTTCACATAGAAGCTTATTTCATCAGGTCTGTTTTCAATACAAGGCTTTTGCAGCAGCAATAGCAAATATTGAATGTATTACAAAGCAATTCAGTGAGCTGGAAAGAGACATTATGGAGGGAATTTTATCAAGATAAGGAGCAACTTGGCTGCAAAGACAGAAACTGATCAGAATGTATGATTTGTTTTGCCCCTTTGAACTAATCTATATTTGGTGAAAGAACAAATACAAACACACATAAATATCCAAGACAGATGCTGTCCTATCCTCTAAAAGGAAAAAAACACACCTCCTAGAAACATTAGCAGTCAACAAGTTTTAAGCTTCAGTGTATTCCCCCGTACAGTGGCAAAAGACGACCAGCCAAGCTTTACTAGAAAGCCAGATCCAAAAGTTAAGGGGCATAGTTTTAGAGGACAGAACCCCTACAGAGAATTAAGTTCTGACCAGTTTTGTGGAAATAGCAGCTGGGCAGAGGGAAAGAAACCCTAGTAGCACCCCTGTTGCATGAAAGGCTTTCACAGGAGGCAAATTTTATTAAGTTTCAGAGACCCTGCCTTGAAGCAGAAAAACCACAAGAAGCTGGGCTTCGCTGCTCCTCTGCTCACAGAATGGCTTCTTTAGAAGTTCCTGTCATTCATCACATGCAAATCCTTACTACAGATGAAATCGGTTTATAAACAGCAATTAAGTTTGAACCTACACTAGAAACTTACAGTTAATGAACAGTTCAACTTTTGAACTGATTTAGTTAAAGGATCAGGTTTTTCCTAGCATAAACAAGGCCATGGGTTAAGTATAGCTATTCCATCAAGTACAAGCAGGGGAAAAAAAAAAGTGTCTACGAGTATCTGAGCTAAGAGAATAATTAGTTTTACCTCTTTCTGTTCACAAATGAGTTGGAGCAACTTACATTTTCCTTGAATCTATTTATGATGGGAAACTTGCAAGATTATTCCTGCAAATAATTAGTTATTGATCTCCAAGTTTGCTTAGGGAAAAGCACTCGCAAGCAAGTCAATCTATTATTCAAGCAACATTTATTGTTTAGGGATTTGTGTCACTGAAACCACATTTTTGGTCTACTACTGATTGAGCACAACTTCAGGTTTTTCCATGGGTGGGGGAGGGAGGTGTTTGAAGTCCCATTTTTCAGAGTCAAACTTTTTTTTTTTTTCCCCTTCTTCCCATAAATGTTTTTCACCAGTATTTGCTTAAAAGGTTTTGAGTATTTCTTGGCAAAAAAAAAAAAAAAAAAAAAAAAAAAGCTATTTTATTAATATTCTAGGAACATTTTCCCAGTGTTTAGATATTCTAACCAATAACAACAGCATTATGCAAGACCTTGAATTCCTTCTAAACCTGCAGAGCACAGGGACAGCTTCAGATCCACACAACTGGGGACAGGTCTTTAATTTCTGCTCAGTTTCCCGCTTCTTATCATGACAGACAAAGCTCTGATCACCAATAACACCCACCCACCACACTTTTGTTACAAAACCATGCAAGCTTCACACAATCACACAATACGATCTTTTCCCAGTGTCAGGACCTGGCATGCTACATGTAGCTGGGATTCTTCAACCCAGCCTAAGAAAAAGCAGCCAATCCTCTCAAGGTCAGTAGTTTCACCAGGAAAGTGCTGAGCCCCCACCACATGCTCTTTCCTATCAGCCTCCGGTTCCTTTCCCCAGAGATATATGAATTAGCACTTTTCTCCTATCCCCATTTTCAAGAAGCATTTATTGCCCTCTGATTTGAATTCAGGTTGTATTTAGCCACTCCCCGAAAAGCAGCGCAGACTTTCAGTCTGCAGTAATTAAAGAGAGGCAAGAACAAAGCAAATTAGCTATCAAACTTCAACAGCTCTGCTTTATGCTTCCCTGGGCTTTGTCAGAACAAGCTGCCAGTGCCTGATATTAGAGTTTTACAGAAAAAAGAGGGCGTGTATGGGGGTGAAGCAGCCTCCGATCAGTTGCCACACTAAGGCTACTCGCCACATCTGTGCGCACACGCGGGAGACCGACAGTGATCACACGGTGGTCGAGCACACACAGGTGAACAGTTGCAAAGCAGAAACCAAGGAAAGCAATTGGGACCGACATAATTGCTAATGCCAGAATAGCCTGGAAACATCGCATCCAGCCCTGCGCCAGAACAGGAGCACAAGGAGCCCAACACAAAGGCTACCAGGCAGATCTCTCTCCAAGTTACGAGAGGGAGGATCCTAAGCAAGCTCACGGGTCTCCAAGCATCTGTGCTGGGCTTGCACTGGGGAAATGGGAGGAAAAAACACACCTACTGTAAGCATTTGTTGTTCCGAAGGAGAAAAACGATTTTGCAACTTGCTAAGCTTTGCATCAACCAGTGTTTAACCACACATGGTCTGACACTGCGCAGCAGACATACCCCGATCTGCTGAAATGAAAGAAACACAGGTTGGCAGGAGACAAGCGCCTTGCTAGGTGTCACATTTTAATAACAATAAGCTCTGTGATGAGAGACCTGAAAAATCAGTCCACAGCCTGCCCCACACTCTATGCAACAGTGATATTGCACAGCTTTCCTTATTGCATGTCAAATGTAAAAATTCCTCTGGATGCATATCCTACATGAGCAGTAGACACAGTGGTCCAGCTGCATTGCCAGTCCTTCCACAGCCTTTAAGTGAAAACTGCTTTTAAAGATCTTATAAAACTACCTGGTACAGCTCTCTCCTATCTGTCTGGACTCTCATGATTTTAAGTGCTACTTGAGCTCCTTCACATTCCATTTCCCTGCTCATCCCCCATCCACACTACAGCAATTCTTCAGCTTGTATGCAACAAAAACCTCTAGAAGTATTACTTCATCCTGCTGCAATCATAAGAGATGCTAGTGTGAAATGTACTTTTCAAAATTACCAAGTCCAAACCCAGCAGTGTTCGTTAATGCAAATACCTTGAACTGTCCTTAAGCCTTCAACTTTCCTCCTTCCCACAACTGCAGTGCCATTCTCAACATCAAGAACAGCTTTAGCGCTTATTCCTTTCAGCAGTCTGTGCAAATCACTATTACCACGCGATGAGGGGTTCAACAGAAAACTGCATTTGCTGGGCAAAGGAAGTAAATTTCTGTTTGGTTTTGTTCGGTTGTTTGGTTTGGTTTGTTTTTTTTTTTTTAAAGGCATGTTGTGAAAAATAAAAGCTGCTTTTGGAGAGGTAAGAGATAAATATGCCTTTAAAGGAACATCTTCCTTTGCAAGCCAAATAAGAAAAGTATGTTTCAATGTACAACAGCCCTCTTTGATAGTACAGGATGGGATTAAGAGCTATCAGCTTCCATTGTCATTGCTGTCCAGATTCACACTGTGGGATTTGGTCCTTCAATACTGGCCTTCCCTTCCACCAGTAAACACGAGAGAAACTATTTGCACAATCAGGTCACCAGTGGGATTCACACTTAGATCAGTGTTAGGGTACTACAGATCCTAAGCTGTGTGTTTGCTAACACAGCACAACTCTATCCTTTCCTGCATGACATTCTCACAACATGCTGGTTACCCTTGGCTGAGTCACATCTTTGCGCCTTTGCTTACTATCATGGTATAGATCATCACTTACCAGCACGTTCACACAGAGCCCAACCCCAATAGGCTCTTACCTCTGCTGGAAGTTTCAGGAGTATGTAGAAAAACCCGGCTCCAGCACAGACTTCGAGAGCAGATAGCACAAAGCCAAAATGTGTATTTCACAAATCTAAACTGCATTTCACAAGTAATTTATCCTCATGTTAGGATGAGCACAGAAACTGAACTTCAGAGAATTGGAAATGTAGAACTAGAGTATTAATAGGAACATACGAACTTCTATATAATTAGTAACATCTTGTAAGGCACTTTTACACAAGTTAAGTACCACTAGTTCCATTATAGAGGTGAGGAAACTGGGACACAGGTGTCCCCAAGGCCACAAAAAGGCCAGTAGCAGAGGACAATAATACTCAGGGCTCAAGATTCTCAGGGCAATGCCCTAACTTGCAAGCTACATCTGCTTTTAGAAGAGTAATGCTTTATTTCAGTCTCAATTGATCAAGGAAAAAACCCAGTGCTTCGTATAGGAGAATTACTAATTCTCACCAGAACTATAGGAAAGCCCAGTAGCTTTAAAAAGTCACCATGACCTTAAGCACTGGGACAACTACCTGTTAGAAGCTCTTGTGCTGAGCAAGATGATCACATTGTCTGTCACCAGCATCTAACAGAGTAGATCAGAAGACCAAATGCAAAGATCCAGAGTTCCCTACGTGGTCAGTCAATGATAAGAACCAACTACCACAGCCCTTTAACGCTATGTTTTGCACTTCCCATACTCAAAAACTATCAAGAGCTCAGATTTGAAACACCCATAATAAGAAACTCTTTTTTTTTTTTTTTTTTTTTTTTCCCCTAAAAGAAATCTGTATGCAAAGGCACCACTGTGCTGCAAATGTAAAGTCACAGAACAAACTGAACGAGTAAAGAACATCTCAGACTTAAGTTAAGTAGTATCCTGGATGCTATTTAGTGAGGTGACACTTTATAATCTTTAATACACTCCTAAAACATGCCCTACTGAAGTCCCTGCTAAATTAAATGGGCTCATTGCCTTGCAATGAAGTAGATAGCTGGAACTGCTACAAAATTACTCTGCTTCTCTGCCCCAGATAATCTTGTCACCAGTGAATTGTTCCACCCCCTTTTTTTCTTCCCATATTAATGCCCTCCATCATAATAAGGATTCCTACCCACTGCCAAAACTCAATTTACACTATTTACTTTAATGACCTCATTTGTCATCCTAGCATGTGTGTCTACCTCTGGGACTGCAGCCCCGTCAGTCTGCCAGCAGGTCTCATTTACAGTTTGCTCTTTCATTATTATTTTTAAAGATTAAATTGCTTCCATTTCAAGGCACACAGTCTGGGAACTCCCACAGCCCAGAGAATACCGAGATACATTTGATCAATATATTTTAGGGTTACATATCTCAATCCCAACTGACTCTCCCCCACACATACTGCCCCACTGCATCATCCATCTATTTCCATCACCTTTCACTTTGTTATTCCTTTTAATCTTCGCAAAAGATACTCACTGGTTATGACATTATTTCAAGTTGTAGGAGGAATTTTAACTTTTTTCTTTGGGGGGTGGGGAAGGAGAAGAGTGTGATAATTTCCTTCCCCAATGCATCAGCTCATTTGTCCATTCTAAACCACATTTTCTTATCTCACAGCTTGACTACTCCAGAGGTATATTCCTTCCTATTAGATTATATTTCTCTCTTATGGTGTGCCTCCAATCCTGACATGCTCAGTAAAATTCAATGTTAAATGCATACTTCATGTTTTGTTATACTACATGTTTTGTGGAAACAGCATTACACAAACTGCTAGAACTATAGCTAGAGGAAGCCTCCAGAAATACAGCATCAAACCCAAAGCAGCACAACAATCTGCCATTCAAAGCAAGGGAGGGAGGGAAAGACCGGGTATTTGAGAAATTATGTATGTCTGCAGTGTCTCAAAGACCTATTCCTCAGCTTGTTTGCAACGTCTTTAAAAGGAGATATTATAAGCCATTTTCTTGCTTATGAGTAATCGCTCCATCCATTTGCCTCCTCCCAACTCAGCCTCCAACTGACTGACTGGGACAAAACGTGTCTTACCAACGCAACCCTTGCCACATGCAGTGGCCACTCCTCTGCATTTCCAGTTTATATAGAACCATTCGCAAGGCAGACTGGGCATTTGCAAGACATCATTTGCAAATCCTGGTATAAACCTTAACCAGAACAGAGTAATTGCTAGGAAAGTGAGGTGCCAAACTTAAAATCACAATATTACCAGTTCCTTCAATATTTAGAAATGCTTTTCCCAGGCTAACAGAAACCTGTCTTTTAACCAAAAGTGAGAGCAATGAAACTTTCCTCCTCAGAAACTTTAAGAACTCAAAGATATTTCAAAGTTACTTCAAAGTTACTGAGCACCTATCTCGTTTTCTTCAGTTCATGCAACTACATGACTATGTCCTTCTTGTTTTCCTTCCATTGCAAACATTTGTCTTAAGTCCCAATAAACATTAGCAAAAACCTTTACATTTCCCGTTAGTGATTTCCAATATGCTGATACATCTCTTCAGAAGCCTCTCCAGTGAATAAATTGGTCCCAGACTAATAGTACTTGTTATTTACACAGAGACATCCTTGCTTGGGATGTCTTCTAAATAGACTTCAGTAGGAGCATAAGGAATAACAGCTTTTCCAGATATATTTGAGTCTGATATGAACATAGGTATTTTCTACAGAAAAACATGCTTCAGATTTCTCATCAATATCTACATATAAAGCTAAACCAAAATTTTTAAGTTACTTCTAGATAATATACAATGGTACTTAGCAATAAAACTATTTTACAGGTTATGTATGATGTATAAAAGCATATAAATATTACTCACTGTCAGATGATCAAGCTTCTGGCGTGTAGGGAGAAGATGGAAGATACTACAGCACAGTCTTCCCTGGATTCCCTCAAGTCTTGCCCTGGATGATCACATGCAGACAAGAGCAGCAAGGCTGAGGAAAAACCAACAGGAATTGACATTAGACCAGCAAAAGCATTACTAGTGTGGTCTAAAAGAATTTGCTAATGCAGAAGCAATACAGCATCATCAAAGTTCTTGGAAACATCAGGTAGTGCCAAAAAGATGCAAACATTTTAGAGACTGTGCACTAGAACCCCCCAAAATACCTTTTAGACTCAAGTGGGTTTTTTTCCCCTTTGTACCCTTTTTTACTTTATCTGTGGAGGACTTGTGTCATTAGCATACTCTGTTCAGTGCAGCACAGAACGGCTGATGCCTGTGTAGCCAACTCAAACCTGAGACTGAAAAGGACTATTTACTATTTCTGTGGTAGCTGCTTTCCAAAGAAACACAGGGAATTTTAATAAAAAATAGTAAATTGGAAACCCCACAGAATTTGCATGTGACACAGAGAAGAATTCCTATTATTCCTGGTTTACAGGCAGGAAGACTAAGGCAGAGAGCACAGAAATCATTCCAGCAAAGCTCTAAAAAGAGAGATGGAGAGCTTGAAAAAGACCCAGAACTGTGGTTTACAAGGAAAGCCCATCTCACACAAGCCAAATCTTCTTACGATCTAAAAACCCAAGCTAAAAATTTTGCCTAAGCAGGTATATTCCTGTAAAAAGTGTCATGTTTAACAAACCAGACTTTTCTGGTACTCTCTGTCAAAAGAGTTTCCAATCCATTTAACAAGGGGTAAAGGCTCTTTCCGATAGACATAAACCTCTCACGCTTGGCATATTCTGACACCTACTCTAACTGTATAGAGGAATATTTGTAGTCACAGCAGGTAAATGAGCTGTGGACAGGGAACACAACTAATTTAATAGCATGAATTATTTACACATACATTCAGGAAAGCCATCTTGCTACACAGCAGTCCCAGCAGCAGGGATTATTAATTTATAACTCAACTACAGCTACATTAAACAGAACGAGGCTTCCATAAAAACTTAACTGTGGAGACACAGAAAATATTGCCTAACCCATCCAGAAGGTACAACAGGGTTCCCTAACAAAGCCTCAGCCGTTAGCAAAAAATCGATCACATCTCTTGGGCTTCCACTAACTTCCAATTTGCATCCAGACTTGCCTACTTGTCTGCTGTGCCCATACAAAGCAATGAATCTTAAAGTAGATTTGCCTTTAAGCTTTCCTTAGCTTCCAAAACAGCATCAAATTCCTCCCTTTCTGAACAGCAACGCCAACACAGCTTCCTCCCTCAGCGAGCAAAACCCTTGCAAAGAGAACAGTGAGCACCCCCACTCCCGCAATCTCCCCGCTGGGTCCCACTCAGCATAGATCTGATCGGAGGCAAAGGGAAAAAGAGACACCCCAAAGGGAAAACAGGAGAAGCGTTTGAGGGTGGGATGCTAGGAATAACAAGATTTGATGAGAAGCTGCAGAACATATGGAGGAAAGGAAGGAACTGGAAATACCTGAGCAGAGAGTCAAGGAGAAGGAATTGGGCTGTGGAGCACAACTACAACAGGAGCCTACAGAGAGAGTCAGAGCAGAGAGCGTGGCTATGGGGAACTTGGGCAAGACGAGCAAGGGAAACTAGGGAGACAGATGGGTCCAATTCCCTCCAGCAAAAGAAACATAGATGACAAATCTGGAGGGAGAAACCTGGTCAGCAATGAGAAGCCTGAAGACTGGAAATAGGTAAGGAAAAGGCAAGACTGAGCATGGGACAAGAGGAACTCCATGCTTCATAGCACCACTCGGCAGCTTTAACCCCAGCCTTTTAAAGTTAGGTGTTTACATGACAGAAACCCACATCTTGTTATGCAATCCCAAGACATGGTTTTAGAGACATGTTTTTTTCCTTGGTTTAGCTCCCAGCCAGATACTTCATATTCTTAATTCCTGCTTGTGTGTTTTGTACCATCTGCAAAGAAATAGAAGCCGCTATGCTATGCGTGTTCCCAGCATACTATTTATCCTGATAAACATGCTAATAGCTGGACTGCCTGCATCCCCACATGCTTTTTTGCCCAATAGATGGCCAAGGCAGCAAATTTATCTTCATACAGTAGGAACTCGGTTCCCGTTAATGACTAGAAACCCTCCATAATGCACTGTGATCAACGCGAAATAACTTCATAAAGCACAGCCTCATGGTAGAGCTGACTCCGCTATTAACTCTTTGCTAAAGATCAAAGGACTGAAAAGGGTGGGTTGGATTGCCTGTTCTTGGTGATTTTGAGTGTTGCTGTTTTCAGGAGAGGTGTTTGGTTCTTCCTGAATGTACATAAATGGTCTCACATTGGGGCCAGAAGAAAAAGCACCCAAAAGCACATCAGCCCTACTGAACAGTAAAGGAGAAAGCACACGATCGACCCAGTAAAGCAGCTCTTCCTCTGCCTTGCACAGGTGTATTTCTGGCACTTTCAAGAAGCCTGCGTTTGACCGATTTAGAAATCACTCTGTGATACTGCATAAATCGCCATCCAGTGACATATCTTGGGTCAATCCTCCTAAATTCCAAGCCTCCTACACCTGGGCTGAAGAAGCATCCTACTATACGAGCACCTAGCAGCCTCCCCGTAAAAAAGGTGGAAACCTCTTTATTCCTTGTCCGGAATTAGGACTATCACGTTTTGACTACGTGCAAGTTACTAACAAAGACCATTCAGTGTCACTGTTGTGATTTCCATGATGGTGATATCTGATGCTACCGTCAGACCCCAGCTGAGGCTACGTGGAATGCCATGCCTATGGACCAGGACAGTTAGATGGCAGTCACAGAGCCTCAATAAATAAATAAGAAAAACCACAACACCAAAACAACCACAAAGAAACTACCTATTAACAGCAAATACTGGAAAAGCAGAAAGGTTAATGATCCCAGCAGGGTGGAAATTCTCCTGTGTCAGGGATTTCAGGCAGCACGAAAGGCAGCTTCATACCAAATTTGGGAAGGAAAAAGAGATGACTGCTTCTGAGTGTCTAGAGAAGGACAACGGGACAGATGCAAACAGGAGACAAAGCTTTGAAAAGTGCTGCGCTTTTGGTGCCAAAGAAGAGAAGAAACCCCACAAGCCACTTTAATGCCAGTTAGCCAGTTAGGCCAAGACATGAGCAAGGACCTACTCTGCCACCCAGTATCTTTCACTAAGAGTGCTGCACAGTTTCCAACAGGCTGATGCTTGCACAAGCAGGGATTTTGCAAGCCCTCAAAGGACTCAGTAGCTCTGTGCCTCAGCTCCCCCTCTCACAGACACGTCATGGAGGGCAGCCAGGCCAAGTGTGCCCTAGGTAGGCCTAAGAGCAGGTGTGGGTGAGAGCTCATTAGTTCTTTGGGCCAGGCACTTACTTGTTCCTACAGCACCTGAACAGCCAATTTTTTTTTTTTTTTTTTTTTTTTTTTTTGTGCTATCACAGCCCTGGTCAGCAGGTGAGGAAGAAGTCAGAGAGCTTAGCAGAGGGGGCATAGGACTCACAGAAAGTTCTCAGACTCAGAGCAAGTTCCCCTACAGACTTGTTTTGAAACCTTAATCACATTATCAGTTTGCTCTGTGCTTCAGTTTCTCCCTCTTTACAAATGACGATAGTGACAGCAGCCACTCACGTGAAATACTCCGAAAGACAAAGTCACAAAACATTAGGTACAGGTCACATTATTGCTGCATGCTGTGACCAATGCATACTCCGAAGAATATACAGTCTGTTAAAGGAGGGGTAGGGGCAAAAAGGGCTTTTGTGCCAGCAAGTCAGTACTGTTAGCAAGAACCACAGGCATAGAGCAGAACGTATCCATTTTGACTCCTACATACTTCAGGCGCAAGGAACACGGATCACTCAGCAAAGCAAAAAGCATCTATTTACAAAGACACAACGTGCGTTTGATCATTGCCTGGTGCTAATGCAAACATCATTCACACTAACAATAGGTAGCACAACCAGACTCTAAAACAGAGCAAGCAATTTCGAGCAACCACTTTAAGTGCATAACCCACTGGTTACCCACACCACAGCACAGGGCATGGACAAATCCTGGCTCAAGAAGGGCACCATCACTGGGTACCCTAAGGACAAACTAATTATTCAGAGGCTTAAGACCACAGAAAGAAGCCAACGTTCTTTCTACATACCACCATAAGGGCAGCACACAAATTCCTTCCAGTTTTGCTTACCTCCTTTCTCCTCCACAGCTGTTGTTCTTTTTCCTCAAGGAAGCAAGGTAGAAGGCAGCACTAAACTCTCCCTCACAAGCATCCAGCAAGCTCAAAGCAGCAAGATGAGCAGCAGAAAAGCCAAGGAGAAGCCCACCACGTACGCCAATAGACTTTATCACCACAGAGCTCCAGCAAAACCAAAGCTACTTTCTTCCCAGAGCAAAACCAAATTCAACCCATACTTTTGATCACAGAAAAACACAACAAAAACAACCCAACTACTTCTACATCTTCCTCTCCAACCCCTACGCCCTCAGCAGCAATCAACAGCTTAAGAGAGTCCTCCTGAGTGCTTGGGAAGGGTAACAAGGTCCACCTGCGAACAAAGCCACATTGCTCCTACTTGTCTTTTATTGGTCAGTCTGTGTTGTTGGGGGGTTAGAGCTGAAATCCACCAAAAATAGTTCAGTGGGGTTTTTGAGGACTTACGAAAATACCAACGTAATTCCTAGCATCTCAAAAATGAGTGAGCTTTTACATATTTCCTGCTTGTCCACAAAAATATGTGTTGAGAATTCATGTCTTCTCTCTTTTTTCTCCTATTTTTTCCCTTTTGCAGGATGCCAGGGGAGGAAACAAGCATATTTTACTTTTGAGTTCTTGTTCAAGAATGTAATGAAAACTTGGAAATTATTTTTTCATGAAAATGTCCACTTAGGAAAAAGGCAATTCTCTTCTCTTTCAGGAAGAAATGGTTTCATTAAAAAAGAATAAAAGGTAAAATGGTACTTTCTAATGAGAAGCCAGAGTCTCTTCTTAATTTATTGAGTAGCAACCTCAGCCACATAAACATTGTTATTCTTTGTTATTGTCCCCAGTGTCCACGCTTGCAGCAGGCAAGATTCCTTACAGTACTTTTGAGTTACCAGCAGTACTTCAGTTAGGAAAAGAAAAAAAAAAAAAAACCTGTCTGGCACGTAATCTGTATTTCTGATTTACAGTCAGACTTCCAAGACTTAGCGCAGGTCAAAACTCGCTCTGTCTTTCTCCCTTATTCAGCAAAGAGCACTGAACTGTGGTCCTGCCTATTGCGGTTCCAGCAGAGCTATGCCAAAGAGGAATTTGGCTTGGGGAATGTATTTAGTGTGTTTCTATTCTCATGGTAGCTCTGCAGAAGGTAACCACTATCAGGCAAAGTTTTCTGTCTAGACAGATGCTAGGAGACGGTAAGTAAACCATGCACCATCACATAACTAACAGAATTCCTATGACAAGCTCGTGCCATTATAGCTAGGTCACGTTGCCTCCAGACTACAGGATTTGCAAATGGCAGGATACTTTACTGTACCCATTGGCCCTGGAAACCAGTTGCAGTAGGAGCATTTACGGGAGAGATGAAGGATGGGAAGGGTCAGGTTAAATATCAGGAAGCAGCTAATGCATCAGTTCTTGAGCTGTGATGGGTGAAGCATCCTGGGGGCTACTGCTGGCTGCCCCTGCTTGTCTCCAGCTGTGAAATAGCTTGGACTAGAACCCTAAAACAGCATTGCCACGTAAGTTCTGGCAGTAATAGCCACAGAGGTGGCCTGTGATTGGCGACACAAAGGAGGTAAAGCTGAATGTTAATAAGCGGGACCTGGAAACAATCTCTATCTGCGATCCATAGATCTGGTTCATTACTTCCTTAGCTTAAATTAAAGTCCTTCCTTAATGTGGTTGGGCACAAAGCCATTTTACTGGAGAGTTCTGTCACGGGCATTGTATTTATAACTGTGATATCAATATGCTCCACCCAAGACTGAAATCCCTTTCTATTTTGAGCTGTGCAAGAAGAGGACAGAGTTCCTGCCCCAAAGAATTTACAATTTAAACAGGCTGCGGACAGGGAGAAAGGGACTCCGTGGAGTCCCACAGTATACCAGCATTGGAGTCAGGTGGACATAAGAATATGGTCTGCTAATTGAATGCATGTTTGCTCCCTCGGTTGCTGACCAAAAAGGCGTTTCCATATATTTGCAAGTCCAGAAATTCGTTCAGGCTCATGTCCCTAAAGCACTGAAGTCAGGGGTGTCTGTAAGCTTTTAATCAGCCATTTCCTTACCCTTTTGGTTTGTCAGTGTAGAGCTGACAGCATGATAGTCCATGCAATGTGCTGCTCTGTCAGCTTCAGAAATGCTGATCTCCCTCACTAGTGATTGAAGTTCTCTCAGCACCTCATTAACATCTCTCCCAGTTGTCTGCCCCACATCAAAGGGGTTTCCTGAGGCTTTGACAACAATCTCCCTGCTTCGAAGGGAAAGCTGTTGCAAGCTTTTTTTGTAAGAAATGATTTAGGGGAGCTGAAATAGGATTTACCCATAGATGGAAGAAGCTCCAGTTTTGCATTCTACCACGCACAGTAGAAGATGATCCCTCCAGTCAATGGGGAGGAGAAGACCCACACACGTCAGCACTTTCAGCCTGGAGAACTGCCTCTCAGAAGATGTTGCATCACGATGGTGATGCAGACATAGGCTCTATCAATACTTCAGCAAGAGGTTAAGCTGCAATATGTGTAAACATATGGGAGTTCTAACCCTGCTTGCAAAGGTGGAAGTGCTGCTACTGGTGTGAAGCTATGGCAGTTCACACTTTGGTGTGGACTGATCAGACAACTATTTATCCAGGATCTTGAGTGAGATCTAAGTACATGCTGCTGCTGCACCACCTCAGAGCCTAGCTAGCTGGATATGCCCTCCTTGGCCTCACACACAGATACGGCAATCCCTCCTTTGACTCCAAGACAATCAGAGCCTTACCAGGCAGCTTGAGACAGGGCAAGCTGAGTGCCCAGACCAAAACTGGACTTGGGGGTGCTTGCAAAACAGTGTGAATGTGTGCAGACCTGTCTGCAGTGTGACAGATTTTCATCATTGCTATTCATCTTTGAGCATAAATTTTAAAGGAAATAAGTGAGCCCTTATTTCCCAGCGCTGAAAATGCCTTTAGGCATCACATCCAGAGCGATTTCCCTCACTGGAAAATTTTGTCTAATGTGCCCCTTGTAATAGTCACTCTGGTGCACTGGCTATGGGGCAGAGAGAAAACGTGCACTAGCATGTGTGCATGATGGAGCCTGTGTGCACGGACAAGCAGATCTGAACACGTTCATACCCCAAATAGCATGGCAACAGGAAACTATGCCCTTCACACTGTGTATTAATGGTCATTCCACACAGCATGTTGCTATGCAAAGCCCAGGAGGGCTGCACACTGCATCTGTCTAACTCCTAGTGAGCGTTGCTTCAGGCAGCTGTTCAAGGGAGATAATTAAAGATGGTCTCCAAATCCATAAATCAAAGAGAGAAAGACCTTGAATAGGGGGACAAAAGGAAGAAAAAAGGACTTAAAAATATGCCCTGTGCTGTATAATACTCAGATAGGTTCTTTCCAGGCACGATTGTGTTTCAGAAATAGCGTGCTGAGACTCTAAGTTACTTGGGAATCCAGGTGGGGGAGGCATTTAATCTCTGAGTGTTTGTGTGGCTTTGAGTGCTTTGCTCTGCTGTTAAATCGTAGCCCTTCTTTCCTGCGTGGCCTGCCAGTGAAAAAGCAGACGATGGTAGTTCCCCAAGGAAAAGCTGTCGAGCCGAGGGGACGTGACTGGCTATGAAAAAATACCAAGGGAGAGCAGCAGGGAGATTTTTCTCCACAGTCCAGATACACACGGAGAAAGCTTAACCAGTAACAAAGCTCCATTAATGACTCCCTTACAAGCATTAACATTCTACCAGCATCAGGAAAGTCACAGAATAGTCGAGAGGGAGATAGCCCATTTCGTAGCAAAGGAGAAACCGAGGCACAAGAGGGCGAAGGTCCACATGTATGAAAATGTTTCCCGACAAACATCACAAGTGGACACTTATCTGCTATGAAGCAGTACTATGTTAGCTCCTAAGTGGCATCTTTCTGGCTCCAGCACAGGCCTGCGGCCTCTCTGCTACTTTTCAGCCCCGTGCACCGACTGCCTGGTGGATCAGGCTGACAAGCTGCATCAGGCAGCTGATGTCCAAAGTAAGGAAAAGCCCCTGATTTTGCAGGAATCTCAGATTAAATGGGGGTGGCCTGGGCTCCAAACAGTCCTGGAATTAATCATTTTTAAAACAGGGAGGCACAGAGGTTTCTTGCTTTGAGTACTCCAGATGGATGGGCGCTTTTTCAAGCTTTAGACAAAATCATCTCCCAAAGTCAGTCAGAGCTCCTCGGGCAAGGATTTTCAGGCTAAGTGTGAGTGTGAGAAAGGTCTGTGAAGCCCTCAGCACCGATATGAGCCTCTGGGGAGTAGACAGTGAAACTGATTGACCCAGGAACATGCTCTGCCAGAAGGTTTGGAGAGCACTGTCCTTGTCTGCTTCTGAGAATGATGGTCATATTTACCACCCCACCCCCAAACCTCTTAACCTACTGTCTCACACTGCAGAGCTGGGGAGCTTTTCGTTAACTATTTCCTGCTCTGGTTTCCATGGAAAACAGAAAGTCACATGCACCATCTTCCAAGAGATGACAGAAGTGCCTCTGGTATAACAATCCTACTGGCCTTTAACAAATGAGGCCAGAAGAAAAATTATCAAGATGCAAAACAGGGGTTTCAAGTCCATCTGCTCAAGTGACGCAAAATCTCAGCCTTTTAAAACAATAAAGTGCTGAAAAAATTCCTAGGTGTTTAGATAAGTCCACACTGAGGTATACTTTCACAAAAAAAGGTAGAAAGAGGCATTAAGACTGTCTATTACTAGAATGCTTTTGGGAAGTATAACATATTGTTATTTAAAGCATTTGATCTTGCTTTTCCCCAGTGCGAGCCCTAGAATGACACACTTCTCTATTTCCATTATTTCCAAGGTTTGGGCCAAGGTCCCTGCTGTGATATTAGTACCTGTCTTTTCTAACGTTTAATCTCGTTTCCCCCAGAGGCTTCTGCTGGCTCTCGTGTACCATACGATCCACCAGAATGACACTTGAGAGCATCTTAAGTCCTAGAAGTCAGATGCTCAGTGCCTAAAGATGAGGTGAAGTGGTTCAGAAGTAAGATGCCTGTTTCGCATTCTTGGCAGTACTGTTTATTTGAAGAGTGATTTTCAGTATCTTTGCGTCTCAGCTTCCCCATCTATGAGAAACACGTGAGTGCATCTAACTGCTCGCTCAAAGATGACAGAGAAGGGAAATTCAGACATAAGTAATGTTTGCAAACTAGCATGTGTTTCTTTTCTGTGTAGATATCCATACAAGGCTTCATTATTCTGCTTTAGGCTAAAATCAGCTCTCTTTTTAGTGGTTTCAGCTGAGCAGCATTTGCTCCATGACATATGATGCAGAGAGGGTAGCAGAGGTTCAAGTTCCAAGAATGAGAATGAATGCAGAAAAGACACCAAGTTCTGAGCAGCTGCGGGTTAGATGAGGCCATTTTAAAAATAAAAGATCCTGCTATGCTGTGCATCAGGCAGAATGGCACATGGGTCTTTTTTGGGGACAGATTCTGTAGAGTCTATCTGGAACTAAAGCAGAATTCTTAATGAAACAGAAGTGCAGCTCTCTAAATTTAGATGCACTATTAATGCTTTTAAAAGCATGTGCATCTATAGCCATGGAGTGTCTGAAATTTCATTCACAGTGTTTGCTCCCATCAGGCCAAATCTGAAACCCACTGAAGCCAGCGGCAAAAATCCCACTGATTTCAACAGACCCAGTGCTCGGCTCACTTTTCCTGTCCCTCCCCATCTTTGGTTGCCCATTTGGTAGATTGCTATGTATGCCTAAATGAGACACTCTGCAGTTGTTGATACTTGTAATTCTGTTTTATGCTTTAGCCTTTCGGGCAGCAAAGAAGAAATGTTAGAGCTTGCGTAGTAGCCGGTTGAGTGAGACAGCAAAAGAAACAGCAGGCCAAATAGTTGAAATCCAAAGGAGGTATCTATCTTTTCCATATCAGATCTGCTAATCCAGTACTCTTTCTTTGTGTTGCAGAACAGGCTTCTCTATTGAACTCCAGCTACATTTACATCAGATGTGCCATATATCATATAATAATACAGACAGGAACTGTGACTTGTCTGGTAAATCGCGTTCTGCTTGTAATACGCCTATCTCTATGGGATGTGAATGTATGAGATCTGTGGATTGAAGGCAGTATTGCAATCTGTAGTATGACGGTTATACATGAGGGATGTTCATATCAAACCCACGCTGCAATTTATTGTTTAGTCAAAAAAACCCCCCTTGATTTATAAATATTTCACCTGAGAAGAACATTCACTCTAAAACCAAGCACACAGACAAGCTTTCCGGTGCCAAAGGATGATCAAAGAGGATCGTCTGGATGGATGCTAGAGACTCAAGAGCTGCAGCTCCTCCACAGTAAAGCCCACCAAAATCAAACAGGAATAGAGCTCATGCTTTTTCATGGGATCATTAATAGCTGGTAATCCCTCATTTATTCTCTTTGCAATTAAGCACGTTATGTGATGAGCAGGGGCTAAAAACTGGTGTTGGTTTTTCTGTATAGAATCAGGAGAGGTGCATTTCTTTCAGTGTTAAAGAATAAATTACAAACTCACCTGTCCTGCCAAACTCCCTCGTTCCTCATAAGGTCAAGAAACTCAGACTGACGCATTAATAAAACAAAAACCCAACTCCTGTCAATCACTGCTGGGCTTATCTGTTAGAGACACCTCTTTCTGCCAACAGCCTAGTTCTATTTTTACTGAGCAAATGCTTTCACACCTCAGCTTCCATGTGTGTGCCCACTTCATGCGTTGTTCACACCTCGTTTACTCTTAACACCTCTCAAGGACCTTGCAGATAGGTGTGAAAGGATTCCTCCTTTGGACAGCCATGTGCTTTGATAGGAAGGGGGAAAACAAATAAGAACCAGGGTTGCTGTCAGCACTTAATGGCTATGGAAGGGGGGACAGGAGAGAAAAGGGGCAAGGGAATGTACCTTCACTCCTTCACAATAGCTGTCCAGTTTCTCCCTTCTCTCTTTGTAAACAATTTGGAGTTAAAGCCGTACAAGAAGAGCACCCTCTCAGCAATGGCCTGTATCTTTGGGGCTTCTTCCATCCAAGCTGTAACTTTCCTGCAATTTCCCATGTGCAACTATTTGTGGGAGCACAGCCTTCAGCAAGGGGTCCAATTTGTCCACTGATACATGACCAACCATCTGAGGAAGTTTAAGGCTCACAGTCCCAAACTAGTAATTTAATTACCGAACAAACTTTCCTGCATTGCCAGATGTGCTAAAGATTCACTGTGTCATCACTAGGAGCACAGGGGGCCAGGCTGTGCCAGCTCATCCTACAGTCTTCGGGATTGCCGTGCAGGACGTAACATCACTCCCGTCCTTCACCAGTTGCTACAGCTTCAGTAAGATGTGTTCAAAGTGTGGCTACTAACCCAAGTGTAGTCTTGGAAATATTCCCGAAGCATCCATCTCAGTGACAATTAGGTAAGAAATATGAATCCCCTTGATACCAGTTTAGAGTTTTTCCAGTAATTTCCTACTTAATCTTTGGAACGTGCACTATTTAAAGAAAGAGAACTACAAATTTTATTGGAATGGAAATAAATGTATATGCCAAATATAATTTGACTTTAAAGAACGATCCCACTATTTAAAACCTATCAGTGTTCCCCTTCCACCTCAGTTATTAATAGCATAGGTGCAAAAGAAATCAGACACTTTTCCTGGGATGAACCAAGCTAATGGAGGGTTAGCCAACCTGTACCCTGTATGTTGGGCTCTTGAAGGGTATCTGGGCGCTTGCATATCAGAACATTGTGTACAAATGCTTTGCTGAATCCAGCCTGGCTGTGATTTACCACTGCTAATAATAAACACTTCCTAAAAATAAACCTGTACTTTCCTGACTTTCTTCCTTTCTTTGTTTTCTTTCTCTGTTTGTTTTCTTTCTCTCTTTCTCTCTTTCCTTCTACCTACCTATCTAGCTATCTTCTTTTCTACGCTTTGTGCAGATCAAATATTCAAAAAGACCTCTCCTTTTCAGCATTATCAGGCTAGGGGCCTGCCAGCACACAAGATAACCTGCAGTAAAGTCAGATTCACTTACTAAAATTACTGATACAAGAATAAAACATTTTTGAGCCAGGCCTCTGTTTTACAATCATTTTACAAAGACTATCATTTCATCCTTGTAACAATCAGTAGACTATGTAAGAAGTGATTCATTGAATTGATTTGGATCAGGAAAAGCCCGCTTCTTTATGTCATAATTACAACAGGATGAATTTAGAACCTATTTTCAATTGAAAAATAAATAAAAACCCCAGTGGCTCAGAGACTACAGGATACTTGCAGGTACATGATGGACAACTACCATAACAGCATAAAGTTCAACATCATAAAGTGCTTTCCTTATTGTTACTTCAAGTCAGACGGCTCTACATCCCTCACTCTCCCCGAAAAAAATAGTGAGATAGGCACAAGAGGCATGAGAAATCTGTAAGACTATTGTTTCTTGAACTGCCACTTCCCATTCTTCCTAAAGGAAAGTTGCCAGTCCAAGGGAAAGTTACCAATGCCCCACATATCAAAAATAAGGGTTGCTAGTTCTTTCCTTCACCACGGAGAGTGAGTGGGGCCAAAATTTTCATCTGTGACTGACTCGTCATTTTGGAAATCCAATCTGGCATGCCTCAAGAGAACCTGATTTTCATAAGACATCAGAGCAGCCTTTCCTAGTTCACTAGAGCATGAATCTCACTCATAATTATGAGCCCATTTTGTATTCAGCTTCTACTCTCCCTCATGCAGAGCGACATCAGCTTAAGTGTTCTCATCTCATTTTTTCTTTTCCCACAGTTCAACTCTTTCACATTAGCAGTGATGGGGGGGAACCCTCTCAGAAATGTATTATTTCATTGAATGTTTCCAACCAGGCTACATTATTCATGGTCTTTATTTGGATCAATCATGTTAAAAGCTGATGTTGCATTATTTAATCTTTGACAGGCATAGAATTAAGATGCAGGTTTATTCACTTACAGAAAATGTCAGACTAGAATCAGATGATCACTTTAGGGATTGAGCCTAACTACTAAGATAGCTGCTTTTTCAAGCAGAAAATGTTAACATTCTTGCCATATTTTTTCCCTGGGTTCTAGTGGCATGAGAATGGGATTTATTAGAACCTGGAGTAAGTTTGTGCAAAAATTATCCTGTTCTTTTCTTCAGTGCAAACAACCTATAACTGAATATTCAGTACCAAACCGTACTATACCAGGTTTGTTACTAACATAATGGAAAGCACCCTAGATAGTGTACACTTGCACAGGAATTTTAAGGACTTATGCCTGAGGGCAAGTCAGATTGTATGCTGCCGACTGCTGTCTTGTCTGGCTTCAGACAGTTCTATAAAGCTATGCTGATTTACAATAGCCAGGACATTTCCTCCTGCAACTTCAGTTTTCCACATACAGAGCACGGTGCTCTTGAAGCTGTTACCAAAAGGGCAGAATTCAACAGCAGGGAGATTGTGATTTCATGGGAGAGCTCAGGACATCAATGAAACTTTCCTCCTCTTGATGCACTCACCTGGGTCAGGGAGTCCACAGCAAGTACTAGGCCATATCCTCAAATACTGTTTAAACATCTCAGTAAGGAAAAAACCAACTGTTTAGCTCATGGCCCCATAGTGTGCTGAATTTCCACTTTACTGGATGAAATACCCAGCCGCTGAAGTTTTCCTTACGTTATGCATCGCATACCAGATCATTAACACGTCCAGGAAGCACAACACCCCTCAGAAAGTGGGACCTGGGATGGGGAATGACAACAGCTCTCCAGGGTCCCATCATTTTTAACTGGGCCTGAGTGACCTGGCTGCTGCTTACCTGTTCTCCTGAAGAAACATTTTGTAAGGACCGGTGTGCTCTGGTAAGGAGTGTGTTAATAAGCAGCTATACAAATTTTTCTCCTCTGTAGCTGAGTTACCCCACAATCAAAGCAACAGCCTGTTTTTCAGCATGGGTCTTATCTTCCTACTCCAGAGGTCACAGATTGCCAGCCTTGCTTTAATGAGCTGTGTCCTGTGAATTTCACAGTCACTTCAAGTCTAATAAGGGAACCCACAGGGGTAGTGTTTTCAATTTGCTCCTCTTTCCTGGAGAGTTTATACCATACATCACACGTAGCAGTTCACAGCTGGTGAAAAAAGAAAAGAATTAGCTTGTATTCCCTATACAGGGATTTTATAATTCAATATTTATTAAGATCGGGGTCCTCTCATTTGAAAGGCCAAACAGTTTGTTTTACTATGTGTGGGATATATTACGTTAATACAGTGAACAACTGCTTCCAAGAACTAATTTAGTGACGGTGTTGAAAAGCCCTGCACACTATAGAAATATTATGAACAACTAAGAATCCTTAATACTTTGTCTAACCAAGCCTCGTGCATACAAATTAAACATAATTGGAATCCTTGTTCCCACCATCAGAACTGAGGGCTACTTTACAACTGAAATGACACCTAAACATCTAATTTTAATTTCAAATTCACTCTATAAAAGTACAGCCTGATTGTTTTCCTCCCTTCTAAAGAAGTCTTATGAAAAATGAGCAAATCTAAGCTTTACTTAAATGTATATGAATGAACGCAGCTATCAGCTGAAGATCATTGCAAAGCAGTACTTCTTGAATATTCATTAATTCTTCTAGACATCTGATATTCCCTTGTGCACACAGTAGCAAAATACTATTGCCGAGTAAATAATACCACTGTCCCATGAGAAATTCAGAGATCTGTTTTCAACTTTAAATCTAAAAGGAACGTCAAATATTCCATTATTTTGGAATATAGAATATATCAATATTCACATAGAAAACTTTTTCTTTGAGATGCTTTCTCTTGGCATTTGGAAATTTAGTTGCTCTATAGCACAGAATTAAAGTATTTAATTTTAGTGAGATTTGGCATTAGCTTATGCTTCTCTACCATCCATTAGCGTCAGAAATGAGCTATATATCTATTTTCAATAAAAGTTTGTATAAACATGCTTGTATACAGGTTAATATAGACTAGAAATTATTCAGTGTAAGACACTTCACAGTGAAACATGCACAATGAGTCACCAAAAAGATGGAAAGCATTTTATGGTTTTGAGGCAAGGCTTTGTTAATTAGCCAGTAAAGTATAGGAGACAAGACATGATCCAAGAGTGAAAGAAGGCTTCTGTTAATTGGTAGGAACCTCCCAAATAGAGAGGAGCTAATGGAAGTGTTTCTTCATCTCTCACAAATAGTCCTAACTGGTTTCGATGTCGTTGTCGTGAATAGTCCCTTTAGTTGCTTTTCCGCTTAAACTGTTGGGAGTTAATGTGATTTCTCAGTTAAATGAGTACCAACAAGATATTCCTCATCAAAGGGTGTGGCAAATATGTTAAGCACAGCTGGAAAACTTGTGTCTCTCCATCATATCCGAAAGCACAACATGGAAAGACTGCCAGACACACAAGAAGCAGGAGGTGCAGAAGGGTTTTCCAGTGACCAGTGGATACCTTCTGGTGTGCTACGAGATACTGAGGAACACACTTAGACCCTACCCTGCAGGTCAGCAATGAGGCTCATTTTCATGTACCCACTCTGTAATACCTACCCATCAGCTCAAGGAGACATTCTTACCCCTAAAGCCAGTTTTAATTTTCCATGTCCTGCTGGAAAATTGCAAAATGTCAAGAAAGAAAATTCTCCCTTCTGTTTCTGGAATGACAGTTTCTATTGTCTAGAGAGCAGGAGAAGAACACAGTGTGGAAAACAAAGAAAAACAGCTTTAGCTACACTACAGTTAATAAAAATTAAATGTCAAAAAGGACAAGAAAAACTGATGTGGTAACATACAGAGGAAAGGATCCATGAGAGACTCTGAGTAATGAAAAGGTCAGGGGAGCCTATAAATAAAGCCTGAAACAGACAAGATCTAGGGAGGCAGAAAGCTCATCAGAAGAGTACAACTGCTCAGGCAATTTAATGAATATGTTTTATGTAAATGGAACAATTACTATTCCAGGTACGGAAACTGTCCTTACTCTGAACACTACATACACCCCATGTCAGCCTTCAACACAAGGCGTAAGCTGATTGCATTCCTTGTACGGACTGCACCGTGTGGGGACACAGCTCAGTCACGGGGATGAAGAGCAATTTCCACTTCTGTCAGGCTGCCCCATGGAAACTGTTGGTTTTCTTGGGGATTTGGCTTCTAGACCCCACCTTCTCCATGTAAAAGCATGTGGGCCTGCGGCTTTTGAAGGTCAGAAATGTGCCATCTTAGAGTTTGCATGATTGCATGGTCTGACATTTGGCTTCATTCTCCCCTGTTTGACTCTCCTCTCCAGTTTGGTCCCCCCTATCTGGCCACAGTTTTTCCCGGACAAGCCTGGTTCTTATCCACATCAGTGACCAAGCTAATCAGAGTGAAATCACAGGGAAGATGACCTACGCTTCTTTTAAGGGCCATAACGATGCCCTGCGACAGCGTCCCACCTCACTGTTTGTTGCATGAACCCAGAATAGGAAATCGCTCCAGCCTCAATTAAATTGCAGTCATAAAGCCCCAGCTCAAAAAATCAACCAGCTTAAAATTCAGGACATGCTCACGGGCCTTCCTGAACTGGAGCCTAAACACATACAACAAACAAAGCAACATGTGTAAGCACTGACTTGCACAGAATTGTACGGGGGGTCAGTGGAAGTCAGGGATAAAACGCGAGTTCTCTGAGTCATGGCCCATTGCCTTAGCCATCAGTTATGCTGTCTTCTTCAATATTATATATAATGAAGCACAGCACTTTGTTCTAGGCTAGCTGTTCATTTACACCAGCTAGGACCAGTTATTCATTCAGTGCATTATTATGATTGTCTAGCATGTGTATTACAGGAATAACTGCAAGACTCAGCCCTGCTGTGCTAGCCACTCTGCAGACACAACAGAAGCAGTCTTGCACCCAGGAGCTTGCAATCTCACAGATGGGTAGAAAAAACAGGCAGGGGAAGCACAGGGCAGCAAGACCAATAAAACCTGATGTTGTGAAATTAAACGTGAAAAAGATTTCTTTTCTCTGCTCTTGAAAGGTACTTGGAGAGTTGTTCCAATTGCCCCACAGGATCTGGGTCCTGGTCCTACTCCCTGTCCTTTTCCAATTGCTGTTTCAGCCGTGCGGTCTGCCTCTTCACTCAGCTTGGCAGCGGAGAGAAGTTTCGTTCTGGGAAGGACAAACCCCTCACGGCCTTCCTTCGAGGGTCCATCAGGCAATGACTCTCGCTGCCTGCACCTGGCATCTGTCTCTCCTCTTTCTATTCTGGGAGGAAGAGAAACAGCTGAGCTCTGCTACCGTATGCGAGGGAGGCAGATGGGGCGTGAATTCAGTAGTGATTGTACTGCTCATTTGTTTGGCATAAAAATGACGGACACATGATAGAACAAGCCGGAACAAACATGGGGGGGGGGGTATGAATACTGAATAGCTTTTACTGTCATTAATTTTCCTGTTACTGTGAGTTTTTCTTCTCATTCAGTGATAAATCTGCATAAACATGAAGGGTTATAGTTGTCATCCTGATTCTCATCAGGTATTTTATCTGACAGGCTGTTCTATTTCTATGATTTCCTATAGTGCATTTCTTTCACTTTTGGGCAATGGGAATAGACATTTCAGTTTCACTGCTTAGTTAGCAGCACACAGGGGTATGTATGCACTGGATATTTGGGTAACAAAGGTAGAACAGGGGAAGCTTTTGCTTCCTCTATGGGACAGAAACACAGATTCATAGAGGTTTTTATAAACCTTTGGCTTTATCTGCATTTAGTTTTGTGAGCTCTAAAACCATGCAGGATTTCAGGACCGTGGTAAAATTAAAAGAGACTAGGATTTTATTATATGAACCCCCAAAACCTTCGTCGACCAGGACAGTGAGTTCAGTGGTTTCTCAGCCTAGCCCATAGTTGCTGTTTGTGCATACTATAAAAACACAATTTCATTCAATTTGATGAGAAGTCCCTTAAAGGAAAATATATCGAAAGAGCAATGGGTCAAAAATATGATGCATTTGCACTCAGAAAATGCAGGCTAGTGTTGCTGAATTTGCACATTTTAACTGCAAAAAGCATGAAATCCTTAAAATATTCCTGCAGTGGTCTTATGCTGAATGAAGAGCTTTATGAATATTTCAATTACAAGATGAGGCTTGAAAGAATAGAGTTGTTTCAATTTTGAATCACCCTTCCTTAAATAACTTGCCCTATTTGGTATTAAATTAGACTCAGTTAAATCCAACAGCCACTCCACATGCGCTGGGTAACGATGGGACCTCATGAGCTAGAACCACCTCGCTGTCCCTCCTGCTATTGCTTTGAATAGACCAACCACGGCTTGGTTCAGGAGACACCGAGCTCTTGCCATCCTCTTTGGCAAACAGAACCCTATTTATATGGCTCAGCCAAGGCATTTCCCTTCCTCCTTGCCCACTGTTATTTACAGTATTTGAGTGTTAATTTAAAGGCTCAGCTTTTTGCTGTGGAGTGCTACACCTGCCCCCACTCTGTATCAGAAGCAGTAATAGTGGCTCTGCATCAGACATGCACAAAGCCAGTCTTGTTCTTGCAGGGTTGAAGAGATACCTAGAGAGTAGCAAATGATACTATGCTGCACTGATCGTCTCATTTCTACACCCAAGTAAGGAAAGATCGTTGATTTTCTTCTCTGTCCCTACTTGGAGATGGACTATGATTCAAATACTTTGTGAACAAAAGCAGAGCTTTACAAGCAAAGCTTTTACCACCTCATGTCCCACTTCTGATCTCACTAAGCCAACCAAAATATAGCATCAATTCTGAGGAGTTACTCCTGATTTTACTGGAGTTAATTAAACCAGGCTGGTTTTTTTCACTCATTCAGGTCACCCCACTGAACTAAATTCTGTATTTGCTTATACCAGCTACCTTCAGTGCTTGCTAAACCAGTGGTGTCACTGAAGTCACTCTAGAATTGCATTCATATCAGCACGTGAAACACAGACTTCAGTGGGACTTCAGTTAGATTTCATGCTTCTTGGGAAAGTAGTTGCATGTTTGTGCTACCTGGTTCTGCTTAAGCAGGATGCCTAGACAGTCCTGTAAGGCAAATAACAAACTTCCTTCAGCAAAACTGCAGAATTAGGCTTTACTTTTTAGCAGAAGTGATTCCACCAGCACCAGCTGTTGAACACAAGCCACCTTTGTATGCATTTTCTTACGCACAATAAAGTCTGAAAATGCAACCCTCCCCTCCATTCCCTGAAAGCGCAACCGCTAGAGCTTAAGAACTGAGTTCTGGTCTGCTAGATGTTGGCAAAGCGGAGGGACCCACTGGGCTCCACTGGAACATCTCCCCATTTCCCTGAGCGAAAATGATCGCTCTAAATGAAATCAGAATTTGGCCTTGATTTCTTCATATAATAAAATGCCAACAGCTAGATTCCCCCACTTCTCACACCTGTCTAAATGACCAGGCATCCCTGGAAATGAAGTCCTGACTAGTGTCAGTCCAAATATCAGAATCTGACTTTCTGCAGTTATCACTGTTTCACTTAGCCTTGAAGTGGAAACTGCTGCCACTTTTATGCATGGACTGAAAGCTTGCCTAGTTACCCTGTAACTTAATTAAGTATTCTCTCCATCATCCGACAAACCGCTGCTTAACACATTCTGGCAATATGCCTCTCATATATTGCAGCAGATATGGCTGGCAATGCATGGAGCTTATCACGGGGTATTAATTACTTGAGCATAAATAACATTCCCTCTTATCTCAGCTTCATGATCTACTATTTCTGATGGAGATAAATACATTCATAATAACAAGTGAGAAAAAACAATGAGGGCGTAAATTTAAGCCTAAAAATGAGTGACAGTCTTGCAATGAGTGATAGTTAAAGCCAGGCAAATTAAAATGAAAAGTAAAGGTACATTTCTATCGGTCATGTTAATTAATCCTTGGAACCAACTATGAAGGCAAGAGCTGGATTTTTCATGTCTACATATCTTCAGATCAGTCTAAGAAACATAGTTTAGTCAAAATGGGTAGCCTTAATAAGCATAAGCATGGAAACTCATACAGGAGAGAAAAGCACAGAAGGCATACAGGTCAGCTTGGCCATACGTGAGCACTAGTGACATTGCACAAGAACAGACCCGTTAAAAAGCCGGGCCTGGGAGAGCAACTGATACAATAAAATGACTCGGCTTGCATGGCTCCCTCCCACTCCGATTCCCAAACCCTCGAGCAGAATCAAGCAGAATGCCAAAGCCTTTACTGTAAGCAATTCTCCCTTCCTGCCTCCATTCACAGCTCATTAACTCTCCTGCATTAGAAAGGTGTTTCCCAGCTATCCTGCCACAAGGAGAAAAATAAAGAACAAGAAACGTAGCTTTTGTTTGTTCAGAAACTCTCATTAATGATTGCAGGACAGAAACACACACCTGAAATTAAATTACTTTCATGACTCCGCACTGCTGAGGGTTACAGGATGTGTTTGTGTTGTGCAATGCAGGGGTTAGCTGTATGGTGTTGGAAAACCATTTGAACGTGTAGGTTTGCCTGCCAGAAAGACAATGCGTACGTTTATGTCTGTATGAAGGCACCTGGACTCCCGATGAATTATACAGTCCTCAGGTGGTGTTTTATAATGCAGGATTCAGGTACGCAAGTTTGTGTGGGGGTGTGTTTGTGAATAACTGTGTATACTTTGTGTACACATGCAATAGGGGTAGCTTCTGAGAGCTACTGTCATGTGTGTGCATGTGTGTGTGTGACTGGAGAGCTAGCTATTTTAGGTACACAGACACACAAGTGTCCATTATTGTGGATGGATGCTGTTGTGAATTTTGCTTATCAGTGATACATTTATAAGGCAGATGTAATTATTCAGTGTTTTGAATATGTATTTTTAGCTTGTTTACTGGGTACATTATATAAATATGAATGGTTATTTGTGCATGAATAGTGTGTTTACAAGTTATAAATGTTTCTTGTGGAGTACTACTTAATATTTTTGAAAGTACAGAGGCTGATGAGTGTATAGCATACACTGGATATTTATGTGGGTGGACATATCTATGTGAGCTATTTCAACTCACATAAGAGATGCAGACTTGTATTTAAATGTTCATTACAGCAAAGAGTGGGTCTGTTATGCTTTTATTCCCATGGATTATTGTGCTGCACATGCTTGGGGAATGGCAGGGAAACTGATAAAATTTTCAGAGGTGACAATTCTGGAAGAGGAAGAGGCGCTCTCCCTTACTTTCAGAAAAGTTTGATATGCTCATTAAAATAAATCTCTCCTTGGGATACAGTTCGGGAAAAGGAGAACACAGGACAGTCCTGGGGTCTGCCTGAAATGCTTTGGAAAGGGTATGACTTGATTGCATTACCAAAACCCAGGTAACTGATTGTCAAGCTACACAACTTGAAAACATTCCCCCGCTTTTATATATCAAATACAAGGTGCATTCAGCTCTGGAGGATATCCTCCTCCAGATCTGCTCAGCTTATTAAAAAACACAGGAGGATGTTTCTCCTATTCTACAGAAGTCAGGGAAGTTCTTTTGCTACCGCTCACGCTGGCACTGTTTGAAGCATCGATTCAACAATGTACTTAGGCATATTTGCAAATTTCAAACACAGAAACAGTCCGTGAAGCCAACAGAGTACACAGCTGCTTAAGGGCTTTGCTCAAAAGGGGAGAAATACACTTCTTGTCTTACTTCCCATGCATTGTAATAGATTTGCACCCTGCCCCACTATGCACCATTCAGCAATTATTCTGCTAGCGATATCTGATGTGCAACAACAAAAATTCGTAACGTGTAGGATGCAGGATTTCTCAGACTTGACAGTATTAGGAAAGAGCGGGTTTGCGTGATGAAATCTCAAGGGCAATGAGCAGTTGAAGTAACTTTTTGACTATTTGAAGATGGCTAGCTTCTCTCTGGACGGTAAAAACCATGAAGGAGAAGAAAGGTGCAGATGCGATCTAGTGCCATTTTTGAAGCTCTCTATCTCTGACATCATGTAAGGGACTCAGCAAGCCCTCTCTCATGTTGAATTGAGGTGGACAAGGCAGCTTGTTGGGTAGAGCTTATATAACATCTCTCTGAGGGGCTGAAATTGCCTCTGACTTGCACAGATCAGTTACAATTTTCCTTTCCGTCACTATCCCATACATTAGGAGTTCACTTCAGCTACAGAATGAAAAATTCTGAAAAATAATTTTGACACAGTTATTTTGCAGAGGTAGGGTGAGAAGTGAGGGTCTCGGAAAAAGAACAAACCCTTCTAAGAAACCTCTCCCATTTTTCTCCCTGTATTCCTCCCTCTGTTCCTCTGAGGTTTAGTATGGAAAAAAAGGAAGCTGAGCAGAAAAACTAAAATGAGACCTTTTTGAAAAATAGTACTCTCTCCAAGTCTGCAAGATGCTTTCTAGAACTGACGAGCATTTCAAATGAAGTTATGTCACTTCAAAACTTACTGTGTAACATAATGGTAATTCCTATATCCTGGAGGCCAAGCTGACTGCTGGCTCTTAACATGGTATTAAGTACAACAGAGTCATGCCATGTTCATTTTTCCACCCCCCTCAGAAAGAAATACAAATTTCTCTTTTATCTACATTGTAACATTAGGTCTCTAATTAAATAGTATCTCTGACCCCTACAGATAGTATTCTCTTTGTTCGCATGTCAATAACACCATTGCTTTCTATTTCCAGTTTATCTTGTCTTTGTATTAATATCAAGAGGCAAAACCATATTTAAGATCCCTAGTGTACAGCTCAGTCCATCCCTACTACAATGTATATTTATTTCATAGATATACATATGGTCCTTCCTATACGTAAAATAACTCTTGCATATTATGTATTCTCCAAGAAATAAAGTTCCATTTTGATAAAGAAGTAATCTGCAGGTATCTTTTTTTTTTCACCAAATTTTGAGGGGTAAGGAAAGAGATTTTCCCCAACAAGGCAATTTTTATTCTATGTTGTTCAAATTTGTGGAAATTTTTCATCTCACAGACTAGATTTCTTCACCCCTTTTCTGGATGTGACAGTCCTCTTTGGGGAAGTATGGTTCTATGCCTACCTCTTTGTAAAGACTGAAATTGTTAACTCAATTTGGTGCTTCACAGGAATAGCAATCTTAATTGAGCTGCAGGATGAAGCATGCCTAAAACATTTCAAGAAGTTACTGGCAGGTTAGCATTAGACCTCCAGAGATGTTATTGCTTGCCACTGACAGAAGTGAGGAACTGATCCTGGTTTTCAACACCAACTAACACGCTTGCACTAGCCTGACCAGATGGTTTCAGTTATGTCAGTGCATGTTCCCATTAGCTTTAGGAACCTCAGCATCTAAACCTTTACTTTAAATATGTACTTTAGAGAAGAGCAGAGAATTTTGCAAACTGTTACTTACCCAGTCTACCTAGTCCAGGGACTCTGTCTGAAATTCCAGAACATTTCAAACTCCCAGATGGCTACTTACTTTGTTTTAAATCATCAACCAGAACAGAAAGTGGGACATCCAGGCCAGAAAAAAACCTTCACTGGGGCAAGATCTAAACTTTCTCTGATCATGAATAGCTTGTGAAATGTGTCAGAGATTCCATGAAAAGAGTATACAAAGATAGCACCTCAGTTTGAGAAGACAGTCAAAAACACTGGATAAACATGCTAAAGGTTTACAGGGAAAGTTGTCCTGTTAATATCAGACATTTTGCAGGAAATAAATCACAACAACTGTGATCCTGGAGGAAAAGGCTAAAATCTATTCGTAAAAATCATGAAGGCAAAACACTTCACTACATACCAGGGAGTTTTTTTTCCTCTTCTTTTAATTTAGCAGTAACAATGTCTACAATACATTGACCCACAAATTAAGTGAAGGTATGAAACCACATTCTTCATACTGAGATGGGACATTCTGGACTTTTACTTTTTAAATACCCTCTCAAGGGGGAAGAGTTCTGAACATCCAATGAACATCTTTTGAAACAACCAGTGGTAGGAATTTCGATTTTAACAGTGATCATATTTAGTGAGCCTTGTCCATAGAGATCAAAATGCTTTACAAACAAGTGCAAAGCTCAGAATCTCACTGTACAGATAAAAGGAGAGGGAAACTGAGGCACAGTGCTGTGCAGTGACTCGCCAGGATCAAGCAGCAGGCAGCAGAGGTCTGGACATAAATCTCAGCTCTCTGACTCCCAGTCAATTCCTGACTTGCCAGGCCCCAATTTCCCAGTAAGTGTAGGTGGGTATCTACTGTCCAGCAGTTCAGGTGTTATACAGGCATATCTTCTTTCACCTCTCCCGCTGTCCCGTTGGCTCCATTCAGTCCTGCTGGCTCCCTGCCTTCTTCCTCTTCTTCTTCCCCTTTTGCTGTCTCTGCTTCTCTGCCTCCGCTCAGGAGGGTGGCACTGGAGAGGTGGCTGAGGAGCTGGCCTTCCCGGCGGGACTCGGCCAGTTCTTTGGCACAGCACACGGGAGTGTTGGTCTCATAAGTGCTATGGAAGCTGTTATAGTCAACTTCGTAAAAATCCTTCTCCAGGGTGAGGACGGGAGTGAAGCGATGCCCCCACAGGACCTCGGTGTCCATGTAGGAGCTGCGAGCCTGGCAAGTCATCCCTAGATGGAAACAGAGGGATGTTAAATGCAAAGCTTCTTTACATGCTCACCCAACCACTTCTTTCATTTAAAAGCACTTTCATGTTATCTCCATACCTGATTGCTCTGGGACACAGAAAAGGTCTTCGCTTAATAAGCCTCAACAAAAGCCTCTATCATGATAAAAGCTGAGCACTCAAAGGAAAAGGGATGGATTCATCGCCGCATCTTCAGACTGTTTCCTGAACCTTGTGCTTATGGGTTTGAAGTCTGGTACCACTAAGCAGCTTCTCTCTCTCCTCACTTTGCTCTGTTGAGGTGTTGCTTGCGTGGCCGATACTAACAGCACTTCTGGTGAATTGTGCTAGAACAACATCCAACCCTGCCAACGCACCTCAAATCCTGACCCACACAGGCCCTAAGAAGAATGAACGACAGCCCTGCACTCCCACTGTGTCTGACCCCATCCCACCTCAGCTACAGGAGTATCAGCAATTCCCTCCTCCACTTAGGTTAAGACACCAAGGCGTACAGCCCAAAAGGCTATACGGGCTATATATAGGGCCAGTGATTTATATGATTATATATAGGGCCTAGTGATTTATACGGCAAGCTGGCTTTTAAATACCTCTGGAGGGTTCAGTCCAACTGTATTGGGTTGGCAGAACCAAAACCCACAACAAGACACAGTCAAGATCACGAGCATGTTGAATTCCGTTTATTAATGGATTGTGGATTGAATGAACAGTGGGCAATATGAAACTGATTTTTGTCAAGCTGCTTCTCAGCCCCAGGGATCAGAGTTTATTTATTTACTTGGACAAAGTTTAAAGACAAGCTTTGCAGAGCAGGGATAAGCGTTCAGTGTTGGTGTAACTGCGAACAAATTCTCTTGGAATCACCTGCCAATGTCAAGGCTGACTTCTCTTCTGAATGTGTCTTCTGTTTGTCCTAATTATGTTATGAATTTGGAATGAATTCTGGTGAAATTTGGAAAACCTGACCTCACAAAGTCCTTCCACTGTTCTCTTTTGGAGGGTGAGAGATAGGCCTGAGTGGAATACATGCAAAACATGCACTTGATCCGGTTCCTGACCAATACTTCCAACTCTAACTGCTTCAGCCCAAAGTACACAAACAGAAATCTAAAACAATGCATAGGGGGAAAAATAGCAGTGTCAGATGCTTCAGGGAAGAGCATATCATGTATTCTCCCCACGTGAGCTCAACTAAGTGACTGAAATCTCAGAGTAATCAGAAAACTCCTTTCCTTAAAAAAAAAAAAAAAAGGCGCCTTTGTGAAAAGACAAATATTTTGTTCTCATAATTGCTACAGTCCATAAAAAGAAACCCACACAAACAAGTTCTCTGGAAAGCTTTACTTGTCTCTTACTGCCTTCCTTAGTTTAAAGCTATCAGGCCTGGAGTACACTAGTCGCTTTTGGTTCTTTAAAGGAGAGAAGAGGGATGGTGACACACGCAATACTGAGAAACTTCCAGTTCTGTATCACAGACTGAAAAGCCAATTTTTCCCCCCCAAGAAGATCTGCAGGAGTATTTGCTTCTGGGCAGGAACAACAAGTACAGAGTTAGTCATAGTGTTCTAGCGTGCCTGCTTCCTGGACCGGAAGGAACCGGGAAGTGCAGAGGCTGCTATGAAAACCACGATAATGGAAGAAGAAAATTACCCCAAGTGTTTTGGCCTTAAGGAGAAGCGCTATTGAGGTACAGCGTCTTTGCAGGAAACTATCAGCTTTTGCTTTACAAGTGAAAAACAGAACGGAGACCAGTCCTGACTATATGGTGACACTACGATGTGCAGCATCACCAGCCCCGGACTCCTCAGTCCTTGAGGTGAAGACTGGTTAATCCTCACTCCCTTTTATCAGCTAGCAAAAAGCAACTCAATGCGCAGGCAGTTCATGAAGTCCTGCTAATTTCTGAGTCCTGCTACAGTTTTTCTCAGGAGAGCTGTGTCACTGACACTTATCATCCTGTTGACCACCCTGGGCAAGGGCTTTTATTACAGGCTGTTTTGAGGGTCAGTAATGCAGGGCTGCAGGGCTAATCCCATTTTCTGATGCTCCCTCATGCTGGGAGACCAGAATGCTAGACAACCAGCAGCATGTGCATGTATGGTAAGGAGACAGTTAAAATAAACCAGCCCTTTTCCCTTTCAACAGAGCTGGTTTTGCACCAGAAATCACGAAGGTCTTCAAGTGTCCCCTCCAATCTCCAAGGGCTTTCAAAGCCCAGCAAAGAGAGCAGGAGAGGAGACCCCTCAGGCCCACAGGTTTAGGTCCTGTGATTGAACCGGCTAATTCTTATCACGGCCTTCCAAGTGCTGCAGCTGCATGAAGGTATCATGTAGAAGTCCCCAAGGCCAAGATGGGGTGTTCCTGCTAAATGGGGGGGCCTGAGGCATCCTAAGGGAACTCCTGCCTTATAATCAGGGCCTGAAATAGCTCCTTCCCTGGGGGGAGTACCTGACAGTGAGCCTGAACTCCAGAGACACACTCATAGTTATCTCCTGCTGTAAGTATTCAATTAAGGAAGGAACAATAGAAAGCTTTCAGCAACCAAATACTGCACACTGCCAGCTTCCTGCAGTAGCTGCTTTCTGTAACCCCAGGGGTACACAGAGCCAGCACAATAAGACAACTTGTAATTGCTCCATAATCCCATTCAAATATTCCTTTTTAGCACATGTGCAGTGGTGTTTTAATTGCGTGGGGACATACTGCTTGGCAACTTCTACATTACCCAGTAAACAACAGCATTGTCTCTGCTTCAAATTCCATTAAGTGCCTGCTTTGCAGGCTGCCCTGTGCTCTCCAGCCTGGTTAATTAATGCATCTGTAATGTCCCTAGCTAATTATTGCCTCTGTAACTGCAAAAAGATGACAGAAGAGGTGTGGAAACAATAAACCCTACTTTTATTAAGAGGACATGGGTGCCGCTACTTTCCACTTGCATACAATGTGCCCCGTGCCCTCTGTGCTCTGAATATCTGTTTCAGTTTGCAGTGGGGCGGAGTAATTCACTAGACTAAGATCCTTCATACGTGGCTGTGGGCTCTCTGCAAAAATCAGCCGTTTCATTTTGTATGCCTCGCTTATCCAAGTCCATGGGACATCTTGGGTGTAGGGAATCTTTAGGCTATATGCTCCTATCCATCAAGTACCACAGCAACGCTGGCACTGCTGTTCTGCTTCAGTGCGGTAGCACTGACATTTTGGAGAGCACAAGAAATTGAGGGAGATTTCAAACTCTTGGAATTTCTTGCAAAAATAATCATAGTACTTATGGCCCTGATAAAGGCTGTTAATCCTTTTCTGAAAGTAGATATAACTACACATTTTGGGTTTAAATGGAACAGATATTTGGTATAGTTACAGAGAAGTGGTAGTTGGTGACTTGGGCATTTTATTTAAGTAAGCTTCATGTCAAAAGAATATCCTCATTTCCCCTTTGTCAGTCTAATTAGATGTGCTTAAAAACTTATTTAAAAATAAAGTCATAGAGATTTTTATTTCAAGTCTATCATGTTTTCCAGATAGTAAGACCATTAGAAGTTTAATTTTCTCCTAAACAATCTGGTTTAAAAATGAAAAAGTATGTTTAAAATAAATTTGTACAATCTGTCAGTTGCGGAAAATGTGAAATGATATGTGAAATCTTCAGCTTTAAAGTTTTAGTTACAGCTCTCTCATCTCTTAATTCAGCAGCTTAGCTTTCAGTTGCAAACAAAACTCAATTTTAATTGAAACCAGAAAAAAGTTTCTACAAAGTTATAAGCAGATGCACCAAGTTCTCAATAAAGCTGGAACCAGTTCCAGGCTTTTTAGAAAGCTGGAGACCAGAGGACTGTCTCCTGGTTTCAAGTTCTGCAATAAACATTTCATAGAGTTTTAAAGATAATTTCATTACAGCAGAATCCTAAGAAGTGGAATTTTTTTTGTCTGTTGGCTGGAGTCACTGCATCACAGATCAATAACAGAGTTTGTGCATGTTCCTGTTTAAGGCAGCCATAGATGGCTTCCTAAACGGCTCATTTCTGGTTTCCAGTAGATGAAAAGATACAAAATATATTGCTATGTGTATTAAACCAGGTGTTTCATTACATTCAATAATAGAGAAAGTCACTGAGGAAAGACTGGTGTGTAAAATAGGTGTCAGGGAACTCTACCAATAAGGCACTTTTCTGTCATCAAAATCAGTTGGGATCAAGCAGCTTACATTTTATCAAAGATAAAAGAATGTTAATACATGCTGACAGAAAGCAGTTATTTGATGGCTCACTCAGTAAGGAGCCTGGTTTTTCTGCAGCGTACTCAATGGGAATTGAATAGGTTTCAGAATGTTTCACTGCTTGCAATGCCACTGATTATGCAACTGGAGCAGACGCTTCTGGCTCTGCCACACTGCTAGGAGAAGTGGAGATTGCTCCTGATTTCCAGGTCTTGTATACCCTTAGGTTACCAGTTAAAATCAAACTTCATTATCACAAGCCAAACCTAACTGCATTTGCAGCTGTTTGGTTATCCAGAGATGAACCAGCAGTCTCCCTCCAACTGTTGGAGGATGCGTATTTTTGTCAAACATACCGTCATAGCCAGTGCCTTTACCGGCAGTTTAACGGGAGAGGGCAAGGGGACCACAAAGCATGATCTACCAACCCAAGAAATTGCCACAGGCTTCAATGAGATCACATCAACAGTACAGTTGAACCTTTCAGTACTGCTACATAGCCTGAACTTTCTCAGTGGGTAGAGATATCCCAACCCCTGGGGCTGTCAAGACAACATTTTTCATCAGCTTAAAATTAACTCTCCTCATTTAAATGCCACAGAGCTCAGTGATTATCTGCTGGCAAAATGTCATGTGGATGCTGACTGTGTGTTTGCCATATTTGCTAGGCTCTCTCTGCAGTTCAGACACAGATACTGCTGGAAGTGGTTTCCTTTCTCTGTCCTTGTTTTCATACACTATTGTATGCAGGGTAACTTTTCCCCTTGTACTGGATGCACTAAAGCTGCACAATACATACTCTGCTCCTTGAGCTGAGCTCCACCTACATTACAAGAGTACAGAGAAAGAACTGATGGACTCAGAGGTATAGTGACAGACTGATGTAAGTTAGGATGGCAAGGAGTAGTTATAAAAATTTTAAGTTCTATCACTCTAATTAAGCAATACATGTCTTTAGATTAGCATCAGCATTTGGATGGTTATGAAATTTATTAGTCCCTTTGCGTTAATTAGACCAAAGAACACTGTAACCTCCAAAAAGTCAATATTTCTCCAACTTGAAAAGGAATATTAGAAGGTAGGAGCATGGTCCTCCAATTACTTGTGCTTGTCTCCTTTAGAGGAGGACATGTCTGGGCTTGATTCACTTTGATTTTTATGCCAGAGGAGAGTAATAGGATTTTAATTTATCTGAATGGTCTCCAGGCATGTGAAAGCTCCTAGGCACTGGAAATGAAAAAAAAAAGAACCTTATGATTTAAAGATCTTAGATTCAATTGCCAGGTCTCTACCAGGCAGAACCTGAGCATCAAGCTCACACCATGTAACTTTAGGCCCCTCACAAAGGTATTTATAGTGCCTGCAGAGGCACCTAAAATGACTAGCCTGCCAACTTCTACCTCTGGAGGACAATTCAGCCGATGAAAAGAATGACTTGAGACGTCTCTCTCTTCCCTATAATTATATAAGTGGTTTCTGTAACAGTTCTGCAAGGTCCTTATTTATATGCAAAATGCAAAACAAAACAACAAGACAACCCAAACCAGATGATGAATGCATGAAAACTCCACAGCCTTCCTTTGTTCTCCCATGAAATTCATGATTAATTTCAGGTTATCTTATGTTGTGACTACTTCTTTTGGTCCTATATTTACAACCAGGAAATTTTACTAAGTCCTCTGTAAAGGTGAGTAAATTGAGGTGCAAAAAAGCTGCTGTTTGCCTACGCTCTCACAGGGACAGGATGAAGTAAATTACTTCTAATCATTAAACCACTTTTTATCACACAGACTCTAAGCTAGAAATATATATGCCTATCCTAGAGTTTATTAAAACTTCATTTAGTGACTGGACTAATCAGGCATCTGGACTGTCTCTTGTGGCTTATTTAATAGTGGTGGGAAAAAAGAGGTAATGAAAACCAGTGAGGACCAAGAGTAAAGTAACAAGCACTGCTGTCTCTATGCCCAGACAATAGCACTGCTGGACCCTGTAGATACAGAATGAGGTTTGCAGGCCAGCTACTGATAAATTAGGTTTTGCTTAATTGTCAGTAAATAGCAGCGGAAGGGTAAAGTTGGAAGAGAAGAGACCCTCTTCAAATTATCTGCCAGAAAGTCCTGTAGGATATGTAGACTGCGTCATCATATGTGATGGCTTACAGGGAAAAAAAAAAAAAAAAAATTGGTCTCTCCAATGTTGTCTTATTGAATCAGCCAAATTCTTCATCAGAACCCAGCTGACTCTGCATGCACATGGAAGGGGGACCTAAATCTCCACTGCTCTTCTACATTCCAGCAGCCTTGCTTTATACACTATGTTCAATTCAGGATCAGGACGGTAAGGGCAAGAGGTTTTGGCCTACAACAGCCTAGACCTATTCTGTCAACAGGATTGGCTCTCATTTTTTATTGCTACTGTGGGAAGCAGAAAGGCAGTGAACGCAAAAATGTATTCACTTTGCAGACAGATTTTCCACCTTCACTTTCTTACCTTCTATTGCAAGTCAAATTTGAGGCAGCTGATCTTGACAAGTGTCCCTTTCAGATAAGGCAAAAGAGAATTAATTCCCTAAAGTAATCTCTGTGACTAATTCATTAAGTAGGCACTTGTGAGTGATGCTGCTGCTTTCAAGATGCCCACGAAGCAGCACTGGAAGCCAGAACACTTGTCATCTGTATTGATTTTGTCTTTACAGTGGTCATTTCACTCAGCAATGATCACAACAGATCTGCCCAGAAACTTGGTCTCCCTTTGGCATTTTTAAACCTCTCACAGAGTCACAGTGCCTCAGCCATACTGAAATATTGATTGGAAAGCCCCCTGACAGTGGGCTTTCTGCTGCAGCTGGCTTCCTGGGTTAGTTAGTAGAACAGCTGTGGGTCCCTGGAGAGCTCTCACTAGAATAATACACTGTTTATTTTCTTTTTCAGCAAAATAAAAACATTGCATTTTAGGCTGGCTGGTACATTTCTTGTGTCTTGTGTGTACATTCTTCAGTGTGTTGTTATTTATCCTTTCAAAAATTCAAGTCAACTTGAAAGCAAAAACATGGGTTTAAAACACAATGTTTCACTTTGTAAAAAAAAACCAAACAACTTGAAGTGTTTAGGAAATTCAAGTCAACTTGAAAACAAAAACATTGTTTTAAACCACAACGTTTCATTTTGTAAAAAAACCAGTGACTAGAAGTGTTTCAACTCCTTAGAATTTATTCTACACTTTTCATTTGAAACTGTTTACCATCTTTGCCTTTCACTGGATCAGAATTAAACTTAAATGTCAGTAAGAAGAGTTACTTGTTTGAGTTACTTGTTACATTACATTTGTAATATGTGTGTGGTTGGTTAAAGCTATTGGAAATCATTATAAAATTGCTGTCCCAAACTTTCAGTGGAAAATATTAATGCTTTTAGTCAAGACATTATGCTTAAATTTCTTTAGTTGTTTCTACGTTGACAATCACCATTTTGACCTGCTTTCCAAACACCTTCTGAAAAAATATAACTGCCTTTTCCCCACCAGTGCAGGATGCATTCATGGTATGATTTCCTGTTTTCTGTAAAGACGGCATAAGTTTCCATTAATTTTTACTCCTCACAACAACGGCAGAGCTGAGCCATCTCTGAGACAGCATGCAGGACTCGCTTGTCTCTTGTGCACCATAAACAGAGCTGAATATGCTGACCAGTTGTACCTCTGAGCACTGTGATGGTGGTTCCTCATTTTTCATGGGGGTTACTAAGGGAACAAATGGTCTGTTGCATTTTTATACTGCCCTGAACCTGACCAGGTTGTAACAGTGTCATGATTCAATAGAAGTCACACTGCGAGTAAATTACACCATTCCTGAAAGCAGATGGGGCTTGAACAATATGATAGGAAGGAAAGAACCTAAAGAATTCGCTTGGAGCACATTTTAAGGTATGGAGGTAGGGATTAATATCCCCCAAACTGCTTTATCAACATTACGAAGTGTGAGGACAAAGCAGGAAAGCACAAACACTGTGCTTCTGCAAGCCACTCTCATTATGGCAAAATATCGCCCCCCCCCCCCCCCCCCAGTTACCATATGTCATTCAGAAAACCATCTCAGCCTCTGAATCACATAATGGCATCATCTGAGGTCCACTCTGCTCTAAGTTCATTGCAAACTGGCTCTTCTAGCTCCAGTTTTGGAATTTCACAGCCTGTCTTCTGAGACCAGAATAATTCATTTCCACAGATGTGTGCTCCTTAATATCATTACACACTGGCCTGTATAATCCCTCTGGGACAGGAGCCCATTTGTAAAGCAATATTATTCCTATGCCATGCTTTTAATTTTGAGGCTGTTATTGATAATGACTTCCTCTCACACATATCTAGCAGAGGCTGAGCTTTCATAAGAGGAAGGCAGTGCAGTAGCTGTTCAAACAGAATTCGATAGTGTCACTGTGTGATGAGGAAAGAGGCTTTGGACAAACAAGGAACTGCATTCCATGCTCAAGATTAGGAGGTTCTAGTATCTAGTAAATGTTTAAGCTACAAAATAAGCTTCCATCACAAATCTTTGCCTTTGATAGTCTTTTCCACCCACCCCTTCTTTTGCCACATCCCTACAATACTCTGCTGCGAAAGAATATTTGCCTAGTAATGCCAAATGAATTCCACTTCTATAATACAGTACTCCAACCTCGGTACAGTGCAACCTATATATAACCTCCCATTAGCTCTGTTTGGAAAAGTCAGCTATTGCTATTCACCTAACGCCTAAAGGGAGACACTGGGAAACTGAATTAGCTCTCTAGAGAGCTGTCTTTAAGAGCAAAGGTCTGGGATGCAGGAATTTGAGAGACTATTTCTCTTTACATCTGGCTCTTAGGAGAATAACAAGGACAAATCTCAAGAAGGGGACAATATTAATAGTAAGCAAAGGCCAGAATCTGTGAGACAGGGCGCTGATACCACTGACTACTCATATCAAGCTGAAAACCCTTGCTAGTGTTTCAGAGAGAACCCATGCCTCATCAAGATGGAAAAAAAAATCCAAACACCACCAACAGAAAAAACATGGGTTCACAGTGTCATCTCCTAACCAAAATCCTTAAACACCAAAGGGCAAACCTACTTATAAACGCTTTTTTGCGTCTCTGACTCTTTCTATGTTTCCACAACTCTAGATAGCAATTCTCTCCTCAGTGCTGCCTGTTGCCCCATTCCCCTTAAAGGCCCTGATTTGACCAAGGCATGCTGCCAACCCCAGACTCAGAAAGCCTGCCAGAAGGGAGCGTCAGCATCTCAGGGTGCTTAAACACGCTTGCCATGCTAGAAGCACAGCAGACAGAGCCTGCCAGCTCCTCCTCAAAGCCTAGCATAAATGAATTAGCTGCAAGTGGTAAAATGACCCCATGGTGCCTTGTCTTTTAGGTGAGACTCCAGAGTCAACCATCCTCCTCCCTAACCAGACCCGTAGGAGATACACTGCATCCCACCTGTGGAAGGGAGCCTGGAGGCCTTTGTGGCCATCCATTCGCTCAGCTTGAGGCACACTGTCACCTCCCTTTTCTACACTTTGGAAAGCTGAGGCACACAACTTTTCCAGATTTATTATATACGGACGCAGACTTCTTTCATTGCCTGCCACAAATACACCCATGGAAGGAAATTGGGAATCAGCTGAGTATATCTCCTAATCTACCCATTACACAGCATTGTTTTAAGCTGTTAAACAGCTGCTGGGTTGCAAGAGTCACAAAAGCAGTTTCTGTATTTTTCCTCTTTGAGCTCCTTTTGAAAATATATGTCCTGCATCATGTGCAAGTCATTCAGTTTCAGCACATGCTGTTTTATGGGATATAGTAATACTTGGGCACTTCCTTCACAGCCTCCATTAAAAAGCATCACTACAGCAATACCTAAAATAGCACAGTTACAGCCAATTTTTCATACAGAGGAGAAATGGAAAAAGATTTGTGCCATGAATTTTGATCACAGGAAACAGGACCACAACAGACCTCATGAATTCCTTTAGTCCATTCCTTTTTTCCCATGGATCAGTTCCCAGTGATGATGGACAGCTCCTCGACTAACCCCTTCGTCTGAATCCCAGACTTATAAAAACAGTGTGAAACACTACAACGTGAGCTAAAGGACCCATCTTTTAATTGCTAGTTACCTCAGACCACAATATCCCACCTGAGTCGGTCTCTAGAGAAGGAAAAATCCCAACATGTTCTCAATCCAGGTGACATTAACAGTAAATGCCAAACTGCACTCCATTTTTCCCCTTCCCTCCTCAAAATTGTGACTGATTTTTGACAAGTCCTTACCTGTTGCTTCCACCATTCCTTCCAGGATGACCACAATTTCAAACTCCTCCTTCTCCAATTGGGTGCGTGACATCTCCCAGAAGGGGCTTTTCTCGTTGATTTCATGTGAGATGATAAGAGGTGACACCAGGAACAATCTGTCATCTCCAGTGTCAAATCCCACGTTGATGTCTGTTTGGTTCAAGGGGATAAATTCTCCTTCTTTGGTCTGTTTGGACTTAATCAGTTTGGCTCTAATGGAAGCCTCGACAATGTGGGAATTGCGGAGGTCTCCAACACGGAACATGAGACAGAGCTTCTCATCCCTCATGGAAATCACTGCGTTGTTAGAAAACATGAGGGTTTCAGCCCTCTTCTTTGGTTGGCTGATCTTGACAAACATGCATCCCACCATGAACGCATTGACAATGGAGCCCAGAATAGCCTGGATCAGGAGCAGTACGATGCCCTCTGGGCACTTCTCCGTTATGACCCTATAGCCATACCCAATTGTTGTCTCAGTCTCGATAGAAAACAGAAATGCAGAAACAAATCCACTGAGATTTTCAACACAAGGGATCCAGTTCTCATCTTCAAGATGGTCCAGGTCTCCCCGGATATAGGCAATGAGCCACCATATGAACCCAAAAAACAACCAAGTGATGGTATAGACCATAGTGAAGACAAGAAGATTAAAACGCCACTTGAGGTCCACCAGCGTAGTGAAGAGGTCACTAAGGTATCGATAGGTTTCTTGGACATTTCCATGGTGCACATTGCACTTGCCACTTTTCTCCATGTAACGCTGACGTGGCTTCTTACCTTCTGCTGATATGAGGCGGGTTCGGTCAGTGGCAATAGGGACATCATCCCGAGCCTGTTTGGGAATCTTCTTAGGCTCTCTGGATGTAACTCCGATGTCCATGTCCTGGTTCATGAAGATCCTAGAATCTCCAGCCATGGCTGGGCTGCAGGAGAACAAAGAAATAAAGTTTAAGACAGGAGGAAAAGAGCTGAGACAAAAGCCATTTTGTTTTACTGTCTGAACCATTACGACAGACCAGGACAACAAACATTGCAAATATTAATCCTACACTAACAAACTTTGCCCCATGCTGGTACAGGGCTGCATACAGGCTGATTCTACATCAGGAAAGCTTTTTGCTAGGGCCATGTCTTTCCTCCTAGTATTGTTTTGGGAAACACTTTGAAAGGCTTCAGCACTTCTCTCGCAGCAGCCACTTGCTATATATAACGCTGCATTGAACTGGATGTTAAATACTGATTCATAATAATACACAGTCTCTTCAAACATGAACCAGCTGCCAGTCACTTTGCTCAATGCACTGCTGGAACCTCAGAACATATGGTGATGGTCACGGTCTGGGAGTCATGAAATAGGTAAACCTTGTTACAGTTTTTTGGCTTTGGGGGGTTTTTTTGGTCCTCCGGCTTTTTTTTACACTCAAAATTTGCTTGAGATCACAACTAGGAGCAAAGTAAAGATACATCAGCTTATATCTTCAAGAGGGACTGGAGTTTTTTGATGTCTCAGGTTTTGGGTGCATACCAAGAGAAACCTTAGAAATTAATAGAACACGCTGAGCACCACTGTCTACCTAGATCTCACATAAGTCTAAATTATGCATGAAGGTTCCCTTACAGTCAGCAGAGAAAGGCACCTCCAGGGATAATTCAGATTTCAGGAGTGCTGAATCACCTTCTGGAAGTACCCACCCCCTCCACAAATTATTCTGGGAGCTTGGGCTCCAAATGTGAAACAGGCATTTAATTTAGCATCTTGAATTACATGTCTGAAGGTGTCATGAATCCAGGCCTACTGTTAATCAGATATATCAGAACCTACCCCTTTACTTCATCTGACATTAGACAAAAACACCAGACACTTTTAGAAACCTAACAGACAGCTATTAAAAAGCCCACTGTCAACATGCAAAACTATGCTTAACAAGATACAAATAAATAATACAAAAGGATGGCTGCAATGATTCTTGCAGGTTATAATGTAACATCCTGTTTACCAAGATGATTAGATACTCTTTAAAAAAAACCACACATGGTCCACTGAAAAATGAGTCTTGACTCTGAATGCAGGGCACAGACAAAATCTCTGAGAAAGATTACCTAAGAAGCCTTAGGGATATCAAAGACAGCGTAGCAATATTCTCCATGGCGTTCATTCTCTGCATTGTCCTCTGCAAATCCTATTATAACCTAACTAAATCTGTTACTGCTCCCTGTATCTTTAATCTTCTTATGCGTCTGTGAATGAGCAAAGGTGTAGAGATACAATTAAGAGTATCCTGGGAAAGACAGTTTTAAGATTGAGCAAAGTAGCTTCATCTTTTCGGTATTAAAAAGCACAAAGGGTGGGCGGGAAGGAAGCAGAGGCAGGATGAATAAATGAAGCAACAAATTTCCACTTCCATTCTGCTGTAGCCAAGTCTGGTTAACAGCAAAGAATTACTCTTAGCCCTTGTATAAGTCACCATCAATCATTACTCCAATGAAGCAGCCAGAGCCTGTTGCTGGAACCATACCCGCTGGCTCCGTTCACTAGGGAGCCCAGCCATCTGTCCACAACACACTCCCAAAGCTTCTTTGTGCTGGCAAATTTGCCTGGTTTGAAGGGTTTGGGCCAGGGCTGAGCCCATGCGGCCACAGGAAGGGGTAAATAATAGGGATTAATGATGCTGGGATGGTAAGTTAGGAGGAATTAGGTTTGCTTCCCCCACTGCATATGATCCTGGATGTGGGATAGATAACCCCAGCACTGTGCTGTTCCCCTCCTCAAACAGCAACATCAAGGATTTTGGCAGGATATTAATCCCTACCGCTATTTCTTTCACTTCTGAAGGCAGGACCTCTGAGAGCTGGCTCATGGTATATTTAGATACATCTTCAGCCATTTTCTACTACTTGTTGCAAACTCAAATCTCCCGGGCCATTGGTCTGGCTCTCTGCTGCCTTATGGTGTGTATCTATTTACATGTGTGCAAAGTGCCTGCTAGATGCTGTCAAATTATAAGGGTACATATTGACTCTCACTTCACAACATGTGAAAGCATATGCCAAGTGCAAGTCAGAATAATCACATGCTTTTTTTTTTTTCTTTTTCCCCTCTTTAATAGGGGAAGAAACATCCCATCCACTGACTTAAAGAGAATTAGGTGCAGAGAAGGACCTCTTCGCTTTCTTCTGATGAATATAACTTTTGATCTTTCTTTGCATTGTTTGATTAATCTAAAATTACTCCATTTGGACTAAAAAGCTTTTGATCAATCTATGTGTAGAAATGTAAAAACAGGCAAGTGTTGCATGTTTTCAATTTAAAAAGAATTGTTTTAAAGATAATTTTGTTATAAAAGTTATGTTTGAAGCTGAGTTTCACTTACACTGACACTATGTAAGAGAGAACAATCAATTTCAAGACATTAATCTCTAGTGTAAGGTTTCATATTTTAGATTCATGCCAAAGAGACCAAAAGGATCTTGAAACATATTAAAAAGAACAGAATAGAATAAAAACAATCAAAAAGCCTAAATCCCTAGAAATATCACTCTGGTGAAGCAGGCTAGAGGGACTGCCCATTAATGAAAGTACAGGGAAACCTGCTTTAACTAAAACACTCAAGGGACTGGCAACATCACTTTTCTAATGCTACTGATCTTTAACAATAGGTCAAGTGAAATCTTTCTGGAAACCTTCAGGAACACCTTACAAGTGGTCCATTAAAGCTGAAAAATTCCTGCTGTATATGAACTTTACTGACAGCTTCAGTGGCATTTCAATTTCTCCTGATATTTAATCTTAAACTCTCCCATCATAGTATAAGCATAACCACAGTATGTGGTTATTGAAAATAATCAAGCAGATGAATCTTTGCGTTAGATTCTTTAAAAGGAATAGTATTGGTTAGCAGTTTGAGCACAGGTTTGGATGTCTGAAGACTAGCCAGCTTTCTGTTCCAAATGATTTCAGTATTTTTTCTCTTATTCTGAGCAAATCACTGCTTTTCCCTCTGCCTTAATTCCGCAACTGCAAAATTTGTGATACGGATATGAATGGTCTGTGAGATCCTAGGCACAAGAATCTTCTAGGAAATCTCTATCATTCCCTTATTATTTTAACTGCTCTGGGAAACTTTAGCACAAATGACAAGATACTATAAAAGGACCACTGTACCTATGTAAGGATTTGGTTAACTCCTTCAACGTATAATATACTGCCACTGCTATCAAGCATACACATCTTTTCCACATAATGGTAATTATGTGCAAGCATCTCACAGAGGTTTAGGCTCCAGTTTGTAAATCACTGCTCCCTCCAGCAAAGAGATTTGTGAGATGAAATTGCCTCTTATAGTCACATGCACCATCCTGTTTCATTGGCATTTACCATCTTTGGTTAAACGAGGCCAAGATAATAAAAATGTCACTTTTGTACAAAGCTGCTTTCCTTTTGGACAGGCTACTGCAAAAGGAGATGTGAGTCAGTGTATTATCAAGCTCGCAAAGAGGCTTTTTATCAGACTTGCTTTTGCCCAGACGACAGTCTCAGGGCAGGCGGTGACATTTAGGACTCTTAGATTTGCTGAAGAAGAGTCAAGCTGGGGTTAGCTAAGTATCTTCAGGAGGCATTGTTTTGCAGAGCTGTCTACAAGCCCTGCCTGACAGAGCTGCAGTACCTCCTGATAGCTCCAAGTCTTCAGGATGGAAATTTGCTGAAGACATCGCAGAAAGTAAAACGAGAAAAGTCTGCAAGAAACTTTTTTCCCCTGCTGACTATGGTAACTTTTTCAATTTAAATAATTGCTGGCCTTGCTTAAGGATTTGCTTCTGGAGAGGTCTAAACTGGCAGGCAGGAGTTTGAAGACATGAATTTGTCATCAAGTTTGTTTGTGCAAAATAATACTTCTTCTTGTTTGTTTTAAACCTGCTGCCCACGTTTTCTTGCATTATGAGAATAAATGAGCAACTGTTCTTTAGTAAGCCCCCCACACCTTCCCAAATCCAGATTCTACTTAATTCTGTCATCTCTTTTCCCAGACAGAGAGTCCTATACTACTCAACAAGCAGTCAATACAGCAGTAAATACTAAACAGATCATTACTGAAAAACTTGACCTGGTTCTTTTGCTGCCTGTTGGCCTACACCACATAAACCAGAGCCTAGGTTACTGTCCCCACATTCCTCTGGGGCACATCTTCTCCTTTGGGTTAAACTGCTGCAAGAGAATGAAATTCTTAATTGACAGACACTAGCAACATGGGAAAGTTGGTAGAGGAATAGAGCAAATTAAAGCAGTAGCACCCAAAGAGAATAAAAGCATTGATTGCTGAACACTGTGTGCTAGTGGAAAGATGGAGGAAGAAGAAATATTAGGAAAAGATGGCCTTTGACAATCTGAAGATAAATGGCTATTAGATAGGTGCTGACTGACAGGTGGGGCTTTGTTTTCCCTGAGAAAGGCATCTTTCCCACTGTCCTTTTATTTACTGCCTGTGTATGACTGAGACTGAACAGTCAACACCGCCAACACGAGGTTACCTTTGGAGGCATACATATGCATGCGAGAAAAAGAAAGGCAGGTAGATTTTGTGCAAATCATGTCGTCCTTCAGTTTTCTGACTTAGATTGTGGTGGCTGCCTCTTTGGAATGAGCTTGGAGATCCACAGGTGGAGGGAATGATGCAGAAGAGTTATGCTGTTCAAAACCAGGGCAAAACATATAAGGAAACTGTACAAGAACGGAGACCCATGGCACTTTGCTAATAAACATGTGGTTCAAAAGCTCCCTCATCCAAATAATTGCCTTTCGAAGTGTAATCTCACTCAGCACTGAAGTAGGAAGATGCCTCTCATTTCCTCTTTGAGTTTTCATTAAGTCACAGCACTGCTTTTCTAACATGCTGACAGGCATGATTTTACAACGGAGTTCCTCTGGGGCTAGAGGAGACACCCACCCACCAGTACACGAAAAAGGGTTACTGATGATTAACTAGGCAGCTACTAAAGAAGCAGGATGACTTTGTGCCTGTTACAGAGCTGAGCTGATGATGGCGTCTGTCTGCTTAGCGCTCATTAGGCTCAGAAATACTGAAACAGAAGGTGTTCAGTCTTTCAAAAGAAAATACCTTGTAAGAAAATCTCTCTGGGTAGGAAGCTAATATGATACAAAGAAAGACAGAGCTTATGGACGTTTGCACTTTACTTTTATCTGCTAATTGCCTCCCAATCTATCCTTCTCCCCAGCACTGCTGGATAATCACAGTTCAAATATCCCTGAGCCCTTTCATTGTCAGCTGTGAGGTAGCAATGTGGCCCCCCATTCTGAGAGTATCCAAATGTTTCACAGTGTTCAACACAGGTATCACGTGCTTTAAAACGTAATTTATTTATTTATTTATTGAGATCTGTGGAACAAGGAAGTGCTCTATTTCCCATATTTCAAGATGGGGAAGTGCATCACAAAGACACAGTTGCTTCTTCCACACTCACACTGGGAGTCTGTGGGAGGGCAGGGAACTAAACCTAGAGTTTCCAAAATCCTGAATGAGTGCCTGTTATCACCGCACCACTCTTCTTCCCTTCCACCAATCCAGCAGCAGTGAATACAGCCCCTATCTGCTTCAGGTGTGTCTAAAGATTACTCTGAAAAGCCTACATAGCCTGATCTATCAGCATGAATAACCTAGCAAGATTATTTCTAATGCCAAGAAATAATGTTTCTGTTCTCTCAAGTACCTACAGGTTTCAAATAGATCTTTTTCCTCCAACTATGCATGAAAGTATAAAAAACCCCATATGTAACACAAGTTTGCAGTTGCATTAAATATATTGACTTCAGACCAATGCAGAGAAGAGTGGAGAAACTCAATTTTGCAATGAGAATACTGACTGGGGTGGGGTTTTCGGTTTGGTTTTTTGTTGTTGTTGTTTTTTGTTGGGTTTTGGTTTTTTTTTGAAAAAAGATGAAAACAGGACAATGCCTTATGAGACATCATAATTACCCCAGTGTACAGGCTATAGCAATTTGTTATAGAACAAGGACTGGAAAACATGGAGTTTCCACAACATAAGGAGTATCTACTACTTGATATACCACAGTTAAATGCATAGGGTGGATGGGAGGACATAATCCATGTAACTTTTGGTCACTTACCTTATACTTCACTGAATTAAAGAAGCTGAGCATGAAAAGTCCGTGTGCAAAGGATGCAATCACAATATTATGCTCTTAGGTGTTTGTCTTAATTTTGAACAGTCAAATGATATTTTCTTTACCAATAACTAAAGCCTGAAAATAAACCAGTTTGATCCTTCCACCTCCAAGGAAGTGACTCTGCCTGAGGCACTCTGCAACCTCTCTGTCTCTGTCCCCAGACTCTATTTTTAGGGGGACCTTATGGCATCCTTGAAAATTTGACTGTTATCTTTCAACCAACACAACTGAACAAAGAAAAAGAGACACTTTTGTCCTGCTACTGGCTGTTTACACACAGTACACACTGAATATTGGGGAAAGCAGAACCTCAATTCTAAGAGAAAATCCTGCCCTAAGAGCACCAACGTTCCTGTTCTCCATTGTTTAAGTATTTCACCGTTATAGCAACTGAGAATCACTATGTAATCCGCAGCTGTCTTAAAAAAATAGAATAAAATTGAAGGATGTTGATACCACTTCACACCTCTAGAGTAACTTGCATCCCAACAGTTCAAAGATGAACTGATCAAATGCAGGCTCTTTCTGCCCCAAGACGTTCAACAGTGCTATTGATCCCATTGTGCAGACCACAGAAGATGAGTCACAGAGAGACAAACTGACCTACCTAATACCAAAGTGCCGGTTAAGTGCCAATGCTCACCCCGAATGTCCGAGTGGCTCTCCTGACCTCAAACTGAATAGAAAGTGGGTGACTTTTATACAAAAGAGTCTGGAGATTTGTCTCAGAACATGACTCCAAAACTCTGTCTTTTTCAGAGTCTGTAAATAACTGGGCTGGAACCTTCCAGAGATGGAGGATTTTCTCTTGTGGGAACCAGAAATCATCCTGATCCTTTATCTCCAACTGAGTAGGAACAGTGGGGGAAAAGAACTGAACCCCAGAAGTGAAATAACTCCCCCAACACAAACACTGCCAGACACACTTCCCACATACTATGGAAGATACTGGTTGCTTGGACTGGTCAGAGAACTAGCAAAAGAAGCCAGTTTTGCTTCCCTCCGAGCTACTCTACTATAAATCCAAGGTAGTTTTCTACTTAAAACTAAAAGGGTGCAGGAAGAAGGACCTGCTTGATTACAGAATCCCCAAAAGTCAGATGGTAAGCTTTTTGGGACAGGGACAGTTTCTTCCAATTCTCTACTGGTTCCTGAAACTCTCTGGTCAAAACCAAATGAGAGACATGCTGTATAAAAGTTTGCATGTTACTCCCAACCAGCATGTGCTAATACAAATAGGAGGGCTCCAGGCGCCTTTTTGACCGACGCAGCAGGACATTGGTAAAAAAATTAGTCATGCTTTTACCTCCCAGAGCCATAAACACCCCTAGGGATTCCCAATGCATTAAATTGCCTGTACTCTCCAAGGGCTGAACATGCCACTTCATCGTCTGGAGACTACACTGCAAGGGCTCTTTAAAACCTAAGCTGACTAGTAAGTATCCTAATTATAAAAGAATTTAATCTTTGACTCTAGGTGAGGATTATGGAGTCACTCCCCCCATTTCAGGGCTGCTTACTGATCAGTCTCCCCCTGTCCATTGTATTCCAGTGATCTCTGCTAATCCGGTATCTGAGCAGTTCATCATCTTTAATGTCTTTTTCTGCATAACACCTTTACTAGATCTGGCAGTGCTTTTGCCCAAGATCAACATATAATCCCCGGCTTCCCAAAGAGTTCCCTAGCAGCTGGCGAGTTAGACAACAGCACATCTCTAGCTCGCACCCTGGCAGGTTTGGGCATAGAAATCTGGTGTTCAGCTAACCTAATACCTCAGCCGCTTGTCCTCCTGCCTTCTGGGCTCCTGATCCTTTGCAACCAGAGAAGAAAAGAAGTGGATTGCAAAAAAAAACAAAATCAGGTAACTTACTTGCTAAGAGCGGCTCTGCATCAGTCTTGTGCCTTGGCACTTCGGGGATACCGGACGGTGACAGGACTGAGAGGTAGGTAAGACAGCTGCTGGAAAAGTGTCCGATCCATGCCATCACCAGATTGCTGGGGTCGTCTTCTGATCCCTGGGCTGTCTCCTTCCTTCTTCCCTCTGCCTGTTATTAGAAAACATTTATGTGGCGCTGAAGATTTAAATGTTCATGCCCCTGTCCCTAGGTATCCCTGATCTCCCTTGCTCTGTCAGAGCTGACACGGAGCGCTCCAAACCCTCACCCTCCACTGCTGCAGTGCTAGTTTTGCCTGTCAAATGCCTGCCTTTCCTTGCTCCTGCTCTCTCCCATACAAATGAATTCTTGGTGCCATAAAGCTTTTTAAAGGGCTGGGGCAGAGGGGAGGGAGAGGAGAGGACTGCGTGTGATGGGGAGCATCATCTGTTCTGAATGAGCAGCCAAGGGAAAGGTGCCGGGAGTGAAAGCAAAGAGGGGAGGGGTTTAAGGCGCTGCTTCGCACAGAAAGGGCTGGCTGGGGAGGGGGAAGAGGCGCCTATTCGGCGCTTTGAGAAAATGCAAAGCATTGTGCTCCCCTGTCACCACCTGGTCTTTGCCCTCCTCGCCAGTTCCCCAAGCTCTGTGCGTTTACTTCTCGCCGTGCCTGCTTCTCGGCTCTCCCCTTGCCTGGGTTCTCCTTTCCCACATTGCTGGATGAGCTGTCATTTTTTTAGGGGGTAGGGGCTGTGTTCTTGTTTTAATATCGCACAAACAGAAAGCATTTCCTAAAAAAAGGAGGACAAGGAGAATGCAGAAGCTGCACATTTAACAGGGAGCACATGTGTACATATTCATCGGCACTGTGGAAACTCTCTCTTCCAGCCTGGACCAAGGAATTTGGGAAAAGTGGGGAGAAGGAGGCAGAGCGTAATTCCTCTGGCGCTCTTCCCCTGCCTGTCAACCATCAAGCTGCTGAAATGGTGTTTGCCGACTGAGTTGTGTTGTTTGCCTGCGATCCAGCTAGTCCCAGGGAATGCTCTCAAAGCTCTTCAGTGGTTTGCCTTTTTTTCCCTTTCTTTCTTTCTTTTTCTTCTTTTTTTTATCATTGATAATACCACACTGTCTCTCTAGCTTACTAAAATATTTCCTTTTCTGAAAAGCAAATATCAGGCCAGCCGCATATACAAAATAGATCTGCCTAGTGAGTACAGGTTGCCTTCAGGCTTTGTTGCCCTGTTCCTCTAATCTTGTCCCCTCATCATCCCTAATTCTATTCCAGGGGCCACACGCATTATAGCCCATCAGAAATGCTTTCACAGAAGATTTTCTGGTCAGGAAAAGAGAACTTGTCAAAACCAAAGCACTGTACAGGAATGTGTCAGTATTGCTGGAATCTGAAAGCTATTTTTTCCATGTCCTGCTTTGAATGACTTTCAATTTTTTTTTTTTTAAAGTCACACTATCACTAATGAAATACGTAAGCATTAGAAGGACATTTTTATTTTACCGTATGGACGTTTTGCAACTTATAATTTGCATTCTAGTTTTGGAACAGGAAAAAATTGAACTAGTGGAATTTCCTGTAGATCAGAAAATCTGATTCCTAACCATCGTAAATCTAGGATACATAACACCTTATTATGGAAGCTAGGCTGGAAAAGTTCAGACAGACATGCTAAAGAAAGGGAAATAACCACAGCTCTGAATATCATTAATAGTCATATGGCACAGGCGATGGGGTTAAGAAAGCACATCTCTATAGACATAGCACTTTTTACCAATGTTCTTGTTCTCTGATCTGTATGTGGAGGTTGGATCTGGCCAGATGGGATAGGAATCTAGAGTCAGACCAAGGACTTAGGCCATTAAAAATGAGTTTTGCAAATATAATTTTGCTTTTCCACTTGTTGTTAGTTTATATTTCCCGCTTCACCACAGTATAGGCAATGAGATCAGACTAGCCAGTTTGACTCCTGTTTCGCATGGATTAGAGCAGTGCTACCCCAGCTAGGTTGCAAAGAGCATAGAGGACTAAATTCAAATCAGCAGTGAAACTATTTTCAATTAAAGGCATGGTAATAAACTGTTGATTAAATCCTATGAAATTATGTGAGATCTTCTGCCTGCTCATAACTGTTAGGAATGTTCTTTTCAGCAATATTTATTTTACCTTTTAGGAGTATGTCTGTGATATATGAAATATCCTTATAAAAGTGCTATTTGGGGAGTATGTTAACAGTTTTGTTTTGGTTTTTTTAATAATCATTCAAACTTACTTAAAAAATACTACACAGTAATTCATACAGCATGAGAGTCAGTCCCCCCTAAAATCGTAATGTTGGCATTCAGAGCAGGTTAAGTCCCTGGATGCTGCTTCACCAGCACTGAGGACAGTGTCACCTTCATAAAGGCATCTGCTCTGCTTCTTCGTTCATTTAATCTCTTTTAATAAGATTTAGAATGAATTTTTGTGCTAGGAAAAGCTGTCCAGCCAGCAGCCCTAGAGGAACAGAGTCTCTGCAAGTCTGCAAGGCTAGGGTGACATGGTCAACGTTAGGAGAAGCCTTCCTTCCCACCGCCCGCACATGCTTATCCAATGCATCCCGACTATGAATCCAGTCAACAGCCTCCAAGAGGACAGGGGCCTCCCAGCCGTGCGGAAGAGTGGGCTCACAGTATTCTCACTTCTGTGGTGACCGTTTGCCCACCTTGAGCTACACCATTGCATTGCTCACATGCGAGAAACGGCACTCTGCTTCATGCACTGTAAATAAAAACATTTTCACGTTTTGAGCGGACTCCCATTTCTGCCGATAAGAGTGAAGCTCTGCTAACAGGCACTGCCATCTGCCGGCACCGCGTCCTGCCACCGCTTTCCCTACACACTGACAAAGCTGAGGCACAGGGAGGGTTTAAAGCGGAGTCTGGCTTTTCACAGCGCCCACTGATCTGTGCGGCTGCAGAAAGCCCAGTTTCCCCAACATCTCACATGTATTATTCAGCTGGAAAAAAAGAGACCTCTCCCCTAAGGAGGTTTGTCAGTTCACGAGCAGGCATAGAATTTTGACGCTCTTCTGTCTTTACCACAGCTCTGCCAATACCTTATGCAATTACACAGTGCTGTGCTCACACCTCTGTCCAGATGTCAGCTCAGAGGAGAGAGTGGGATTGCAACACTGATCTGCAGATGCCACCCAGCACGCACCCTAAGTACATTTGTGTGCTGTGGTTGCTGTCTGTCACAAGATCTGATGTGCCAGACACATTACAAAGGACAGCAAAGGCCGCAGAAAAGAGGGCGCTTGAGAGGCACCTACTGCAGTCAACGTTAAAGGCCTTTTAGGAGCCATTTATTTAATCACCAGAGAGGTAGTACTTTCTGCATGGGTCCATATGAGTGCATGCATCTTGGTAGACTTTTGCTTTCTTATTCCGACACTGTAAATTAGTGCATTGTTTCACATATTATTTCAATAGACATCTTCCAATTTGTACTGTTTAAAGACAAGCCAGACCTGAAAACAGTTTTTCAGCTGGAAACTACACTTCAGTGAGTCAGTGGCATCAATGTGCCCTTGCTAAGGTGCTTAAAAAGTTGTCAATGGCCTCACAAGTTTGAAATACGTTGAAGAACTCCAGATATCAGCTTGCTGCAGAAGGGCAGATTTAACACGAAATGGCAGTACAGTTTGGGTATACTCTCAGGCTAGTATGTAAACAAGAAAATGTAGAGGGATTGCTTTTCTGAGTTCTCTCAGTGTTTGGGATGGGATTCACCTTAGGCAATGCCATTTAGGATGCTCTGGTTGGGTCTAAATAGCCATGCTATTTCCTTTCTAAGTGATGCAGAGAGACAGGTAGTATCAGAAAGCATCTAAATTAGACCCTTTTGTTAGAATGGGATGAATGATCTAATTCCAGGAGCTTGTAGATACAAATTTCACTTCAGTGCAACATCTTGATTTTCCTGGGGGTGCTCTCAAGCTCTAACAGCTGTGCTTTACTGTTCAAAGGATGTGCAGGGCTATTTACAGGGGTGAAATTATGGCAACTGTGGAATGATTAGCTCCTGGATTTGCAAACAGAATAACAAGATGTGGAAGAACAAACTTTGATCTCATTTTGGTATAACTAAATAGCTCTTTGAGGACATGATGTATACAAAAAGCTTTCATAAAACAGTTTGGATTTTTGCTGGTTCCTACAGAAAGCAGAAGGGAAGTCCAATTTTTGAGCTTCCATGAACCAAATGGGGAGTAACCTCCATTTCCCTGAGGTTTCACTGCACATAAATGAGCCACCCCCCAATGAGCACAGACTGTCCCATGACATTTATTACCCAAAGGGACAGTCTTCAATCTAAGCAGCAGTGACAGAATCTGTAGCTTGATCTGAAATCAGTGGAGGCTGTCTTTGGCTTTACATGTATTGAGGTGAGAGGGAGCAACAGTGCCTTCAGGGAGCGTTTTAATTTGTTCTGCAATTTGATCTCTGGAACAAGAGGTGTCTCCTCCCGTTTGTCAACCATTAACCTACCATCCCACTAGAAGAAAACAGAGTTGTAAGAGCCAGAGCTGGAAACAGCTTCTAAGATTGTCTCATCCACCTCCCCTCTTCCCTGGTGCACTTGACTGAATGGGAGTTGAGCTTTCAAGTAAAGCTCTGAGAATCTAGATGTGACAGTCACCCACTCCATCTCGACTTCCTTTTGTGTTTCGGGGCTTATTCAAACCCCAAACTCAAAATGAAACTTGGGAAGTAGGAACAGAGGCAGACAAGGGGAAGGAAAAGTTTCTGCAATAAACCCAGACTCCCCCGCCTCTGTGAAGCATGTGTGGAGGAGTCTGCTTGCCATTTCCTTTGATATGATAATGAGGAGCTAATGCTAACCCAGGGAAAGAGACAGCTCTTCTCACAGCTATATGGGGCTATTGCCTAGCACTGATTTGCGCCAGCCAACACACATCCCCAGCCGTTGCTATCTTTTAACTTCTGGATTGCCGCAAGTGTGTTAGTCCAGTTCTTAGTGAACTGCTGTTATAATTAACGCTAATTAAGCTCTTGTTTTGCAGGTGCAGCAGCAGCAGAACCTAAGGCTGAAGGGCGCCCAGAGACTAAAGTTCCCACTGAGGCCCATGGTAGCTGCAGGGCTAGAAAACACTGGCGAGAGGCACTGCTGGAGTGTGTGTGAACTCGCACACGCGTGACATCTCTTCTGTGAATAAACTACCACTCCAGCTTCCAGAGTGCCTGGCTGTTCACTGCCTGTGAGCTCAGAAACAACACCAACAAAAAAAAGCAGTAGTCATAGCACACTGCTAATAATGGCATATTTATGAAAACATTTTCCTTGCTAGGCTGTCAGAATTCAAAAAGATTTCTGACAAAAGCAAATGCCTTGGTTCTTTCAGGTGGGAATCTTATTGCATTAATTTCCCTCCTAAAAACACACAGCCTTCCCTTTGCAGAGAAGGGTGGGTGCATAAGGGATGTAACCAGAAGGTACAGTCTATTTCTCAAACTCAAACAGTAAGTAGCCCCTTCATTGAAAAAGGATCTCACCTCTTGTTTGTGTTTTTCCCAGCAATGCCAAGAGGTAGAGCCAGCACCTCCTTCATCTAACTGTGAGGAATCTACCAGGGTATTTAGTTGATTCCAAAGGATCCCACAAATGTCTTTGCATGAGAGTGTAATAGACTAAATTTTGCCTTTGGGCACCAGAAGGAGCTCAACCAAAGCCCAGCCTGCACACCTGAAGTCCTGGATTGTCACCCTCCGTGAAACAACGATCCACTGAACATCACAGATCAGCGCACCATAAAACAGTCACTTCCAGCATATTCTGTGGTTACTTAGCAGAAAGCACAATCTACAGGGCAAAAATAATATTCTGGAGATAGATTTTACGCAATGCACATCAGCACGTCCAGTTTATTTAACTGGCATATTTTAATACTATTTGCTATCCACTCTTAGGAATTAAAAGCAACTCAGCATTTGTTGTAGCAGGTCTCTCACGTCATTGCTCCGAGTTCACTTCAGGATTCTTTTCAGCTCTACTCTGGCAGCAGAAAAAGTGACCCCCACTGACTCTAATGAAGTCTTTTTATTACTGCTTAATCTCCTGTGTGTGTGCCTGGCAGCAGACTAGCAGCCCTGGGGACAAAAGGCCTCTATTTAGCCACAAATGGGTACTGTATGGACAGCCTTTCCCCAGTGCTGGCCTTTCATTATACCCCAAGTGTATTCAGGTGACTGGACAGAGTGGCTCTGGAGCCAGAAGGGGTCTGTTAGAGAGGCTAACCGCAGGATGCATGATAGACAGATTAGCTGGTAATGCCCCCACAATTAACCCTTGGCTTCTCTATTTCAATTAGTGTCGACCGTGGTGGGGCTCAGAGCCTTGTCCCTTAGGATCTGGCTGATGTCACTAGGGATTTAAAGCTTCAGTCACGGTTAACCTAGGCTAGATTTGAACTAGAGATCTAAAGGTGAAAAATCTTCAAACCGCATTTTAAATTCATAATATACACGGCTCTGAGTTTTAGTAAAAGACTAAACTGTACCTTGCACTAGGATCCTTTTGGTGTGAGAAGGGTAGAGGGAGGGTCCGTAACAGAACCAAAATGTGAATTCCTGCTGCCATAACAAGAGTAGCATAGTGGTTGCTGACTACACATGACTACAGCAGACCCTGTCTGCACACTCTTTTCCCTTGCAAGGGCTGGAAGTGCTCTACCAGGGGAATTTTTTGCTTTGTCAAAATTCCAGCGCTTCAGCTGGGCAGTGGATCTCCTCTGTAATTAAGTTTTATTCTTTTACATGCAACAGAGCTTCAAGCCAATTTCTGAGATGTGTCTTACTACAACAACTTCTAGGGAGTCTTTAAGAACAAAACCAATTGTTCCATTCTTCCTCAGATTGCCTATGTCCGGTAAGTAGTCTGCATGGACTGGTTAAATTCAAGAGATATGACTGTTTATTAGAAAATCCCAGTAACAGGTAACTTCTGAGCTCTTGGATTTCCACATAATTTACTAACATTAGGAAGACTTTCAGCAGTTTTTCAGTCATTTGGGAGCTTAAGAGAACCATTTCTAGAGTTTTTTTTCAGACCTTGCAGCAGCATTCAATATTTATAAGGAATTCCCTGCCTTGGTAGCAACAACTGACGGTTACAAAAAATAAGTACACTATAAAATGCATTAATATTTTAAGTCTGCCAAAGACTGCTAGATGAAGATATTTCCAGCTTTTGCCTGACTGGTTGATATTTAGTTCAAGCAAATAACTCACAAAAGGAAACATATCTAGGAGGGAAGGGAGAGGGTGTATGGGAACTCGCAACAGCTACAGTAAAAGATTTGTCTATGTTTACACAATAAATCAGCAGCAGAATCAGGAAAAGAACCAGTCTTCTGGTTTCTACTCCAGCCACTTATTCAGGGAACCACATTGTCTGTTATGCGCTCAGATATTGCTATAGGATTCTGTAGTACATGAATAAAACCTTTCCCCATCCTCCAAATAAAATTTTGAGATTGTGCTGAATCTAGGCTTTTCCACAAAAATGCGAATAACTCATGTTTAATGATGCAATGGAGAGAAAAGATAAATCTTGATATCACTGTAATAAAGTGCCTTTTTATGAGCACTCCTGTTGCTGCCTGACAATACTGGACATGATCCAGGTCTGTTTACAGTGCCAGCATGTCTGTGTCCCTGACTCCTGGCACATCTGTACATTTTGTTCTTGGCATATTTGTATCTATGGAGCCAGCTGACCTTGAAAATCTCGTCAGAGGGAAAAAAAATAATAAAAAAAGCAGCAGCCAGAAAGCCTACCACTGCCCATATATTTCACAGTTATTATCGGAATATTTTTCCTCTGTTCAGTTTGTACAGAGATGACATTCAATAACACTGAAAATGTTCTTACTGTCCCTAGAGAGGCCTGTTCAGAGTAAAACCAAAGGAAATTAAAGACCTATCAAGCAATCCCCCGATACAGGTTCATAAATATAAAACTGCCGGCAGTGACTGGCTAAAGCACTCAGGACAAAATGTGCTAAAACTCTTTGACTTGGGTCCCTCCGTTCCTGCCTCCCCCATATTCCCTACTCTGCAAGGAGATGGGCTAGGTTCCCTACTGCTCTTTATCACTGCATATTCACATAAAACAGAGAGGATGAAGCATTTGCTGTGGGACTAACATGCCATAGTGCACCGCTTCTGTGACAGCAAGGCTTCGCAGCCATGTCTAAAAATACATACCTTTCAGACTGCAGCTTACTGCTGCTGCCTGCTGTAACAACTCCTTTCCCTCAAGTAGTGGATTGGTGTGTGATGGGACACACTTAGGCAGCACACTAGTGTGCCTGAGGCAGTTGATGCTACAGACTACGAGATCTGAATTCCCCAGAAGAAAGACGCCTGCTATTCGGTCCTGCCAGACCGTGTCCCTTTACACAGTCTGTAAGTGGGCTGTCATGCCTGGAACACAAACTGCAGAATGACTTTTGGGGAACCCTTAATTTGGAGACCTTCCTTAGAGTGTTTCCCATCCTCCTGAAGAATGAATAGATGAGTTTTGCTGTGACCTGCTTTACAACTGTATGAAACCATGATGCAGATCAGTGATGAGCACCTTTCAGGCAGTCCTGAGAAAGAGTCTGCACTGCTGAGAGACTAACGGGGTCCTCCGCAATCTTCAGAGTCAAACTTCTCTGGAAGTATGCTGAATTCAATTACACTACCATGCTCACCAGAGTGCTCCCTTACATGCTGTGATTTGTGCAGCAACAGCTCACTAAAGTTGCAGCAAAACTTGGATTTACCCTGCAGTCATTCAGCGAAGCTTTCCTTTCTGGTTGGATTTGCCTGGGGCTTACTCCTTTGCCACTCAATGCAGTAACTCAAAATTTCAGCTCTGCCTAGTGCTGAAGTTGTACAAGAAAAGATGCTTCACCCAAATGGATGAAATTCACTTTTGTGTTAGTCGTGAAATTCATCCACTGTTTGATATACTGAGCCTGAGATGGAGATGAGCGTAATGTGAGGCCATTATAAAACTTTCTCAGCATGCAAAACAACCATAGAAATAACTCAGATGACTCTACGAGTCACACTGCTCTCTGTTGTAAGAGCAGACATAAGGAATTATTGACTAGATTTCCCAGAATGTACCAGTGTAAATGAGGCATAACACCAGATTGTAGACATGTTAAAAAGCGTAAAAATAAGTTTTCCCAGGAAATATGATGCCATATGGACATGGTCTTTGTTCTGGTGAGGCTTCTTTCTGTTCCCCAGGCTTTTCTATGTCATAACATTTTCTAGCAAGATGACTGGGTTATGTCATCTCAGCATTTAAATTGCCTTGGGCCGTGGTGTTTCCACACTAACGATACCATTGGAACTTGCAGATTCAGTACTGTCCCATTCACAGAGAAGTGATTCATTTGTGCTGACAGCTTGCATACACCTTGTCATGCAATGAAGTTATTGAAACTGAATTGCCAGAAAGTCTACGATCGTTGCTTTGGGTGATTTATCTGGGACTTATTCAGCACTCTGAGCCAATGCCAAGAAAATTCCCTCATGTACCTAGACCAGATGTTGTTCTCATCTGAACTATGTTAAATCTGAGATAAAACTACTGAAGCCAACAGACATGTAGTGCTACTATCACTCTTGTTTCAACTCAGAACTACACTCCCCTCTGTGTCCACCCCATCACCAAAAAATCAGCAAAACAACCACAGCTGGACAAAAAGTTCAGCCTCTCTGATTTCACCTGCCTGCTGTGCAAAATGGTTTTGGCATGTAAGAAAAGGTTGACTAATTGTTTTTATTGATGACACTGACCCTAATTTAAAAAGGAAGATGGAGCTTTGTGGTACTTAGGCAGGTATGACGTGAAATTGCTAACAGAAGAGTTTTCTGCCCAAAGCTTCACCTTCCCCCCGCCCCCCCTTTTCTTCCATCTTTTTAAGAGATTTTCCCATCCCATCCAGAGCGAGCATTACCTCAAGCAGTCCCTGCACAGCCCAGTAGAGGGTGGTGGGCAGCCACATTGGTTTTTTACTCTCCTGACCATTCTCAGGAGTAAAGCCACACATTTCTCTGCAACATTATTTAACCATGCATCCTATTTGCAAGAAAGTACAAAAGGTTAAGCACGAAGTGGAAGTTTTACTGAAATAAGGTCTTTCCCCATAGCTTTTTCATGGAAATGATACATGCCAATTTTAAGTACTTTACCCATATATGAGGGCTATATATGAGTTTACAGTTTTAGGAAGTACTTATGAGTTACTGTGCAGGACAAGCATGTTTTGGCACATCTACCATTTGCAGAAAAGGCCGTGCAATTCTGAGGTTCATCTCAGCCTGGGTGCTGGAGACCTACAGAAAATCTTGCTAGAAGAGATGTAGCCAATGGGCATAAATCAAGTTCCTCTTCACAAAGCACCTTATGGCTAAGTTCTCTGGAACTAGACATAATAAAAACACATTATAAAGGGGAAACTTCAGCACAAAGAGACTTCAGTATATGGACACATTGTGAGAGGAAGGACAGAGGACTGTCTTCAGCTACCTAACCTAGTCATTGAATCTGTTATGGCATTACCAGGTCAAGAGAGATAAGGAGCCAACCTTATTCAGAGCTGGCTAAATTCCTACTTCCTATTCCAGCACTAAGGGAGAGGGTCTAAAGCCAGTTGCCTCTTTGAAGGAAGCTGTGTATCACCCAGAGCAACTTGTGCAAATCTTAACTAGGAACAGTCCAGCCAGAGCTGTGGCCACTACGTCACTGCCCCTCAGGGACCACGGTTTTTCCAGCCTGCATAGTAAGCCTTACATACATGAAGACACACAACTGACCATTTTCATTGCTCATGCAAAACTAGCAGGCTATAGCTGACACTTCAGGCTGCTTTCTATTATCAACTGTGGTAACAGCTCTCTGCTATCAAGCCTGTTCTTACTGCCCTCCTGAGTGACTCGTTCTGATGGGTTCACTCATCTGTAAAACAGTCATTCTTTACATGGCTATTTCTAATGTCCTGACCTTCAAAAGCAAGGCCCAGGGTTTTTGCATGAACATCTAGTAAATGCAGTTCTGTAAAGAGAGCATGTAGCCAAAGTACCTGCAGTTCTTTGCTGGGAGAAAAAAACCCAGGATGCTTCATATTTTTTTCTTTTGATAACAGCAACCACACACAAAATCAATGGTGACTTTTATGGGAATGATGTGAGACTGTCAGCCCACTCTGCTGCCCTTAGAAACAAGAACAAAGTTACCACCCAGCTCTGTCATTACTAGTGGTAAAGGGTCAGCTGTGAATTTACCAGAGGGAAGGCAGGAACTACAGGGGCTATAGTTCCCATTAGCACTGCCTATGTGGCATACATACTCTTCAGTCATGCTTGCAGCTGCTTAGAAGTACGAACTTGGCTCCTGGATCCAGCTCTCCCTACGGAGGCATTGCCTGAATTTCACAAGGCCAGGCTCCACGGGACTCTGAACTAAACTCGGACAACAATCAATAATAACCCTTTTCCCAGTGAAAGAGCAGAACAAAGAGCATAATACACGTGCTGATTTCTTCACTACCCTGTCCTATGTCTATGTTGCCTCTGGGACCATATTCCTACTCTTGGGAAATAACTAAATAAACAATCACTCCACACAACTTGCTCACTTCCTTGCTTTGCCTAACACTGTGGGCTCCATCCAACCCATTAGCTGCAAAGGAAATTCAACAGAGCTTTAATTCTTTCAAGCGGCACGCTCTCAGCTTTCTTCATGACTCCCATGAGAGATCAATGCCTGACTTCAGTGGGTCAGGATATCAAACCAGGCTTTCTACTGTGCTTTGCCTTTCTCTGCCTTGGTTATCATCTGTGAAAAAATAGGATGATGGCTGCTTCCTGTATCTTTCTCTCCCTCCCCTGCATTCTGGAAGAAAGGGTGGATTTCATTTATTAATGCTGATAGAGTCCATGGAGACTTGCAGATAAAAAGACTCAATGTGAAGCAGAATATAATGTTCTACCTTGCAGAAAGCTTATGCTTTACTATTTCTTTTCAAAGCACCTACTGACATTGCTAGGCAACTGGGACGTTGTCCAAAATAAAAACAGTAATAATAATCAAACAAATGAAACCTGAGTCTAACAGTCTATAAAATGCAGCTGAGGGCTGTCAGGTAAACAGACAACAAATGGAATGATGGTCAATTGTCAGTTGACCCAAAAAGTAACCTTAGAGATACATCCCAAGGGGGACACGGCCACCATCCAGAAGGTTCTGCCTCAGAGGACACCAGAGGCATGGTAATATTTGGGAGCTTTTGAGGAGCACCAAGATCAAACTGTTGGATTGTCAAGGGACCTTAAAGAATGGCAGTACAAGGGATGGCCACTGCTGTGCAAAGAACAATGCAGTACTGTACCTATATAGAACACTTCCTTTCTTCATCTCCAGAGTACAAAGGGTAGAAAAACTGAGGCATAGACAACAGACTTACCTAAAGTTCATATTCGGTTCTCCAGAACCCTGTTTGCTGTTCTCCAGAAACTGAATTTTGCAGGTGATATTTAACGCAGCCCCAGAAAGGCAACTGCAAGTAAGTACAACATACCCTAATGTGCTTATCCCTGTTCATATAGCTGCTTTCTGGCGGAGACAGTCCCATGCAGGTATGCCTGGCCATGCAGCGTGTGCCACCCCACTCTTTATCAAGCTATCAGGTTTGCTCAAGCAAGCAGGATATCACATGCTCCAGAGAAAGCCTTTGGCTAGACACATCTGTGCTCACAGCAAACCTGGACCTGATAGCCTCAGGGGCTCTCAAAGGTTGATGTAGGGACACCTTGAGACCGGCATTTTAGAAACATCTCATGCCCTTGAGAACAACTTAAACTTCCATAAATACCTTTTTAGAGCTTAGAGAAACATGTTTATTTGGAAAACAATGAGAGAGGAAACACGCAGAGGATGAAATGAAGTGTGATCCCATTTTAAGGCTTCATACCATTTGATCAATTGCAGCTCAAAAAAACCTTGTTAGAGCACAGTGTGTACCTGAGACATCTGTGCTCCTTCTTCTACCAAATTAATAAACATCATCACTGAGCCGCAGCTAGTTACCACTTTTAATACCATCATATATAAGAGAGATGAAAGCTCTAATGTCTCATGCAGAAGCCTGATGCTACTAGACAAACCTAAATGAAAATCTAGAAAAAAAACTTCAACAGGTGTTAACTGGTGACACCACTTGTTCAATGACTTCAAACACTTTCCTACATACAGTGTTTTAAACTCCTATTTTCCTAGCTTCAAGTAGAAAAAAAGATTTCAGTCGCTCCTGAGTCAGATGCCAATGTTATTGTTCAGAGCAATCACTAGGTTTGTAGCATCACATGCTCATATTTCCATCGCAGATTGCTATGCTTAGGAGTGCCGAAGAGAAGGGGCAAGGTGACGAGGACACAGCTGCCAATATAAGAACATGGTGCTTTCTATCAATACAAGTCTTATCTTTTCCTCTGTATGCTTAGCTTAACTTTTAAAAAGGAGGATTCAGTGACTGGAAAAAGGGAAGTGACTCATGACTTAACATCCCTCACTGTATTCTGCACGGGTGATTACACACCCTCTACCCAGGGAAGGACTACTCAGAGGTGCTGTTAGCTCACTGATCCAGCTGCCCTGCTCTGTGTCCTATACTGTGCTGGCTGGCTTGCTCTCCAGCAGCTAAACAGCCTTGTGCTAAACACCCAGCTTACTACAACCAGGAAGGAAAGAAGTGCCTTTGTTGCAGTCCACACATGCCCTACATTTTCAGGGGAAGTAAGGACTTCTCTGGCATGAACCTCCTCTGCCAAGCAGCTGAATTACAAGTAAATACAAGTAATGAGCTTTACTCCTTCCAGTGAGAGGTTGGCATAATTTCCTCCATGAACAGAGTTGCATAAACCCCATTTTTCCCACATGGCGTTATCAGCAGAGGTGTTCTACCTTGCGGGCTTGCCAGAGGACTGGGGGGGATTCTAGGCCACGCTGTTTCAGGAAATCTTTATTGCAGCTACGCTCTTCTAGCATAACAACTTAAAGACAGTGCTAAATTCTTGTCACCATTTCTCTGTGCTTTCTGAAAAGTCACAGAAAAATTAAGTGTGTGAATGTGTCTAAAAGACAGAAAACAACTCATCCGTTGGCAGGCAAGTTTCTCTCATGCTAGGAAGTCACAAGTACTGTTTTTCCCCTCCCCCAAGCCCAGCTGCACGGCTCTGTAAAGAAGAGGGCAGATAATACAAGGCCTCTGTTCTTGTTCAACAGCTGACTGACTTCAAGGAGTTAAATAACACAGGTCTCTGCCTTTCTGGATCTCCATATGCATTGCCAAGCCAGCACTACAGCTAGCTTTGTTCTTGAATTTAAATAGCCTATGCATTTAAATTTTGTCATTACAGTTAACAGAGGAGGCCAAGGGCTTCAACTACCTGCTGTCTAAGAATAAGAAAGGCTGAAGTGATTAGGAACCTTTTACTTTCATTAGCAGCAATGCTTGGAGGTGCTGGAAGGGATGAGGGATATAATCAACTTCATCTGTTACACTGTTCTTCCATTTCAGACACTTGCTGTCCTAGAGATTTACACTTTCTTCAAGCTTATCTGCATGCTGGCATGCATGGCTATTTATTTAAAGAAGGGTGTCGGTGACACTCCCTGCTAAGAGGACCAAAAACCCAGTTCTCATATTTCTCTCTCAGCTGTGATGTTGCTCGCTCACAGAAAAGAAAGTTTGGGGAATGAATCACAACTGTATATAAATCAAGACTGAATATTCAGTCTCCTGTTACTGCTATACTCATTGATAACACTACTATCTAGAATATGCTCAGCATTTACTCACACCAAATGAGACATAACTGGAAGGACAGAATCACCTCTCTTGGGACTCAGAATAAAACTGCAATGGATTTCAAATCCCTCCCCTTGGTTAGCACAAAGTAAATAACTACTGGGAGGCTGCCAGCCTAGCTACACTGAGGTTAATGAATAAACAACTGCCTGCAGTACTGACCTGCTTACTATACTTAAAATATATATCTTTGATTACATCTTAGGGAGATCTCCTCTTCTATAAATAATCATTCAAAAAGATAAAGGCATTAAATCTTTTTTCCTTTGACAAAACGGAGATTATCAACATTTATACGGAGAAACTGCTATTACGCAAACAGGCTTTCCATAGAGGGTCTGCTTTTTATAGAAAATGTTGACTTGGTTGTGGAAAACAGAACACTGAAAAACAAGAAAAAATTGGACTTATAGCAAAGAACATTCTGAAAACGTTAGCTCAGTCACACCTTGTTTTCCCCGTTTCCTCTTTACGGGACATGCTCTCAATGGATACATTTCCAGGAAAACAATGAAGCAAGCTCAGAAAAGGGGAGATCATTGTGAATTAGGAGAGCTGCTGGCATACTGAGGTCACTTCTGAAAATGGGATTTAATTGCTTGGTTATGGATGCATTTTTGGAAATGTTACCCTAAGTGAATAAAATAATCAGTTTAACAAACACAATAGCCTAGATCTCCAAGAGTGTCTTGGGTGATTTTGAATGTCCAACATGATAGACAATAAAGAGAAGTCATTTTGCAGTGTACTTTGTGGGAATCTCTGACATATAATGGGTCTTAGACAGAGCATCTAGGAATCATTTGTCACTTGTGAAAATCTAGGTCATTTACTCCCCTCCTCCTGCTCTGCTTTTTTCATGCCAAATATAGAAAGAATTTTCTGGCTTCAGACTGAATAAAGTTGTTAATTACACTCTTTCCTAAAAACCTGCAATTGAAATTGGGGAGTTTCTGAAAGCTGTGGAAAGCTATTCTTTTTTATAATATTCTTTTGACATGTCTTAGAGGAAAAAGGAAGAAAGCCCATTTGCTGTTAATTTCTTAGTTTTGAGGATAATATTTAACAGAAGTAAATCCCTTTAAGGGCTCAGCTATGCTCTTTGAAGCTAGTGGGAAAAAATCCCATTGAGTTTCATTGCAGAAGAACTAGCTTGCTGCTTTGAAAAATTATGTTAAACAATCTGCAGTATGTTGTGTGATGCAAGAAAATTAATTTGTGCCATCACGAACTGCCAATAGGTTAAAAGGACAGGATTCCTGCATGTACTAGGCACAGTATAAAAATAAACAGATTATTTCAGAGTATACCACATCACTTAGCTCTTGGTAAAAGTATCTGTAGCAATTCCACCATCAATTGCTGGTGCTATAAAAGCCTCTGTGCGTTGGTATCACTGACAGCATACCTGCCTCACAGGAATGTTAAGAGGTGTAACAGATGGATTAACATGCTTTGGAGATGAAAAGTGCTGCTTGAGTATTATCAAATTTATTATTAATGATGGAGCTATTAAAACAATGGGATGGCTAATAACTTGATTCCTTGTATCAGTACTTTTTGTCTTCAGAACACTCTGGGGCAAACGCTTGCGTCACTGAGTCACAAAGCTCCTGTTGGTTTCAAATGTGTGAACAGATCTGGCTCTGCTCAAGCTTGAAATAACTTTTTTTAACATACAAATCCTATTCCCGACCTCCTCGAAGACTCAGAGGATCCTGCCTGCAGGATGTCCTCCACCTGTCCCTGGTAGGTGGCTAGAAGCACTGGGTTCTTATTGCTGTATAACCAAGGGAAAATCAGCTTCCAGTCTGGGGATTTTAATGTTGAGGGTAGAACTTATTTACAGTAGGCTTCCAAAAGATAGGGATATAAACTGCTTCAGTCATCTAAGTCCTCTCTCTACTGATGGAGAAGGATGGGCACTCCTGCAAGGCAATGCATCTTTAGATGCCTGTGTTAAAGTGAGAAGAAATGCCTTCTGAACATAAGAGGGAACCAGAAGAATTAGCTTTATTAGACACCTATTTTTTGTGTGCCTATAGGTAAGTGGGATAGTTCCAGGCTTACGTCACTCAATGCCTTATCAACAGGATGCAAAAGCACTCTACTAAAGGAGGGAGAAATACAAGAGATGCACATTTCTTTAAGCTCCAAGATGACAACAATGCAGAGAGAGTAACAGCAACTTTACAGCAATGAGTGAACTCCTGCAGTCAGTCTTCTGCAAAGAGTTCAGACGGACTCTGAGTTTCAGCTCAAATCTAGGAAGGGAAGTCTAAGCAGGAATTTGGGCAAGGGCATGGGCATCTAATATAGCACAGACCAAATAAACCAAACTGCAAAGGGTTCTGCCAAATATGGGAGGTATCAAGAGGCATCTGGCTCTTTCCAAAACCGCACTGCCCATGCAAAGAAAAGGCCTGATCCTCACAAGTAGTCAAGACACTTCTGTTGTGACTGTACTGGTAGGATGGGACAAGAGACTCATACTGATGACGGTAGGAGTAACGTTAGCTTCTTCAGGTAATATTGCACTACTCGCCCTAACTTTGGCAGCTCAACACTTCCACTGTGTTTTTTATCCATCCAGCAGCCATTCCTCCACCTTTCACATACAATATATAAACCAAGGCACAATGTTAATGAGCCATTGCATATAGATGAGCTGGCAACCAGTCTGAGCTGACACAGCCACACATAAAAGCCAAAGAGGGCCTTGGGCTCTCTTCCTTTGATACAGAAGCTGTTGGACCAAAGTACTGTGGAAATTGCATGGTCTAGGGGACACGAAGCTGGGCAGCTTTTTCTCCCACCTCCCTTCTGCAGTCACCTTTACTGCGTAAGACACAAGGTAAGAGGCTCAGCACCATACTGTTTTCTTGATAGCTGACTGAGGAAATCCATGATATTTCCAGATAGACTGTCCTTTCTGTTTCCTTGCACAAAATTGTCACCTAATGACTACAGCAAGGGAACCAGAGAGTGCTTTTTTGTGGAGTACAATGTTTGGATTTAGTCTGCTTACTCACTGGCTTCCTTTCCTTGGGCAACCCTCTTGAGAGTTCTCTGCTGCAGTTTCTGCTCCCCTAAAACAGGCTACTGAGGCTTAAGAAAACATTGTCAAAGAAAATCTCTGCATCTGCTGTAGTCATCTCAGATAGAGAAGGCAGAAGATGGAAGTTCAGGCATTACTGTTCTCTGGGAATGCTGAGTGGTATTTCTGACAGTGACATGGGGCTGGAAGGGCCTTAAAGTATGGCTATGCAAACAAACTAGGGTGGGATAAGCTGATACAAGTTTACAGCATATTAGCTGTTTTGTGGTAACTGCCAGTATTGTTGTTTTAACCCTGTATTAGTACCAGTCAGCCTGTCTTCACCTCATAGTTACTTAAAGGCTAAGCATGTATACCCAGGCAGTTAACAAGTAGCAGCTAACGATTTTCACAGCTATAGCTTAAGTTCAGAGTGTTTTCAGTTTCACAGCAGTAACGTGCACATAGCAGAAGTTCCCTACATTCAGATGCACTGAGATGCTCAGAGGCTACAGTAACGAGTTTCTCAAAACTACTGTTAAAAAAAGTAACCACCCTTAAATTATCTTCCTTTTTGGGCATGACAACATGTAGTGCATGCTTCACTTCCTTAATCTCACAGTCAATTACTTTTCTCAACCCATATAAACATCAGCAGGGAAAAAGAAAAATCTGCATATGTGTTAGTAATAAATTTAAAAATCAGGGCATACCACTTAAGGGTTGACTTGTCAGAAAATGGTAATTAAAAGTGTTCCAGCTGACAGTGCCCCTTTAATGAATTATTAGTAATGTTCTCTGAGAACATTCGATGAAAGACACCATAAGAGTTCTCACTTAAACAAACCAATTTTCTGCATGATGCAACTTCACTGCACAAGAAGGGGAAAATCTCCATTATAGAATCAAATCACGAAAATAACAAAGTAATAGTTTGAATGATCAGGAAGTAACAGGTGCCCCCTCTATGCTGATTTCCTGTATTTCTTATACCACAGCCTTTTTCCATAGGTGCTTATCTAATAACTGCCACTATTTTCTTAAATTCTGTTGAAAAAGCCCAGTAAGGTGTAGCATAAAAGAATTTTGGTCATCAGCTACCTGTTAACAAGTGTTATACATACATACTACAGTGACTGACCAGAATTCTATGAATTCTATGAATTCTATGACTGACCAGCTTAGTTTTAACGCAGATACAGCAGTGCCCAGGGACTGATCCTTTCGGCTAATACCTAATCACACCAGAGGCTTCTGAGCAGTGGTACGTGCATTACACAAACTTCAAAATAGTCGGCTTGTGCTGGGCAGTGTCAGCAGCAGTAAGCACGCTCTCCTTCTAGGCACAGTCTTATAGGTGCCTTTGCATAAGAGCCTCGGCACATGCCGATACATCTGATTAGACACAATTTGTTGTTGTGCATACCAGCACAGTTTGGGCTGCTGGATCCTGACCCTGCTTTGCTGTGCTCTTGATTGAGGGCAGGGGAGCTGAACGAGGCAGCACAAAGCACATGGGTGAGGAGGTGTATGCTGGAGATGGATGAGCAGAGGGCATGGGACTCTTGGGCTGAGCTCTCAGGTTGAAAAGCAGACAGCAAGCAGCTGGAGGGAAAGTCTGCAAGGACTTGGAAGTACAGCCCTCTTTAGGGGGAGTAATGTGTGGAGCGGGGAAGGATGAAGGCAAAGGGCACTAAATCTTAATCATGGATTTGTATTTGGGTGTGAAGGAGACGGGGGTTTGGGAGATGGTGAGACAGGTAGTGGAAGGAGGTCCTCGTGCCTCATTTCCTTTCACTGAGTTTCTTGCTGATTTCCAGCTCCATCTAGATCTGTTGTTCGTCCTTGACTGTTTCAGGAGAAATGTAACAGAGAGCAGCTCTGGGAATTCACATTTCTTGGCAGAAGTTCTGTGGACCCACCCCTATTGCTGGTAAGCAGTGATATTCTGGGGTAGCTGGGTGGTTCTTGAAGGTGGGTGGTCATGGTGAAAGCACTTTCCAGCCATGGAGTTCCGAGTACCCTGCACCTGAAAGCTACTCTTGTGTTTCAAGTGTTAGCAGCTCACCTCAACACTCAACAACTAAGGTGCACCCTTAAGTCTCTGGACTACAGTGGGAATGAGGGGAGTCTGACACAGGAATGTAGATTTACCTTCCAAGCCAAGTTGCTACAGAAGTGCCAGTTGTCTATTCCTGCGGCAGCACAATCCACCAAAAGATGTACTAGCACTGTATACCCTGAGGCTCTATTTCTTGTCCATGAAACAGGACTGTAGTTCAGCATGCATACTGGAGAAAAGGAGCTTTACAGTTAAGACTCAGAGTTTTTTCTTAGCCCACCCTGAATATCTTGACAAGTTTTTTCTACAGAACAGGTAACTTGGACCACATTCAGGCTGAGAGTGGCTGATGAGTTTGCACACTCCATACTGAGTGCTCACAGAGGTAAGGTGGTTTTATTCATTTCTTGATTTCACAACGCAGTGTTTTGACATGTGAGCACGCTTTCTCTGCAGTATTCCATGATAAATGCAAAGTAATTTAAGTTGGCCCATACTTTATTAAGCTCTCTCAGCTGCCTTCTGTGCTGTAGGGAGAAATGTACACAGAGTAACCATGAAACAGGTAACAAACAGAAAGAGATTGTTTGAAGCCCTAGGAATTTCTGTGCCAAAGATAAAAACAAGCTGTTATACAAGTGACACTTGCATCATAGGATACAGCTACTGCGATCTGAATGGCCACCCTGTATGTGAATGCTAATATCAAGAGATAAAACAAGGAAGTTAATCTCACTTCCTTTATTTATCTAAAATTTGGAGGTTATGTCTAATCTTGTCACCCAGGTTGCTCACACAACCTGGTGGTGGGCAGGTGAGATGAGATGCCATGAAGAACAGCTCCTCTAGTCCTCATATATGCTCTAACTCTAGAGTCTCTCTTAAATCAGCTGCCTGGGCTTTTCTAACATTTTGAGGGGTAAAGTGAGGTGAGAGTAAATCCTTCATGGGGTTTACACCACATTAATAGGACTCTGGAAATCTTGAATGACATCCCAAGGTCTGCTACATAATTGAATTCTGCATGAACTAGAGCAACCGATACAAGATCTTTAAAAGCTCGTTAATATCTGAGGCAAGAGCCTCACTTTTGGAAGTAATTTAGTCCCAGGTTCGAATTAGGCACTTAACAGAAGCAGAAACTCAACTCAAAATAGGAATCTTGGTACCTAGAGCTGCTTGTGTAGCTGAAGATACAGGGATGTTTGAGAGGAGTAATCAGATGGAAGCAGTTCACCTTGAGATGCCAGTTTCTGATGACTGAGATGAACTCTGAGGCACCTGAGCTACAAAAGTGGGCACTTCAGTAAGTTCCCTCAGGCTGCTGGAATGAATCGACACCATAGAAAATTCCAACAAGACTTAAGCTCCTAAATGAATGGGAAAGATGCAAGATGCCTGTGCAGGTTAAACTATATTTTCCACTAGAAATGAGACAGTAGGCTATTTGTAAAGGGTATCTAAGAATTCAACATTCTTCTCAATTTTCTGTCTGGTTTTGTCTGGAACATAAGGACCTCCTGCAGGAAATGCATTAGATGCTGAACAGTAAGAGGCAGAAAGAGCCACCAGGCACTTGGTGATAGTGTAATTTAAATACAAAGACTTTCACAGTGTGGGAACTCATAATAAATCTAAACTTAAGACTTTAATTTGCAAAAGTATCTGCAAATCGGCTTAGTATTTGTCCATCCCAAAAAGCCACAGTATATTCCCCTCTGTTTCACTCCTTGCTGAGAATATTAAGATATTATGCAGCAGAAGCTTTTCTTCTTCTTAGATAATAAACAAGTTTCTGCCAAGATAGCAATTGGGCATCTCTCATTTATATGCTCCTAAAATCTGAGCTCCATTAAAATTCTGACTACAGCAAGCTGATGCTGTGTTGCCAGTCTACAGCAACACATTCAAGAGGTCTCAAAGCTTTTTGCAATCATTGAATTTATCCACACAACACCCTAGTTTTGCTTGCATCTTATGAGTAGATGGGGAAATAGACACAAAAGGGAGAACATTTGTCCCATAGTACACAAAAAACTGTGAAAAGCCAGGAACTGAGCTCAGAACTTTTGACTCTCTGGGGAATGCTTTATCGCTTGACTATGCTTCCTACGTCCTGCCGCCAGAAGCCACCTTATTAGGGCAGATTATTTTATGGGTTGAGGCACAATATGCTCACTAAGTTTACTCTTTGCTGCGAAATAGCAAGGAATAGAATGTGCTGAATACTGGTCTCTGACCTTGGTAATAAGTTGATTTAATTGGATTTGATTTTTCAAATGTAACATCTCAAGTCAGCCATAAACTCTGGAATTAGCATATCGCATCTCAACACAGGAGAGATTTTAAAGTAGCATAAGGAGATGAAGTCCATGCCCAATGAATTTCAAATTACACTGAGGATGAACTCAGCCATATGCATGTCAAACTAAAATTGTGCAGGCTCTGAGTGCATCAAGCAGCAAAGTTATTACTGACTTACATTTGCTATTAAGAATGCAAAGCAGCTATTTTGCACCCAGTTTGTTCATACGTCTCTTCACATCAGTGACCCATGTGATGGGTCAATAATTCACTCAGTGCAGACTGAAAGCCAAGAATGTCTTGCAAGTCAATTACACTTATATAAATAATTAGGAACACAAAAGTAACTGAAGGATTGGAATAGAAAAAGCTCTGCTGGTGAAATACTGCATACACCAGGGATAGCAGACTCCGTTCCTGTCTTTAGATTTTCAACTGGTGTTCCCCAATACCTTCAGAGGGCACTGTGCATGCCCCTGAAAGCAGAAATTAGCCTTAAAAGGGGCAATTTTGAGTTTTAGTCTTTCAGGGAATAATCAGGTACTTGTGTAACTAAAAGCTATTTACTTCCTGTAGGAAATGTGAAAAAAAGTAGGACATTAGGCAAATAGCTGCCTACTAAGATTTGATCCTCAAGATTTGCTCCTGAAATTTGTTTAGCTTTCATGGTATTCAATTGTAATAAATCACAGGAACATTTCAACCAATCTACTAGGCACAAGCAGACTCTAATTCAGACGGACAAAATTTGCTTCATCAGACCTTGTATGAAAGAGCACCAAATGCCTTTAATACCTCTGACTTCAGCTGGAAATCTCTGAAGTCAGGCTTTTTCACAACGCATGTCTTGGGACCACAAACTGACTTTAAAAGGCACGGCAGGGGCTGCAGGCTATGCTATACATCCCTACAAAAGGCACTGGAACAATGGCTGTTACCCATGTCACGATGCCGCAGCCAAGAAGAGCTGAAGGAAGGAAACTATTGAGATGAGACTGTAATGGTACAAGATGTATCTAGACAGCTTGGTTGAACATCATCGAAATCAGGCTTCAGGAACCAGAGGTAGGACTAAATCTGTCAATCAAAGTTTGCAGTGCTGCCAGCACTTGTGATTGGAGCACTATATGATGAAAAGAAATCTTCTAAACTACTGGTGTCTGACACTCTTATCGTTGAACCTCAACTGATTAAACATGCAGCATCAGCCAGCAAGTGCCAATCTACCTTGCAGCTGCTATATGACAGACTTGCAGGCCCAGTGAGCTGAAAAGGAGCATGGAAGATCAACAGGTAGCAGATGATGTGCTTCAATATAAGCTCAGCATGTCAGATGGACAGATACATAAAGGACTTCCTATAGGAGAAAGCCTATATTATACAAAAGGGTACAAGGAAACATGCATCTGTTCAGGAATGGAATGAATCCTTTCCCTTTTTAACAATTCCATGGTTTCATCATTGGTTTCTCTGCTTTTTAGATATACAGTAAGAATTAAGGTTACATTCTCCCTCCCAGGTGCTCCCATTCCCTATGTTACGAGCTGTAGCCCGCCTGACTTTGATTACAGCCGTCAGGGTGGTTCTTTATTCTTCTGAGGTAAAAAGCAAGTTCAAGAAAATTAAGTCCAAAATGCTTGTCAATGGAGAGCAAGTCTGGAACAATACTCCTTTCAGCACTTCTGCTGGAAAACTTATGAATGACAGACAGGACACAGTCACTCAGAGGAACCTAACACATGCCACATGCTCATGAAGCAAATGGTCTGTTATTATTCCTGTCTAAGAGAAATTATGATCCTCAGTACAAAAATTCAAGAAACAAGGAACAACTCGATTGCAAAACAATGTCAAATCAAAGCAACTAGCAAAACCAGCAAACAGACAGAAAAGTAGCAAAAGAACTAATAGTAGAAAAGACCTCTGTAAACTATGTATGTGGGATTCACTTATGAGACTACTAGTTATTAAAGGAAGGGGGATGACAAGTGCTAGGTAATAAGCAGAACAGAACTTATGCTGCAATGTAGCATGCCTTTAATCTCTGGCAACTGAGACATGCAAAGACGGAAAACTACTTTACACACAGTTCAATGATATAAACTATCCAAGGAGAGAGCTACACATGTAGACACACTTTCATCTTGAGAGAAAGCCTTCCTCACTTTGTTCTTTGTTTACCTTAAGAAAGCAATAAAGTATGAAAGAACTGCCTTCTATATGGAAAAAAATAGCGATAAGTTGTATTTATAGCACACCATTGCTCCTGAAAGATCTCAAAATACTTCAAGTGACAGCTGTGTTCAGGGATCATTTCAGTTACTACTGAAGCAACACGCTAGTCTAACAGGGCAGGGCAGCCCAAAAGTTGCTTTGTAATAAAATAATACTCTACATCATGAAAAACTATTCTCAACATTAAAATAGCCTCACAGTCACATGTAAAGTAGTGGAATTATTCTTATTTCCTTCGCAGACAGGGAACATGAGTTAGAAAGCAATGGAAACAGTCTGAGACCACAGAGTCAGGACTACAGCTCAACAACTGCCTGTTTCCAGACCAATGAATCTTACTTTCTCCTCTTCATGTCCTTAACCATTTCAGGTGAAGCTGCAGGCTACTGCTGCAGACTGCAGCTACCATCTATCATGTCATCTGGTGCATCCCCAATTCTTCTTTCTCACAATCCTACTATCTGAGAAACGCTCAAGGCTGGGGTTCCCAGTGGGAACCTGGCAGAGCAGGGATTTGAATCTGGCTTATCAAGACCAATGTGATAGTCCTATCTATGCTGCTATGGCTGGCTTATTGGCAACAAACCAGCACAGCATAGTGTGTTTTTGCCAGTTTAGAAATCAAAGTCACCTTGATAACCACTAAAGACTGGGATACTGAAATTGCAGCCTAACTAATGGTAAGGACTGCAATAGGACAGTGCTCTTAACATTACATGAAAATATTCCCAAACTGCTGACTAGGATAACCACCCACTACACTGTTCACACTGGTGCTATAAGCAGGTGAAAGATTGCAGCAGAGCAATGATACCGCAGTGTGCAATTCACACCATGAGTTACAAGCATCTTTTTGGAGCGCCGACAAGCTACGTACAGTCTATATCATAAAAACACAGTGGCAGAAATCAAAGGAACTCTTCCTACTGCAGTATCATCCAGGTTAGGTGCTCATTTGCCTTTCCCTCATCTTCCTCAAGTTCACAGAGGGAGTATTACAGAGTTGACAAATAGTACATCAAATCCTGTCTCTAAGGCTGACTGAGCGTGCAGTGTATGACCACACAGCACGGCTAGCAATGCTGCGGTAGTCTGTTCTGAGTATTCTTTTACTGTGTCTCTCCTCTGGAGCTGGAATTGGCAATTCCCTGTGATGTGAACTACTGTGAGAAGACTTTATGTCACAGCAACATTTGCTTTCTTGCTTTTGTTCCTTTAGCACTGCGCAGAGGGCAGAGAGAGCACAACTTCATGCTTTTCTTGTGCACTGAGTAAGCAAGAACCTTTTTCCAACCACATTGAAAGCTGTTGCAACAGTGCTAAGTGTATTCTGTCAGCAATATTCCCCATGCCCAGAGCTGGGTCCTTTTCAGGGTGGTATGAGGCCACTATCAGTTTAAATTTACCAACACTTTGGAAAGAAAGAGTGTACGTGAACAGAAGCTTTTATACGATAAGGTAATGCTGACTACTGAGATACCTCGAGATCAGATGCTGAAGCAGGGTCAGAACTGTCAGAGTGTTCACAGGTGGTTTTGCCTTGGGTAATGGCTGTCTTCTAGCTGTGCTGCTGGTGCCTGAGTCAGCTGCCTCTCAGCCTTTGGGGTTTCTGCAGAAAGCCCTTTTCACTGCATCATGCTGGTGACTGAGACTTGACATTGCCAAGCTGTAGAAACAAATTGTGAGTTAATGATTCAACCCCTTAAATACTTCAGCAAAGAACAACAAAATGAGAGAACACGCAGAATTGGCTCACATGACTCTGTCCATTTTCCCTGTGACTTTTATGTGTGGTGTTTATGCAGTATCGCCTCCCTAGCCCACATCTTACTGCAATGTAGTTCTTTGGTTGCAGATAGCTTCTGCTCTCGGTCACACAGGTGAGAACTTATTACAGTCTGCCTTTCTCACACATTTAGAGTGCAATGCCTCTTTCTGGCAACAGAGAGGAAAAGTAACCAGAGAAATCCTGCCTTTCTCCTTTAGAAAGTCTCAACAAAAAGCAAAATGTTTTATTTTCAAGACTTCACAGTAAATCAAAATTAATTCTCTTAAAGCAGAATACAAAAATAGCATAACACCATTGGTGAGTTAAATCCCTAGTTTTTTTCTCTTGCAACCACAACAACACATCACACACAAGTCCGCTGCGATGAGAATTATTTTGGGTTTTTTTTGACCAAAGAAAAAAAAATGCCAAAAGACAGAATTTACTTGAGAAATAATTTCTCCCAGAGAGCCACTTCCAATTGAAAATTTAATATTTTCAGTGGAAACCTAATTGTCTGAAAATAGAAACAGCTCTGTTGGGAAATCCTGCTGTATAGTAAAGACAGCTTAGCTCCCAGTTCTCTGTTCTCCAGAGGCAAGATACCCAGCATGACTGCGTATCTCATGATGCAGCCTGAGGCTGAAGTTGATCATCTGCTGTGTGGGAATTCTCTGTCACAGTAGAAGGTGCTATGGGAGATACAGTCTAGCCATGGAATTAGTCTGGCACTGCAAAAATATCAAATAATGAAGTTTTCTTTAGTGCCTATGAAGTGATCATTGCTGGGGAGTGCTGGCAAATGTTTTTGTCTAGACAGAGCTATTTTACAAGTGCCATGTTTCTAGTCAGTGGCAGAAAGGGAGTAACTGTGGGACACAGCTGGCCTCTTGCCTCTGTGGCACATAGGGCAGGAAGAAATGTTACTTCTGTAAATTTACCAAAACCTTAACAGTGTTTGTGTATATGAGATGTCATTTGCTCGCCAGTCAGCTGAAGTCTTTAGACTCTCTCCCCCAGTAAATGGATTAATTTTGTGTGCAGCACTAATTACAATATTATTAATTGCTAACAATGACAGTAATGTCTTTATTGCTGTAAATCCTTTATTTATACACCTGAAGTAAGTATTTTAACCTTTGAGGACCCCAAACACTCCTAAGCTTTCAGAAAACATGATTTGCTTGAGTCTTCACTGCTGCAGTGCCTGTTCTTTCATTTATTCATTTGCCTGTGTTCTCATGAATGAATTATTTCTTCAAGTCAGCTTTGTGAGGGGAAACTGCAGCCTGTCTTTTCAAACCATGTATACATTGCTTAGTGTGAGCAACATTCCTGGATGCAAATTAGCTGCTGTTCAGCTACTACCGCTGAAACCTTATTGGAAGTGTGACTCCAAGGTGCACTCAAGTATCAATAGGGCTGCTCAGCAGCAGAACGCATCAGGTAGCAAACTCTACAAAACATATACAAAGCACAATGAGAAGATCCAATTTTAAGGCAGAGGGTCAGAACCCCCCTGCTATAGGCTGGCAAGGTATTACAGCAGTCTTCCTGAAGTGACTTAGTCCCTTAAGTAACCAACAGCTCCTGTAGAGACTATACAGCCCATATGTGTCAGACCATACATGTTTCCTTCCCCTAAATATCAGGACATGGGGGAAGCAAGGAAGGGGATAGTACATATCCTTCTTATATCACTGTTGGGGTGGCTGGGACAATCCCGGTTCACCCAGTTTAAAAGACAGAAGGATGAAACCACGGTCCCCGTTATCTAAAGAGGAATTAGGCACTTAAGAGGACTTCTTCATTAGGTACTCACATAAACCTGAGTGCTTACAGTAATCTGAGATGAAAGACATCTGTTCTAAAGATATTTCATATTCACAACCTGCAGGTGGATACCAGTTTGCCGCTCCTGCTGAAAAATGGCTATCATTGCAATGGAAAAGGGCAGCTCTTTAACATCTTACAGTAATTCTATTTAGCAGGAGAGAGGGCAAGGCAGGGGATAAGGTCCTTTGGTGTATCCACCAGAAATTCCAGTTGGACTTTAGGTTGGTGAAATGGAGTCGCTTGGACTGGAGCTGTGACAAGACTCCCAGATTAGCATGCTGAGCCGGATTGAAGGATCATATTTCCCACAAGGAACTGGCATTTCAGTCAACACTTTGGAGGCAGAGCCGCTATGTTCTGTGCTCAGATCTGCTATCAGGAGTAAATACTTAATGATGACATTGCCAGGTCCAAGAAAAAAGCTTGCCTGTCTCAGCTTGCCAGTACCAGCAGGTCTGTTCCCTTTGCTAACATGTCCATCAGAAAGATAAAGTGGGCATGGAGGACGGTGTAAATCAGATTCTTTTTACCCCCAGGGCCAACTGGCTGCTTTAGGCGAGCTTATATTCTTGCTATACTTAAAATTGATTCATTAGAGGGCGAGCTCTCTTTGGCAGTCCTTGATTCTGGTATAATTTTGATATAAGCAGCAAGACAGGGAGACAGGATGCTGCAACTGTCATCCCATCACCACAGGCACATTCCTGCTCTACCCAGGGCAGCTAGTGAAGGGCAAACGAACTATACTCTCCAAAGGTCCCAGCAGTAAAGCAGCCAGCAGATAATACACCATGAGACTAAGTGTTATAGTTTGCTTTCCTAATAAAAAACTATTTTATAAGGTATTAGGAATTGGATATTTCACATACTTTGTTCAGAGAAAGTTCGACAAAAAGAAAAACACAGAAAGGACTGAAAGAAGATCTGAGTTTTGAAAAGACCTGAGCAGGACTGAAAAAAAAAATCCTTTAACTCTGTATCCCCCTTTCTTCTACCTAAGCTTCTTAGAACTTCATCTGAATCCCTAACAAAGATGTGTTTCTAACAAAAGCTACGGGTTCAGTGGGCTGCTTTTCATTTATGTTGTCTCCCCCTGATGATTTGGTTCTGTCAACTTTGCTCATACATCCATTGCTGTGAGGGAAGAAATACGTGTGAAGCCACAGATATCAGAACTTCAGTGAAATAGCAGGTGACAGAACTTTGTTCTTGTCAGGCCCCCATCAAACATTAAACACCTTCCCCTTCCTTCACTCACTGATCTCCTCAAGTGCTGCACGTGGCTGAGATTAAAGCCATTTCCCTGGATTAATGTGCTCCGCACACAGCGTTGCACAAAGGACTTACCCAAAGAACAATTAAAGCGCCTGGTCATTATCCCCCACATTCAAAATTTTTCAGAACAAAACAATTGAAAGCAAGTAAGAGCAAAGAGAACCACTCAATTACATTTCTGAGTGAGCAGAGGAACTCCAGCTGGTACGTAGCAATCAGAGGAACTGTAATGATTGTTGTTACCTACTTGCAGGAATGCAGAGAAAGGAAAATGTAGAAATGCATCTGTTAACAACTAACTTTCTGGGCATTTATCAAATATTCTGGGTGGAGGGACTGATAGATTAGTTAGGAAAGATCAGGAGTCTGAGAATGGAAATCTGAAAGTTTCTGCTTACTCTAGTGATCACTGCGAAATGAGAGTGGAACAGGGAAGTGGAAACTCCTTGTTTTCATAGCTAACCTTGACATGTCATCTTTATTCATTGAGTAGTTTTATTGGTAAATGCCCCATTGTTTAAGAATACATGCAGTGCACCTTCTAGAAACATACTATGCCTGGGGACAGCAGCAACTTTGCTAACTCCTGCAACATGGAATTTCACATGCAAGACAGACAGTAATACTGTGTTTATTTGGGCCCAACAGGAAACATACCCTGGTAAATATTAGCTAAGACATAGTCGGGTTACCTTCGCTGATTTAAACTGAAAGGACTTTAAGTGCTGTATTATATAACTCACTTTATATAATGTCCTCTAGACAGTCTGTGATATACTCACAGCATGCTTATACAGGAGGGAATTTTTCTCCTGCCGAAGCAAATCAACACACTTCAGTTGTGTGTGGGAGCAAGAAAGATTTGTTGAAGAGAGAATTCCTTTGTCATCCTGCCTGAAGAAGGGTGTAATTCTTCTACTGCTTTGATCTGCTTGGGGGTAGCTTAATCAGGGCTTGTAAAACAGTCTCTGAAGAGGGCATGTAAGATTTAAAGAGGCAGGAAAAGAATGGTACAGTTGGGGATCTATTTTCAAGGTTCCAGTCTGATGACCATGCTGATTAGCTTGCTGTCATCTCTTCTGTGATTATTATCTGTTGAACTGTATGTCCAGATCCTTGGTCAAATTTCCAAAAGTTCCAGTGAAGGCTGAATCAGACCTACCGCAATTGTGATAGCAATTTATCATGACCCCTAGCATGAGAAGACGGGCAGCTTAGAAACCAGACGTTTTCTTCAGTTTTCTCCCCTTCACATCTGTTCAGTAGGTTAGGAGCACATCTGCTGTAGCTCACCTATGCCAAAGGTATGCACGTGCAGCTTATGATGGACAGGGTGAGGCATCCAGCATTTCACACACTATTCTGGTAATGACAGTCAATGTTCACATTATTGCAGAAAAGGACAAAATGAAAGCTGATGACAGCCAAAGCTGCATGGTTTTGCACAACAGGGGTGTTAGAAGTTAAATACTGGAAAACTTCTTTGAATAGTGTGTTGCACAGCAATATTTTATTTTTGCTCAAACTATGCATTAACATGAATATATTAAAAGTGCACCAGGAAAATAAAATTTGAGGATTGTTTAGAAAGTGACCTAATTCCTGCCTTCCTCGGATACGTGCTTAAAGTTTAACCTTTGTCAGCTACATTTCCAACCAATATATTCATCAGCAAAAGTTTAAAACAGTGAAAAGCTACATTACAACAAAAGTGACCTTCATTTTTTTCATTGTAATTTTAATGAGCAGGGAGAAAGGTGATTTCTGTCTAAGTGCAGAAAGAAGGCAACTGTATGAGACATAGAAACAAATTCCTTCTCAGGGCTGTTGCTACAAATAAGGACATCAAATAATAGAATTTACTTCTGGCTTTACAAAATGTCATTCATTTTTCCTTAGGCTCCATCACTGATAATTTAGTATTTTCCCTTTGCTATTGATTATCATATCTAAAGGTATTCTCTGGCCCCTGTAACTACGTCTAATGGAAGGATTTCTGTTTTAGCCAATTAAAAGATTAGGCAGCTTCTCTAAGTTAATCTAGATGCCCACAGAGTAAAGGAAAGACTTTGCTAAACAGTTCTTTCCTTCATAAAACAATTGTGGTGACAAGTGGACCCTCAGAGGGTGCATATGCTTCCTTTAGTGTCAGTTAGGAGTCAGCTGCACAACTGTCATAGGCAATTATCTAACATTTAAATGGCTGAAGTTAAATGAGACAGATTTCACACTAAGTAACTCACATCAGTATGTCTAATCCACTACATGCCTATGGATTATCCCCATTTTAGATATATGAAATTAGGGCCTAAGGGAGCTAAACAACTCTTGCCACAGATATTTAAGCACATTATTACCCCCTGCAATCAAGCAAAATTTGGGCAGTCCATTTGACAACCATTTGAGCCTAAGCATTTTGCTCCTAGACAAAAAGGGAAGCCAGGGTGGGACAGTGATATGATACAGGGTTTCAGGTAAGTGTTGTAGCGTCTTTAGCTTGCCTCTCGAAAAATCATTCCTAAGCATTGCTTTAGGGTCACCTTCTATTGGGAAGGGTAATGCAGCAGTAAAGTAACAGTAGCAAACAATTACAATGGCCCCAGTATCTCCTGCTCAGAGATGCACTCTCCAAGTCCAGGTCCTTCTAAAGAAAACATCATCCATAGCAGCTGCAGGTCCCCAGAACCTGCAGTTCAGGTCTCCGTGTGGCTGGGGACACTATGTCCTCAGAGACACAGTTAACTCTGAACATCCTTTGTGTGAGTCAGCATTGAGAATATTTTCCCCTCAAGTTCTTAATTTTTTTCAGTTGCTTTTAAGCTGAAGCATTTTGCCCCCAAGAAATATTATCACAGTACACAGTTAAACTCAGCTACATGAGATGAATTTTGTCTAACAAAGGCTAAATAAATAGGCACACAAGGGTATGCTTTCAGGGTGGGTTAGCACTGTTCACTAATCTAACACATCCTCTCTGGCAACAAAACACATTTTATGCTTGAAGGGTGATCAATTCTGAAATCAATTATTTCTAAGAACATTCCTAAGTTTTGGGTCAAAATCAGAGCCTAGATCTGTCTATGAACATAACAGGCAAGCTCTAACTCTACAATGGATCAACTGCCTCCCACATTCGCATGTCTGAATAACTCCAAGACTGGGAATTTTCCAAATGTAGGTTGATCCAAATTCCAGTCTGAACACATCTGTAGTATTTTCTCCATCAATGACTCTTGTTGCCTGGGTCTCTTGTTAACACAGCCAATCATAAAGGACAAAATTAACAGGGAAGCAGAGCCACCCTTTCCTTTAAGAATGGATTTCTGAACCTGATCCTTTAGTATTAGTATTACCTTTGTGGTGAGCAAGCATCCAATTCTCCTGCTGCTGAAATTTAATCTTTTCTTTTATTCTCACCTAAGAGTCCTATTTGAGATGCTTTTGGGATTCCAGAGTTTGAAACTAACACCCTCAAACCCAGCCTATAACTATGCTAAAATAACTGCATATCTGGCTTAACTATGCCTTTTGCATCTACTCTCATTTCTTCCTAAATTCACTATCCACATCACACCCGGGTTCTCCTAATGCTGATGTACACACACACACATTTGCATAGACAGGCCGCACTTTATCTTCTAAAAGGCAGAAAAACCTCCTCAAAACCCAACCACTCCCCACCAGTTTTCCCAGCGTATGTCCACGATGAAGTTACCTGCTTCTCTATGCCTCCACTCGTTCAACTAAGCAGAGGACAATATTAACAGTTGACTGATTCAAAGTTTACTGAGCAAGCCAAAATGATTATTTTTTGCTGGAATGCTCCTTAGGCAAGAATCTGTTAGTTTCCTCATATACTTACTGGAACTTTTCCCCACCAGCTGAGGGAAAATATGCAAATTATATAACTTTTTCCTAAACAAGTGTCTTGAGACTTCGTCAGAATTTACTTCTCGCCTGCAGGTATAAACAAAACCTGCATTACCCATAATGTTTATTATTTCTTACTCTCCAGAACACTATCAGCAGAGGGAATGTTCAACTACCTCCGGAAACGCTTTACCAGCCACATCAGAGAACGTAGCCGGCGAAGAGCAAGGCTTGTCTCTAAAGATGGAAGGTGTAACATAGAGTTTGGCAATGTAGAACAGTCAAGGTTTGTCTTTTTGATTGATATATGGACAACTATCCTGGATCTCAGATGGAGATACAAAATGACTATCTTCATTTCAGCATTCTTAGGCAGCTGGTTTCTCTTTGGTCTCCTCTGGTATGTTGTGGCATATATACACAAAGATCTTCCAGAATTCAATCCTTCCATAAATCACACTCCCTGTGTTGAGAATATCAACGGCCTGACTTCAGCTTTCCTGTTCTCCTTGGAGACCCAGGTAACCATCGGTTATGGCTTCAGATGTGTCACAGAACAATGTGCCACTGCCATTTTCCTGCTCATCTTCCAGTCCATCTTGGGGGTAATCATCAATTCTTTTATGTGTGGTGCCATCTTGGCCAAGATATCAAGGTCCAAAAACCGGGCTAAGACCATCACCTTCAGCAAGAATGCTGTCATCAGCAAACGTGGTGGGAAGCTCTGCCTCCTCATTCGGGTGGCAAACCTGAGGAAGAGTCTGCTGATTGGGAGTCATATCTATGGAAAACTTCTGAAGACCACCATCACCCCAGAAGGAGAGACAATCATTTTGGACCAGGTCAACATAGAATTTGTAGTTGATGCTGGCAATGAGAATCTCTTCTTCATTTCCCCATTAACTATTTATCATATCATAGATAAGAACAGCCCATTCTTCCACATGGCAGCAGAAACCATTCTGCAGCAAGATTTTGAATTGGTGGTGTTTTTAGATGGCACTGTTGAAGCCACTAGCGCTACTTGTCAAGTGAGGACATCCTACATCCCAGAAGAGGTGCTCTGGGGTTATCGCTTTGCTCCCATTGTGTCCAAGACCAAAGAAGGGAAATACAGAGTAGACTTCCAGAATTTCAGCAAGACAGTGGCTGTGGAGACTCCCCACTGTGCCTTCTGCCTCTGCAATGAGAAAGAAGCTAAAGCCAAAGAGAAGAAAGGTTATGACAATCCTGGTTTTGTCTTGTCAGAAGTTAGTGAAACCAGTGACACAAAAATGTAGCTCCAGGTATTCATGGGACTGTATCTTTTTTCATAATTAATTCAATCTTGAGAGGATTAATAACTTAGTAAAACAAAAAAAGAAACACAGGTTTGTTTTAACTCTGAAACAGCATTTATCTTCTCAAAAGCCTCAAATCAAAGAGGAACAGAATATCAGTGATCTCCAGAACACTATTTAACTACACTCTATATATATTTCATAGAAGTTATATTTTTATACCTATGGGACATTTTATGAAGCTGCTATGTTGGAACGTCCAACTCACTTAAGTTCCCAGAGGCATGCAAGTCTGTTAAAAAGCCTGAAAAGATGGAGAAAAACTTTAGGACATGTTGAAGATACAAAGCTGTTGGAATGAGAACATGAAAAGGGGAGACAGAAGGCAAAGCTAAAGAAACCTTAGGAGCCAAAACCTCAGGAGCCAAAACCTCAAAAAAAAAAGTATGTTTCTGGTTGCCAAAGTCCTCTATGAAAGCAGACGCTCTGGCTCTGGAACACTTGAGCACTTCTGAACATTTTGCAACAATTCTTTCTTTCTTTGAGGCTGGTACTTCTACAGAAATGGAGCATTAAGGGATGGTACGTGCTTAGGAAGCTAGAAAAGACAAGGCTTGGGCCATCCTGCTGCACCTAGAACTCTAAAATACGACTCCTCTGCTGTGAAAGCCTTTGATTCCTTTCAGGGAAAAGTAGCCAAATGGGAATGAGAAGTGAAAAACCAAGGAGAAGCAGAGACCCACTGTGTGAGAAGAGGAATTTTGCAGCTTATTCTTAACTGTCTCACCCTTCAGATACTCTTCCACTTCCCCAGGAGCTGGCTAACTGTGAAATTAGGAAACATCTGAAGACAACTGTCCAGAAAGGTGAGCCACAGTGGGGAGATGAAGAACACATTGATTGCTTCACGCCTGGCAGAAAAGCAATCCACTGGGAGAGGAAATTCCCAGCTCTAGATGTATCCTTCAAAAAAATCCAATGCAAACACAGATTATCTTTTCCTTTGAAGCATGAAGGTCTTTTTAAAACAAAAACACAGCATAGGAGCCTCCCACCAACAGTGGACTTCAGATTCAGTTCCAAACCGTTCATCTCACCACAGCAAAATGTGCATCCCTACAGGAAACAAGTTCTGCTCAGTGGTAGCTAAGTAGTGGTGAACATTTTCCGGGTATGATTTTTGACATTTAAGTTTCAAATGCAACAAGAACTTTCAATAACTTTTTGATGAATTTCCACTTTCTCACAGCCTGCCATCCCCCTCCCCCCCCAGTTCTTTTGCTGAGAGTTCAAGTGGCAGACCAAAGAGAGAGGTTTTTGGGGAACTCTTCCCAGTGATGTAATACAGCTCATCAATTTTCAACTCTGGTAAAATGGAAGCATCTTTTTAAAAGCTGCTGGACTGAGCAGTTTTAAAAGAAGGGGAGAATTAAGCAGGTCAAATGATGACATGACAAAGTTATTTTCCAAATGAACATAATGTCAGTATGGAAATCAAACTCTGGGAATCAAGAGTGTTCAGGTCTCAGTCCCAGTGTAGTATCAACCCCTTTGTTGGTTCAGAACAAATCACTTTAGTATGTATCTCAGATTTGCCATCTGTAACACGGGACATAAAGTACTTACACTGTACAAAGAACAATGTTATGAACAATTATGTCACTAAAGCACTTTAAAAGCCAGTTCTCAACTGTCTCAATCTTTCCGCTCTTCAACGCACCACTGTTACACCCTTCTTCACTTCTAGATGGAAAGGTCAGCACAGAAAGTTCTGTTCTCATCACACGTCACAATTACTAAAAATGGCTGCACTGTGGCTAGAACTATGGAATGCTAGAACCACCAGCCAAAACCTTCAAGGTAAAACACTGGGCAATATCTGTGAATTAAGTGCAATGTTTTTGCAACCTTGCAAAATAACATTGTCAATTGTAAAAACATTTTTACGGTCCCAATCAGCACAGCATCTGAGCCCCTCCAACCACTAGTGTGTCTCAGATTGTCTGCTTGGAAGGACAGCTGTTTTATCCTCCACTCCAAATGGCAGACCAAAGCACAAACAGCGAATGATTAGTGGTCATCCGCAGAAATCCAGGAGGGAGCAGGGAAGTGAAATGAAGTCTCAAGAGTCCCAGGCTTGTCTGAACCAAAAAGCTACTGTGCTGCTCAGCCCTTCCGTAGTTGCTTCTACATTTCCTTTATAGGCTTCCTGGACAGTTGCCCTGTGTGTCATTTCCCTAGAAAGCGGTACTGTCGGTATCCAAGGCTTACAAGTTATACCTCTTACCCCTGGGAGAAGAGATGCACCAAGATGCCCTTAATAGAAGTAGAAAGATAGTCTTCGCTGTACAAAAAAAGCAAGTCAATAGGAAATCCATTTAAAAGGTCAAACCCAGCTATGCAATGAGGAGACAGGAAAGATTTCTATTTTGAGTAAAGCTGGTTTGGGATGTTAGTGCTAGGGGGGGAAAAAAAAACAATCAAATACTACACCAGTGCCTGTCCAAGAGGTGGTGTTCATCCTCCAAAGTTTAAAGGGTCCCTAAACAATGCACTTTCAGGCAGGCACTGCTCTTGGGAAGCCAACTCAAAATCCTAAACCTCTACGTTCTTCATGACACAGCTTTTTAACCTTTTGCCCTATGTCTCTACAGCACAAGCGTAAGGAGGCGTTATTCCACGTCTAGAAGTATTAAGTGCTACCACAGATCAAAGACACTTGATCTCACTGCAAGGATGATTACCTATTGTTCACTCTATTCTGACAGTTACACCTGCCTCAAAAGCTAGCTATGCTGCCTACAGTAAGAGAAGGGTGATTGTATTCTTCTGCATGCTTTGGTATCAGAGGGGGGACTGGCTACTGCATGAACAGCGAAGATATGAGGGGGACATAGCCAAAGTTGACAGGGCCATGGCTGAGCTATCAAGCTTACTTAGAGGGGGACCATACTGGGACCTAAATGGGAATCTTGGGCTGAAACCCTCCTCCCACGAGCCTTCTGCTGATTGTCACTTCAGGAAACACCTGCCAGTCCCCGCCTGCCAGCCCTGCACCAAGCAGGAGATAGAGCGCTGTAGTCAGAGCCCAGCAGCAGGAGAACAATGAGTGGAATTTCCTCTTTCTGTCCGGAGAGGGCTGTTTGTCACCAGAGAGATAAAGGCCCAGGGCAGGGAAAAAAGGGTTATCGGGAGACATGCCACGCACAGTGCCACTCAGGACAGACTCCATAGGAAATCTATTTTGGGGGCTGTCACCCCTACTGCCATTAAAAGAAAGTTCAGTTAAGAGGATGAAAATAAATTTAATCTTGCTGAGCAGAAGTGGCCAGAGGGAACCACAGACCTGATACTGGAAAACAAAGACTGGTTTCTTAACCCATGACACTTTCATTTTTACATCTCCATAGCACTCTTCTCAAGCTTTATGGTTCTCTTCTCTCTCCTCATCTGTCCATCCAGTCTGCAGGCTGCCCATACTGCTGCAGCAACAATTAGTCCTTACCACAAAGTGGAACATGCAACTGACGCCAACAGCCTAATCGATACAAAGCAAAGGACTGAAGAGAAAGTCTTGTCTCTTCAGGAGAAGGGATCAGACCACGTACTTACTGCTGGATTAAGGCCTAAAGGATTTAGCTGTGAAAGTGTTAGCCAAGCAGCTAGGCTTGGGAATAATATGTCTGCACTAAACTTAATTTATCTTCTCATTTCACAAACAACATGTTTCTTCTACTGTATTTATTTTAAACATTCATTCAAGCTGTGCATAATATTTCAATCATTTTGAAATAGATTTACCCTCCTGCTGGCAAATGAATAAGGCATCCTGCTGACTGCCGGAGAAAGGGCCATGAATTAAAATAACTGCTTTTAGTAAACTGACATGTGCTAGTTAGCTGTCTCCACACACTCTTTGGTAGTAACTGGTGAAAAGAGACCCCTAAATAACAATAATAATAATAATAATAAAAAAAACCCAAACGCTGGCAAACTGTTTAGATACTTGTACTGACTTGCATTGTTGGAATGTGGCAGACCACTGCTAACTAGCTCACAGCAACTGCCTGGATAACTTCTGCATGTACACGCTTCCTTGTAAACTCAACTACTCACCCATAAACAAGTCAGCAGTGTGCAAAGCCCCGACACAAGTGAGAGCAGCTGAGGTGTCATATCCTCTTTCCTCTCCCCAGGCAGCAAACTGATGTGGTTAGACTCATGCGAATTCAGCTGGGAAGAGCCTTTATTTCCCCTTCCCTTTTATTTTGCCCCTTTCAATTCACCCCCGCCTTGAACTGTCACGGTGCTGGCCCAATTCCTGTTCCCCAAACAAGCAGGGAGAAACCACAGCACAACGCACGGAATGTGAGCAGAGCCCCTGCTGCGCCAGGGACGGGGAAAGCTGAGCAAGTTCCTAAAGCCTCTGGTGAATCTGTGTCTGCAGCTTCTTGCTGCAGCCTGGGGAACCTCTACGGCAACACCGCCACTGGCCCTAAATCACATATAACCCTGTGATGGTGTCACTGGAACAAGAGGGAGGAAGGCTAGAGCCCTCTCTCCATGGCTGCTAGAATACACAATATGTTTCCTGAGGCCAAGTTGACATTCCTGTGGTGGAAGCATCTGCCTGGGGAGGCTTACGACTTGCACAAACTCACTGCTGCACAAGACAGACATAAATTCTCCCTGCTCCAGGGAGGTGGACAAGCAAGGGGAGGCTGGAAATGAGACAATCTCACTTTGCGTCTCGATTTGCATACTGCTGGCCAAAATTAAGTGCGGAAAGTATCAAAGCCCTTGCTCTCCCGGGTGACCGCCTCCCAGGCAAGCTCTGCAGAGGCAAAGTTACCGCATTATTCTGTTATGACAACCCACCACAGAGGCAGGCTAAGATGCTAGAGACCACGCAGGGGTGCTGTCGCAGGGATCCGAGCGATCCCCTAAGTGTCTTCTGTCTTGCTGCCGCTGGATGGCACCCCTTACCTCCAGATCAACTGCACAGCCAGCTCCGATCTCCGTACAGGCAGCAACCCTAAACTTCGCATTGGCAGTGCAGCAAACTTAACAGCGCGAACTATGGCAATCTTGAAAGCGCAAAGCAAGATTTTATTGGGACTGTTCCTTATTTTATTACACGAAGTTTAATGCATTTAGTGACTTATTTTTGGCATGAGCTCTGCTAGCTGGATATATTTAGCCACTTCACAGAAGTGTTGGGAGACTTAATTCACTGCAATGAATTCAGAGGTGATGTGTAAGTGGAGGGTTGGGGGCTGTAAACATCACGTCTGCAGTGGCATCTAAAGCACCCTTAACAGAGTCTACAGTAGGTGGGGTGGGTTAGTAACAGCGGGGCTGGGTCCGGGGAGACCTATATTCCATATGCAACTCTGTTCTGTAACTTCAAGCAAGTCACTGCTCGCCGCTTGAGCCTCAGTTTCCCCAGCTGTTAAAAAAAGAAAAAAGCAACAACACAGGCCACCTCGGGAAAGCTTTGAGTTCTAGCTCTTTGTTAGTTTTGCAACAGTGCCCAAAAGTGTCTGTTCAGCTGAAGCCCCCCTCTGATTTGGAAGTGTTCCTGGTACATTACAGTGCTTACAGAAACTCACGCAAAGGATTCACTGCCACCGTAGCAGTGTTTGTAAAACCGTTGTATCACTCGACAGCGTCTAGAAGTCCAAATTACGGCCCTTTGTGCTCCTGTGCCAGGAGCTCTGCGACCACCACCAAAGGCTCCTTATAGCCCATTAATCCCTACAGGGCTACTCCTCCAAAACACTAAGAGGGCAGACCCCCGGCCCAGCGCCTTTTCCACCCACGCCCAAGCCCAGGCACGCTCGGCCGTGCCGGCACCTTGGCCGCCCTCCACCAGCGCCTCCAGCACCCACGCACCGCTTCAGGCACCCGAGACCCGGCGCACGGCCGCAAATTCATCGCGCCCCACGCCGTCCGCAAGCCACCGGCCTGCGGCAGGGCGGCGGGGTGGCAGACCCGGGGCAGGGCTACCTCACCCCGGGGCGGGTGAGGGGAAGCTCGGGGGGGGTGGCTAGAAGGGACCGGTCACCCTCCACGGTGCCTGGGGGGGGGGCAAAGGGGAGTGGAACGGGGGGCCAAATCCTTCTGGCCGGGGCGGTGCAGTACCTACTCACCGGGGGCGGCGGCGCCTCAGCTCTGAGGGGAGGGCGACCGTTAACGGCGCGCGGGCGACCGTTAACGGCGCGCGGGCGACCGTTAACGGCGCGCGGGCGACCGTTAACGGCGGCGCGCCGGCCCATGGCGGCCGCAGCGAGGGCCGCTCCCTCCTCTTCTCCCTCCCCGGGGACGAAGGCTGCAGCTCCCGCGGCCTCCAGCCCCACGCTGCTCCCCAAATTCCCAATCCCCCACCCCAGCAAGGCGGGGGGCTGCCGATGCCCCTGCGTCCGCAGAGCTGGCTGGGAGGTTGTCGACCGCTGCTGCTGTTCAGCTCCGCGTCAGCCCTGAGCTTCGAGAAACGGAGCTTTAGGGAAAGTTTCAAACCCCTCACAGTAACATCCACCCTAAAGAGAAACCTGACTTATTTAACTTAACGCTGTGGTGTATCAGCCCTACAGGTCTTGAGGGTGACGGAAAAACCCAAGGCTGGGGTTCGGGTTATTACAGGTACCATCTGCCACCGCTCGCAGCACAACCTCCTCCAAGCAGGCACACGGGGAGACTTGGAAAACCGACCTTGCCCTCCCCAAGGGCTGGAGATGCCATTCATCCCCGCGCGTGACCTGCCAGCAGCAGCCAGCACGGGCCCGTAGCAGAGGAGACTCCTTTGGCTTGTGCGCAGGGCTTTGCAGCAGCGGGGAAGGTAAAGTAGATCCAGCATCGGACTTTACAGCTCCAGGAGACAGAAAGTTAAGGAAAAGCCAAAGCAAATAACAAGTTTTCAGCAGTTCCTGGAAAGGAAGAAGCAAGCTCTTGTGTTGAAATAGCTGTGCATCAAACTGCCAGAGTCCCTGGGTCGTTCCTCCTCCTCCAGCAACTACAACTTCAAATAAGAAATACAGATCTTCATCCTTTTCTGCCTGCTCCCAGATAAGGAGCAGCTAGGCTCCCCACTCCCCCAAGAAAACCTCCCCTACCCAAAAAACCTTCCTACTTGTTTGCTGCAGCTATTTATACTGGTTGAAGTGGCTGCTCAGCTGCAAACACCCCTGGCCATCAGTGACACACCTGCTTGCATGGCACCCTGTTAGAAGCAGCTCATTCCCTGCTGTGGAGGCACAGTGTTGATGGGGGATATTGCTGTGGTGGCCTCAAAACTGCTTTTCTTTCTTTTTAGTGGGTTTAGTGTCAGGGTCTGTTTGCTACTCTGGGAGCCTGAAGAGCAGAATATTACCAAGGATCTCTAATTCTCTTCTGATATGATAGAAGAATCCGAGCACGATGTGCAGGGATTTCTACCTCCGTAGAGGAAAAAACCGTAACATACAAGCTAAATTATGTGTTATGTGTCATTCTTAGCATGACCTTAGTTGGAGGTCTCTTAATTCTTTTCTAATAGGATGGAAAAGTCTGCGCTTTATTTGCAACGAGTTCTGCTTTTACAGATGAAAATCATAATATATATGTTATGCTAGGTATTGTGCAAAAGTATACAAATAGGGTCTTTGAAGTGAATTTATAAACCCCAGCCCCCGATGTGCCTCTAGACTACAGCTCTAATTAACACCAAATGCAGCAACACTCAGTCTAATGTGGGAGAACCTACTTTGCTAGGAAGCAGGCTGAAGTCTAACAAACTAATTTCACAGAGGTCATTAAAAATACTGTATCAGAACAGCAAAGCAGCCTGTAAAAAATCTATTATTGTAATAGTATAATAAAGTGAAGCTGGCTCCTTTAACCCAGAATTTACAGACCAATGGCTCTTTTCTTCTGACAGTAGGGGTGGGAAACAGCAGCTGGGTTCATCAGTGCTTTTAATATGAAGCTTCAGGCATAGTCATTTACTGTCATTGTGAACAGTTAAGAAGGCATATGAAATATTACCGGGTAAGTCCAGCTTCACAGCAAATATTCGCACCAACAGGAGTTATGGCAAATTTCCCACGTAGTTAATGTCTCATTAGGACTGGAATACACTTGTTGGGCGGTAGTGTGAGAAATACTTCCTTCTCTTTACTAACGGGAAGGTCTTAGCATGGGGAAATCCCTCTCCCTTGCAATACTATTAGGTGCATGTTAAGAGTCTGCAGTTGTTTAGAATTTCATCCTCGGGGTGGAAATACAATTCTTAGGTATATTAAAGCAGTAAGACGCTTGTGTATACAGAGGATGGGTTCTGGCATATGAGGATTATAGATAGGAGTAATCTCAGTTGCTAAAAGGATTTGCCATCTCCTAATTTAGAGCATCTAACAAGTGCTTCAGCTGGGAGGTCCTTCCTCTAGACTCTAAGCAGTGATTTGGTAGGGATAAAAAGCCTTCTTCAAAATATAGTTAAAAGCAGGTTCTAAACCTGACATCTGTAATTAAGCAGTAAGAATACCTTCTTGTTCTCCCTTTCTCTGATATGCAGACACTGAGGCAGGTACATCTCAAATAGAGAAAAATGTCACAAAGACCCCAGCTAAAGGAGCTGGAGCTCTGAGACTGTAAAGCCATCACTGATTCTACTTAATAGACAAGCTGAGTATCTGTTTATAGAAGGTGAAATGTGCAGCTAATTCTAGTTTGGCATATTTAAGCTAAAGCTCATTCAGTGTTTGAACTGGGGAGTAGAACAGAAATACTGGGTGAATACTAGATCACTAGAAATTAATAGCTAAATTACCACTGATTTCAATGGGAGCTGGGTTTCCTCGTGAGATTTGAATTCTGAACTTTGATGCAGAGAAGATTTTCTGCTGTCCCTGTTGACTCACAACTCACAACCATGTGATCCCAACCATCTGTTTGGTAACCTTTCCGATTTCAGCCTGAAATACTTGACTTCCATCTGCCTGGTCCTCCTGGGAAAAGCAAAAAGTAGCATTAGTACTGTCAAATTCCTTGTTTATTTTCTTTCAGTGTGTCCCAGAAACTTGGACTGGGAGGGGAGATCCCCCTGTTATCACCCCTAGAGCTTCCAACATGGCAAAGTCAGGCTGATATTGGGGGGTACAAATGAGCTACTCTGATTTGTATGTTATTACTTGTTCTTTAGCAGAGGAATGTAAACTAGTAAGATCTTACGAAAATGCTAAAAGGTGCCTGGGAAGTGCCTCACCAGTCCGAGGCTGTCTGACACACTGGTGTGAGATCCCTTTACTCCGAGATCTCTTTATTCCATGGGAATGCAGCCTGCAGTGGGCGGCAAACTATCTAAAGCTAAATATTAGCAAATACTAGCAAAGGTTAATATCAGCATGTACCCCGAAGAGAAGGATGAAAGGAGACAGAAAGGACCTGAGCTGTGGATGCTGCTGATCACCTTCCATCTCAATCTGGGCTCCTTCATGTTGTTGCAAGTTGGACAGCCAGAAACAGATGCTTCTTAAATCGTTGGTTGTTTTCAAAAGCCTTTTTTTCACCAAGGATCCTGCTGGCCGAATTTTGCTATCAAAGACACCTTTGCATTTTGATAACCTTCAGATTCTGCCTTTAGACGTTTTTGTGCAATCTCAGTCTTCAGATTTTCCTATGACTGGCAACTGCGTAGGCACACTCTATTAAATAAAATACTTGATATTTCTATTGATGATGCATAGCCAGAATGAATCTGGATAGCGCTAAAGCGAACAACAATAGAGATAAGCAACAAAACACTCACTCTTATGACTAAATTGAGCAATTATGGTTGAACACACAAAGGGAACAGCCCTGTGGTGGTTGAACACACTAACATCGCTCTTTTTCAGAGCCCAGGCTTGCTAATCAAGCCAGTGAAAGCTATTGTACTAGAAACTTTGCAACAAAAGGTTGTGTGTGGAGGAAGGAAATGGTGTACTTGTGCAGTTATGTATTTCTAAGGGTTTATCAAATCGGCAGAAAGATCAAGCTATCTCTGAGGACCACCGTGTGTCTGCAAAAATACAGGAAGTGCCTTTGCCTGACCTTTATACACAATCAGAAGATTCCTTGGCAGCGCTTGTTTTTGCAGCCTCTTACTCCATCTCAGGAATGCTTTGGAGCACTGGCTTTCCCTGGGGTTTGGGGATAGGTGAGAAACATGAGCAGGCAGGCAGGCTGGTAATACATACAGCATTGCACATATACATTCTGTCAATGACTTCTTGAGTACCCTAAAGAGCAAACAGACGGCGATGCCTGTTGGGTCAGTTATGGCTCTCGCGGGGAGGCTGCGTGTCCTGGCACTCGGCATGGTGCTGTGACCCCATCGCTGGGGCACCAGACCAGGGTCTGCTCCCAGCTCGGCCAGCACCCTCATGTGAGACACTTCACCTCCTCAAGCTTTGGCTACTCTACCACTTTCTCTCTCTCTCTCTCTCTCCATGGACAAAAGACAGAGCCTAGGTTTCTGATTCAGACACTTCAATAACTAAATTAGGTCTGATAAACACCGGCTCCAGAGACACCAATTTTCTGGAATAAGAGGTCAATATTGTTTTGTAGTGATAAGGATTGATTGCCACTACTGTGGAGCTGCTTTGTTTTCCTTTTTAGCTAAATTTAATTTAGAGGCAAAGTTCATGCTTTATCTGCAGGTATGAGAGGGGAGGGAGAGAGTGGGACAATATGATGCCTTAGAGAAGAAAACCACCATTTATTTTGTCACATTTTTTTACATCATTCTCTTCATACAACAGTTTCATTGTAACACTTAATACATTTTTTAAAAAACACCAAGATAGCTTGCAAAATTATATATATTTTAATATCCAAAAAGTACATTGCATATATATAGTAGCAAAAGCCCCATTTCCATGGGTAATTTCTTCATACTTAAATTTTGCGATTATTGCAGTAATGTTACTTATAAACATCCCAAAAGCACTAAGACCTAAACTGATTAGCTTGATCTTGTTTTTCCATTTTGTTAAATAATGGCATCAGTGCTTCTGTTTAAAGTTATGAGCAGACTATAATGTTCTGGTTTCAGGCTCTCATCCTGCAATCAGATGCACATGGACCAAATCTTGCACCCACACAGAGTCCCAGAGGTTATGTCTAGACTAGATATTTGTGATCCTGTTAATTGGTTGCCAGTTAATACAAGTTAGCTAATAGGTTGTACATGTAAGTCTCACCCCCCCCAGACATCTGTTCTAAAATATAAATGCTTGTGGTTTACCCTTCTGTTTATGGCACCAAACCACCATTTGTGGATCATCAAATTAACATGTGCAAAATTAGAGATGGCTGAGAATTTTTGGACGTTTAAAATTTAAATGAAACTCCCCAGCGAAAGTTTTCAAAAAGATGTTATGAGAAGTGTTTGATAATTTTATCTATGAAGTGGTTAAGATCTTTCTAAAGTTCAAGATTTTGGTGAAAAATAATCACAAAATATTTAAATAGTTGCTTTAAAATGCTGGTGCATGTTTTCAATCAGCTTCAATGCAAACATGTTAGCTAAGTGGAGTTAATTTGCAGACAACTATGACAGGCTTATAGAAGCAAAAACTCTACTCTAGACAAACCCAGGGAAATCGGGAAGGTTCCTGGCTACTTTGGGGTTCAATTATGGATCCAATTGCAGGACCAAGGCTACCTCCAACAGATACATTACTCATGTCTTATTTTTTATTTTTTTCTAGCAAAAAGTACAAAGCTACAGCCCAAATGTACAGATTGAAAAGATGTACAAATTATATTAAAAAAACAAAAACAACCCACAAACAACTGAGCTGATAGTAAAAAACAAACCTGCATTTGTGACCGAGGTCAACTCGTTTTATTTAATCTTTCTTTTAAAACTGTGAGATATAGGGAAAAATAACTCTGCATAATTTATACAGTAATTTGCCTTCTGATTTGTTGACCCTTTGGATGACGGTCTGACAAACGCACAGCGTTCGCGAATCGGTAGCATTTAGAGATCCCTAAGACTCTGGCAGAGCTCAGGGGCCTGCTGTCATTTATTTTACTTCACTTTTGCTTTCAAGGAATGTCTGTGCTTGACATTAGGTTACTTTTTGTTCTGGTTTCTGATGTTTCTGGAGTTAATACACAGTCTAATGAAGTTGTACACTCTAGAAAAGTTCCTTCAATGCCCTTTACTTCTTAAAATATACAAGTACATATATATATATGAATATATATATATATATATATATATATTTAATTTCCAGTTGGGTGAAAATCCTCATCTGCCTTAAAGCTAAGATTCCAGTTGCGGTCCCCTGCAGCCCAACGTCCTCCACTTAATGGTCAAATTGCCTACCCTCTCCACAGCAAAAAAAAAAAACCCATGTCATTTTTTCCTACGACCCACAGTTGGATCTATGTCTTGTTAAAAGCCTTTGAATCCTTAAAAATTTCTCTCATCAAAAAGCTAATAATCATTCCAGGTAACGGTGAACAATCTTCATAGTCAATTCCTACAGAGGACATAAGCGTTAAAAACCAAAGAAAATGCAGAGTACTGGCCCAAAGAAGCATCCATCTCTCAGTTCAAGACACAAGAGGCAAAGTTACAAAAGTAAAAGGTTTGATCCAGGAATAGCCAATATCCAGTTTTAATTCTTCCCCAGAAAGGCCACAATTATCCATTAAGGGTCCCCCAAAAAACCATAAAAATCCCAGAAGTAAAGAAAAAGTCCAACCAGACTGATAAAGGCCACTTGAAGATAAAAGCATCTAGTAATAGCTGCCCAAGTGTGGTGATACATGGGCGTTGGGATGGCGAGGGACATTGGGGTTTGGGTAAATGCTTCCTGCAGGGGAGGTCCAATAAGGTGAGGCTGCTCCAAAGAAACTGGATGATGTGACAGGCATAGAAGAAGGGTGCGGGGGTACAAAGTTCACCTTCTGCTGATGGGCATGGTAAGACGGCATGTAGGAGAGATCTGATGGATACTTGTACATTGATGATTCAGTGGGATGAGGTTGAAGAGCCTGGGCAATGCCATGAAAGTCAAATTTGTAGGCATACCTTTTGCCATGCACTTTGGTCATAATGTTCTTATCATAGTAGTATCGGAGGGCTCGGCTCAGCTTGTCATAATTCATGTTGGGCTTGCTTTTGCGTTCTCCCCAGCGCCGTGCCACTTCATCAGGGTCCGTCATCTTGAATTCCCCATTGGTCCCTTCCCACGTGATACAGCTGGCGTTGGAACTGTCCGACAGCAACTCGAGGAGGAACTGCCACAGTTGGATCTGCCCGCTCCCTGCGAGAAGCAAGCCAAAGAGGAAAGGAAATGACATTGTGTTTCCTGCTTAAAAGCAAAGACAAAGGCAGGAAACAGAAGGACTATCTCGATCTTTACTGGGAACTGCTCCTTCAAGCCTTAGAAAGTCTTATGTAGGAATGGATAAACTGTTCCCAGCAAACAAGTTAGTCAACCCTTTGTTCTGTTCATGAGTTTGAGGTCAGATTAGATTTCATAATGGTCGCCTTTGGCCTTAAAATCTTCGGGCTATTCATAAACAGGCTTTTCCCTGAGCATACTGTTCTGCAAAATTTTTCACTGCATAGTTAACACAGTATATTTCAACTCTCATTTCCTTACTGTTTACCATGGATATTGTTTTGGATACCTACAGTTTTCTTTCCAGTTGGTGATCTGAGTTACATAAGATTATTTCTTCACCAGACTAGATGACTCCTAGTTTTATTCGGTGTGGTTATACTAATGGTGAAGAGCCTTATGAGGATGTTTCCTTACAAGCTTTCAATGTACACAAGTTTGTTTAGTTCAAGCAAGATTTACTCCCGGTCTTATTCCCCAAAGTCAGGGATTGTTTTCTGCAGGTGACACGCTAGGGACAGTTATTAGGTGGTGACTTTCAGAGAAGTTTTATGCCTTTCATTTAGCTAATCCATAGCAGACAGTGAAAAATCAACCCATACCGCAAATCTGAGAGACCAGCATTTAAGTCCCCTATAAAACTCTTCTTAGGGAATTCTGGTTTTGGGTAAGAACATTCAGGATGGTGATTTTGTCCTGGCAAAGATGATGTTGCACCACTTCCCTCACTTTCCGGTATCCATTTTTGCAAAAGCACTTGTGAGAGCACAGCTGCTACGGTCAATGGCTCTTACAGCCTACCCCAATGGTAGAGGACAGCAACTACTCATCCAGTACAGACTGGAGCAGCAGATCGGAAGGAAAGCTAACCCCTTTGATAATGGCGGTCAGAAATTTAAAGATGAACTCACCTGGATTGGCAAGACGGCTACTAGTGGGCCCCAGGATTTGATAGGGATCTAAAAAAAACAAACCACCCAACAAAAGATATTTTAAAAAATGTTTCATCAAAAAAGAAACAACAGTTCATTATTGTTTATTCTAGAAACCAGTTCAGATCTTCATTTTGTTTCTTTACTGCCTCTTCTCCTAGGGCCTGGAACAGACGTGATGTGTTTCTTATTTCTTTTTTAGCAAACAACCACCAATTATTTATGGAATCCAAAATGGCACAGTGTTTCTGGCATTGGTTTCAGACTTGCCTGCTTTCACAGTCTGTAATCTCTTTGGACATACCCTACACTTATGTGTCAACTAGAAAACATGAGACATGAAAAAAAGCAGTGTGGGATAGTAGACCAGTAACAAATCAGGAGCAAATATATTTCTCCTAATAAAAAGAGCTGGACAGCAGATGACATTTTCAAATTCACTTGTTAGCAGTTGAGCTTGCTTCCCTCTGAGGTCAATGAAATGTTCACCCAACTCTCCCTTACTGAAGCAAACAGAGCATTAGACAAATGAGAGTAACAGGAGTTTTGTCACTGGCTCCAATGAGGCTGAATGTTTCTTGAAAACTCCGCGATGTATTTATTAGGAATGAATTCCTTCCCTTTTTGTGGGGCCTCCTCAGCCCTAATCTCTACTCTTCTCCTTTGCTTCTCTCTGGTTTTGGTGATTTGGATCTATAGCATTTGCTTGTGGATTGAATCGATGCCAAAAGAACCAAACCCTTAAAAAAAAGGGGGGGGGGGGGGGGATAGAAAGCAGCTGTGCAAAGCAGAAAAGGTGGTATTTAGCTTTTCAAAGGCCCCTTGGGAAACTAGCAGGAAACACTACTGCTTGCTGCCCAACAGGGTTTGCCTTTCTTATTTGGTTTTCTCTGACGCAGGGGAAGCCCTGTTGATTCTGTTTGGAGATACATCCATTGAACATCACTGCAGCAGAGGTGAAGAGGTAACAAGCAGACACTCCACTGCTGCAGCATAAACAGCTCCGTGCCCCTAACTGCTTCAAGACCTATTACATGGCATGTCATGATGCTTCAAAGGAGATGTAACTGATGCTAGGCACTGCATGTGACTCAGCTGAAACAAGGATGTTTCTTTTGAATGGGGAAGGACAATGCAGTAAAATAGAAACAGTTTGGAACAATTAATGTCACTGCTCGGTCACAGTTGACTCATTATTCTGAGACTCTCCTGTAAGGCTCTGCCTGTTTGTCCTGTGCCCGTGGTTGGTGCTGCTCAACGCATTTATTCACCCAATCTAGTACAAATCTAATTACTTAGCAAACGCAGCAGTGACAAAATCAACAGTTACCTGGCTGGGGACGTTGCTGTTCTGTTGTCTTATTCACATTTTGCGTGCTTGCAACAGGAGGGCCTGTAAAGACAGAGAAAGATCTTATATGTACTAGAACAGAAGAGGAGGAATGAACAGAGAACAAGGCAAATACAAGACACATTGAACAGGAACAATAGCAACTGGGGTGGGAGAAGTTTTCTGATCCTAAGAGCTGATATTTTTGAAATTGCACTATAAAATTAAAAGATCTCACTAGAAATTAAAACTTTCACTGTAAAATGAAAATATGCAGATGAGGCAAGAAAAAAATGTCATGTAGATTCTTTATTAATTTTCTGTCTTTTATTGCAACTTAACTTCCATTCTAGTTTACATCCATGTTTTGAACAGAGAATTGGATTATTTAAAATGTATAAATTCTGACCTTCTTCCATGTTGGAACTATTTTCAATATTTTTTGGAAATGTAAATTCTTTTCTAAAGCATCCTTTTTATGCAAAAACTTTTGCATTTATCAAATCAAACATTTTGTTGAAAATATCATGGCCATTTCTCTGAATCACTTCAACATTAACATCTGTTCCTCCTCTTCATATCATTTCTCATAACAGAAAACTATAACTCAAAGAATTGTCTTCACATTTAGAGTGCGCATAGCTCAGAAAGCTCCAAAGCAAAGGAAGTGTAATCTGACAGCCAGGTTCTGCCACATTTATTTGCACCCAGTAGTATCGTTTTGAGAGTCAAATGTGCCCACCTTGCACGGCTGCACAGGGATATGCCCCAGCAGTGGAAGCAGGGGAGAGTGGGGCTCAGTATCAGCTGGTTATGTTAGCCAGAATACAGTCTTTAGGGACAGGGAACTGATATTTTTAATGAGATGTCACCCAGAGTGTACTGTGAATTCAAGGACACTATAAAACCAGTAAAAAACAAGAACAGTTGCACGAGTAGGGCTCGTGCAGTAGGGGCCCTATCTGCCTGCTAGACTTTGTGTAGAATCTTACTTTCTGAAAAGTAGCAAGAAACTCTCAAAATCTGCCCAAGCTGTCTATATCTGTCCCTAAAAAAATGACACTAGACTAGGACTCCAGGCAGGTGGTTAACATGGAGTCTATGTTTGTATGGAGAATCTGCTCCTGGCCCCTTAATCAAATCCTGAAAGTATTAGAGGTTTGTGCTATCATCTTTAATACATGATTCAATAATAAAAATATTTGTGTCAATTTCTATTTATTTTCATAACATAATTCTAGCTCTTATCTTACTGACTATCCCCGAATCTTCCACCCTTCTGATGCTCATAACACAAGCCAGCCATGCCTGTCTTCTCCCACAGTCTCATTTTGATCTTCCTTTGCAGAATTTGTGATTCCCATTGGGAAAACTTACTTCTGGTGAGGCCAGAATTCATATTACTGCCCCATCCTGTTCTCCTGACTGCATCATAGGAGGAATCTAATGACAAAAGACAACAGGCACAGAGGGGTTGAAATCAACTCTTCCCAGAAAAAACTTGCAAGAATCTAGCTTTGTATCTTGGTCTCAGCTAGCTTGGTATTATGCAGATCTATTATTTTTCCTCTCCCATATCTCCTATGCTCTCTTGGCCCTCTCACAAAGGCAAGAGTGTGTAAATACAGCAGTTGGGACTAGCTGTTTGGGCAACGCTTGAGCCTGACACATTCTGATCATGAAGTATAGTCATTGCACTCAATGGGGTTTAGAGTGCAACTCATCCCATCCAAAAGGAGACCCCCTTTCTCTTATCCCAAGATGACAGAAGACCATGGGCAGAAAAGGAGGATGAGATGAACCCTTTTGTTATTTCACAGAAAATAAATGGCGACTTTAAAACCCAGGGAGGCCAAGGACTTGACACGCACAATAAGGAGGCTATTTTAAGGAGGGGGAAAAGGGGAAAAAGCATCCTCTCAAGTGAAATTCAGAATGCTCCTCTGACCATGCCGCTGGAAAGGAGTGAGCACTGCCTCGTGCCCCATTGGGCTGCACAGCACAGTGGGGCTGCGCAGCTCCCTGCGGAAACATCCCAGGCACTTGCACATTCCTCCCGGTGCTGGGAAAGCCGCTGCAGCTTTGAAATTACAGCCTTCTAGTTATTGGCATGAAAAGGAAAACAGAGAAGGGACGGGAGAGGGAAGGGGAGGGGAAGAGAGGGAGAGAAAGAGGAGGAGGGAAGAGAGGGGAATGGGGGGAAAACAGAGCTCATGTAATCTGCCTGTTTTTATTTTTATTTTACTTATTTGTTTTTTCCCTTTTTACTAGAAACCGCAAACCCCACTGCAAATAGATCAGACTGGAAAACAAACTGCTACGGTTTCAGCCTGGTACAAAGAGTGCGAGGGGACATCTCTGAAAGAGGGAGGTGGCAGCCCCAGCCGTGCTGTCCCCAGAAGGGAGCCCTGTCCCCACTCCCGTGGCCGGGCAAGGAGCAGCAGAGCTGGAAACTGGCTTGCAACCTGGTGCTGCCAGGGAACTTTATTCCCAAGCTCAGTCCTCAGCAGTTGTCATCGTTGTAAATAAGATGCTATTTGCACGGGTGGCATTTTCCTTGCTGGAAACCTATCATGCAAATCCTAACTTCATCTGAGTGCACCCAGAGCTTGGGCTGCTGCTCTATGAGTGACTGAAATCAGGAGAGCAGAGATGAGGTCTGAAGTAACCACTGGCTTTTCCCATGTCCTCTTTGCAGCCAGGCTCTGACTTTCATTTCTCCCCTGGGATATCCTTCAGAAGTATTACAACTAGAGCTAGAGCAATGTTTTGAGAAATATTTTGAAAAAAACATGAGAGTTCTGCACTAAGAGAGAAAGGCAGAACCTCAGAAATTTCCACCGATGGAGATGCTAATGTACATTTTGGTTAGCTCAATCAGAAACAGTTTTGCCATTATGTAATTTTAATGGAAATGTCATTTACATGTTGAGCCTGTTAAAAAGAAAGGTAGCAATTAATTTTCCAACAGAAAAATTATTTTCAAATTAGAGAAAAAATTCCTTTACAAAAAGTAGCAGAACTCATTGAAAATTTTCAATTTTCTCTGATTCTTTTGGATCAGATAATTGACCAAAGTGAATCAACTGCTACAAATGGGTTGGTTGATTCAGATGCATCAGCATGTTTTGAGTAAACAAATAGGCCATCATCTGGATAGATGATCATCCTCCTCCTCCAGATGGAGAAACTTTGTCACAGAGGAGGAGCCTGCTCTTCTCACAGTGTCACAGAAAGAGTGTAAAATGCATCTCCTGAGGGTTTTTTTAACCAATAAGTGATACTATTACAATCACATGTGCTGACCAGGCGTGTATTGCTATGGCTGCTTGGGCTTTACAGGATCAAAGCTTGGTTCTCCAGATAACTTTGGCTAAGCCTGGTCAAAATTATTGTTCAAACCCTCTCTGAATGGACTTCCTTGTAGCGTACATTTTAGGATGTAAAACATCAGCTTGGAAGGGCAGTGTGCATGTGACAGCCCAGGTTTAATCCAGGTTTAGCGTACCTCAGATGAGTCCCTTTGCCTCAGTTTTCCCTATATAGTATGGATTATGGAGTAAAGTGTGGGCATATATAGAGGCAGCCATACTTGTGTTTAGGATGAGACTTAGCTCTGAGCGTGACTTTGCAATGGTAAGAAGGGTTAAATATGATAGTTAGCAATACAGGCATTGCTATTGAAATGTGTTCACTCAGCTAGTGCAAATTTCCAACTCTTTCTCTCCCTCTCAAAAAAACCCCAAAAGTCCAAATCCACTAAGCTATTTTTGTTTTGTTTTCACAAAAATCCGTGCAACGTGAAAGAACCACACCAGCCCTCCCAGCTTACAGGCCCAGACTCTAAAGCTGAATGTGTTTAAAACAAAATGGAAAATGCAGAGCCAGGGAACCTATCCAGAGACTCGAGTTTCTGCAAAAACAATATCATTCCCAGGACCTGACGCCCAGTGGCTCGAAGAGATCCTACAGAACTCCAGCCAGACGGTTAGTTACAGGGAGAGTCTTATCTGTCATTAAAACCACTTGGATTTTACACCCAAACTTGCCATGCTATGGAAATTCAATTAAAAAACTTGGACTGAGGTCCTATTCTGGCGTAAATCAGCAAATAGCTACAGTGAAGTTAGGGGCAAATTTATACCAGGTAAGGATCAGGTCCCCAAGTCTGTATTAGACTTAAAAGGCCCAGTGGAACAACAGTCCTATGACAAATGTGTGTTCAATACAAAATGGAATTAAAGAGCAGAAAATAAATCATAGATGCTTTCAAGAAATGTCATTCTGCAGCTGTCTGGTTTATGTCCAGAAATTCCCCAGAATGAATGCATACTCTATTATGAGTAAGGTAAAGGATATTAATAATGCTTTGCACTTTCACAGCACCTTTCAACTAAGGATCTCACAGCTTTGCAAACATTCACACTCACAGCACGCCTGGGAAGAAGGTTAAATATAATTTTATTTATTTACATGCATAAACACATTTTCCTCAGGCTTTAGCTGCCTTTTCCAGATGAAGTGGCTTTCCCAGAAATCAGGCTGTGTGGAACAGACTGCATAGCATTGGTCTCTGCACCCTTTCTATCCTCGGTCTATACTTTCTCACCTCAAAACTCCCTCAGCTCCTACCTCTCCACCCTCTGTGTCATTTGGAAGTTCTCATTCTCTGCTGTGCAACTCCCCTTTCAAAGTCTATTGATTCCTCTGGAATGAGATGTAAATCAGAATTAACACAGTAATAAAACAACCTGCTAGGCTATGTAGAAGGCTGAGAAAAGGCTTAGAACATGGCAAAATTAGCAAGATCAAGACTGGGCATTAGGCAGGCTGTCCCGTAAAGTTCAAGAGATGAGCTAAGTTATCCAAACCTCTGCAGTTTCTTCTGGTCAGACTGTCTGGTGCAACAAAGGAAGGACTTGTTGTGAGGAAGAAACAGAGGAGTGTGTCCCAGGGATCCCCTGAATGAGACTATGTGACATGGAGGAGGAGAACGGCTGCACGTTGTACTTTGTAAGTGTAGGAGGCATGGCATTACAGTCAGGAAGATAAGGCAGGCTCTGCTAAACCACCAGCCCACCTTTACAGACAGCCCCCCCCTCATCTCACAGCTTGAGTGCTACTTCACTCCTGTTCCTCATACCTCTGGATCACATTTAGTCTAAACAGACTAATAGGCTCAAGTATTGCTATGGGCTAGGGGCAGATGGACGGACACGCACAGACTCATTTCCCTAGGAAATCAGGCTTAAAATCCCCAAGCAGATTTCCACACCAAGACGATCCCAGATGCCTCACAGTCCTTTCAGCTTGAATGCAGTCCAATGAACAAGCCATTAGGGAATCTGTGTTTAAAGTATGATGTATTAGAGAGCAAACCCTCTCTGATAAGCTTTAAAAAGTTCTTAAAAAAATTTTTTTTAAATGGTGTTTTATAAATCTGAGAGCTTGGGACAGAGGGGAGAAGCAAAGGGGGGGGATTTCAACTGAACAATAGGCTCACAGTCCCTGTGCTTCCTGAGCCGCTCGGTGAGTGCTGACAGCCCCTTCATCCTGCTCTCTCTGTAGGAGCTTTTTCAGTCAAACCAGATTCAGGCACAGTTTTGTGCTACCAGCCTTGATAAGGCTTTCCAGGAGAAGGATGGGCACTGGGCCTGCAATATCCTCATTTTTCAGGCCTTTTGGTTCTAGGATGGATACAGCGGGGCTGGGTCATTTATGGACTAAATCCTTTATAGGCACTATGGGGGAATCTTACCTGAAATGCCGTCTATGCTGGCATAGTGTTCTTAATTGCAAGCAAGGCTGGGAAGGAATAGCATGGCATATTTATTGTATTCATGGCATCATTGGCAGCAGTAGCAGCTCTTTTCCAGCCAGGCACTGTCTGCTTTATGAACTGTTGGGGCTCACTGTCAAGGTGCAGAGTGACGTTAGCTCTCTCTGTCAGACCCGTGGGCAGTGTCATGCCTGGGTTAACACAATAGCCATGGGACTGCGTGTCCGAATTGAACAGCATCCTGAAATGTAATTCTATACATAACACAGAAGCATCCAAACGCTGAGCTCTGCCTGAGCGAATCGCTATCCCCACCACATTTCCCTTGTGAGGAGCCCTGTCGCAGAGCTAAGCGTGGCTTGAAACCTCCCAAGAAGCTTTCATCCCCTGAGATGGGATTTCTTGCTGCAGTCAGCTTTTGTAGAAGATGTCTGGAGAAACGTATGTGCAGCAAACTTGTGGAGCCATCTAGATTCCCCAGCATGGTAGGTGCTAAGCAATAGAAAGAGCCCGCCAATCTCTGCCTACTGGAGCTGATACCTCCAAGGAGATTAGGCAGCCAGAGGATGGAAAGTGGCTTGTCCTAAGGCTATGGGCTATGAGATCCATGGGATTCTCCACGCAGAACATAGTCTGGTTTTTGCAATGAGTCCTTCCGCTTCAGTAGGAAGAAAGGATCCTGGCTTGGTGGCTGGAATTTAAATTAGCTTCTCTAAATGGGGAAAGCAGAACCAGGTGTCCTAGGGGATCCAGACATGTGATTAATCTAAGTGGTCACTTGGGGTCTATTTTGTGGCAACTACTCTATAGGGAGAGAGAGAAAGGAGGGCACAGGACCTCACCGCTTTTCCTCCCAAAGTGAGGTATGTGTGGTGGCACTATTCTGGTATCTTGGAAAAGTCCCAACGTAGGCGCATGGGAACAAAAAACACTGCTGCTGCAAACCAAACATGTAAGCAAGGCCTGCCAAGCGGCTGAGTGTCCAGCCCTCACACTCCCGTCATTTAACCTCCTGGAGATCGCATTGAAGAGGTGGGGTTGTGTTTAAAGCCAGTTGGAGAGAAGAAACCTAGACTGTGGGTTTCTGGAGGAGCAAGGAAGCCAAAAACACCTCCAACTCCTCCTAGAAACATTAGATGCATTGTTTTAAATGATGGCAGCAAACATAAAGGTTGTAGAGTCTGTAAGGTTCTTCCCAGGCCCACTCTGGCTCCAAGTATACATACTAAATGCTCAATATATACAGTGTAAAACCTTACAATGTCAGCAGCAAGAGATTTGCTTAGATACAGTTTTTCTTAGCACAAAGCTGTGAAGGCTCTGGATGCTATCATTTGTCTGCAGGAGGATTTACAGTGTGTGGCAGAGATAGTGGAATGGGACTAGGAAGCAGAGCAGAGTATGAGGAGTCCTCCGGCCTTTTCAAACCGCTACAAGAGGTGGTTCATGCTAGTTGGCAATTAGCTTCCCTTAACATTTAGCCCTATGGCACACGCCCAGGTATGACTTACATGGGTGTCATAACTGTGTACACTGAGGCCTCGAAATCTCACCCACAGTATCATTTGGTTTGCAACGAATTACTTTTCAATTTACTATTTCTGCAAATTAAAACAATTACTTAGCATGTATGCCATATGTCATGCTGTACGTCATTCATGGCCAGTATTACTATGACCATTCTCATGATTATGTAAGACTTTCCAGTGCCTTCAAGCACTAAACTCATTCATTTCTGCTTCAAGACCACAGTGTCCTGCTCCTTGCACTAAAAAATCACCAGTACAGGGATCATATGTGGAATTAAGTAATTCTAAGTCTCTCCACTAAAAGGAAGCAATCAGCTGAGCGCAGAGTAATTTCAAAGTAACTTCTACTCTACATTATCAGACTATTTGATTATTTCACAATATAAAAAAAAAAAGAATTGTCAAACATCTCTGCATTGCTATTAACCTGTTTTACAGATGAGGAACTGACACAAAGAGCAAAGTCCAGGCTTGGAACAACATTGGTTTTTGACTTGAAGTCAGCACAAACCAAGTGAGAAGGGACTGACTGCTGGGTTCACATAAGAAATCTGTTGCAGAACATGGACATGAAGAACAGGTTTAACTTGGGAAATCTCTGAAAGTAGCTGAGAGCCCTGTTATGCATTGCTATCCTTATGGACACACAGATCAGAGCAATCAAACATTTCCGATTTAACTCCTACTCTAGATCCAGTGTTGGATTAAAGTACTGTGGCCAAAGCCCACTTATTTTCAGCACCAGACACGATGTGGAGCTTAACATAGTGCATGCACAGAACTAGGATTCAGGATTTTAAAAGGGGACTCATTCAGTTTGCACAGACGGGGCGTGCTTAGGGTAGTCCTGGTCCCTTCCGAAGCAGGTCACTCCAGCTTGAGATCTGCGTTCCCTCTCCCTCATTAGACTTAGCCTGGCAGTGTGAGATGAGGGAGCTCCTATGCTCCACAGCTCTAGAGCCTGGAGCTCTGCTCCCCGACTCAGAGGGGGCTCTGGCCCTCAAAATTTGGAGTCACTCCGTGTTTGCTTTGAGCCATAGGCGACAGCCCCCAGTTGTGCGAGCGTGGCTGGAAAAACATCCCAGAGCCATGCAGCGGTGGAACTTCCTGATTCATGTCTGAGTTACCCTGTGCAACGCTTACAAAGACACATTATGAAGAAAAGGAGGAAGTAATGAGAATTTTTTTTGTTGTTGCTTTTTTTAATATCAGCAGCAGAAGTCCCAATGCACAGTGCATGAAGAGTGAAGTATGTGTCCTAAGAATCCCTCGCAGAGCCAGCTTTGAAAAGTAGTCACTTTCCAGTCAACATACATGTTACTGAGCTACGCAGGGCTGCAGACACAAACAGCCACATGCAGACAGGCACGCTACTGAGCAAAAAAGCAGACATACAATTGCATACTCCAAAAGGCACGTTTCTGAGCACCCTTTGCACACATATATCACATTCATCCAAAGCACATATACGAGTGTGCACAAATATGCAAACAGCACTGTGCATATTTTACCCCCCAGCACACAAGGGGGTAAAACCAAACAGTAATGTGCTTGCAGTTTGCACTTATTGAAAAATACGCAAATGCAGAAGTAAAGAAAAAGAAACGCATATTCACGGAGAAAAAAGCTAGACGCAGCAATATACACATATGAGAAAAGGGAAGGGAAGACACACATGCGCAGACATTGCAGCTAGCATTTTTAGAGCATTTGCCCATTTAACACATTACTAGGAAACAAATTTACTCTTGTCTTAGGAAACGGCCAAAGTGCTTCCAAGAGCTTTTCACAGGAGGGACTGCACCCCGGCAAATGTGTAACCCCCCCACATGTGCAATAACATTGCTTGCAGTGCACCCTAGGAAAAAAAATAATAGCTCTTTTGCTGGGAGAAAAGGAAGGATAATGGTTACTTAGAAAGTGCTCCAGACAAGCTGTCAGGTTGAATTCAGAGAACTGGAGTCTACTCTGGGACAGCGCTGGCTCAGGGTGATCCCTTGTGAGTTGGGTTTCCTGCCTGCTACAGCTTAAAGACAACGATTCTTTGTTTCCAGTTTTTCTGGTGAAAAAACACGCGCCTGCCTCCGAAGAGGGTCAGGGAGAAAGCAGACAAAACACTAACTCTGGAATTTCAAAGGAAAACAATTAAAAAAAAAGAAAGAAAAAAAGAAAAATCCAAGAGCGCTAGCTACTGTCTCTCCTGAAATCGTAAATCCCTGGTTTGGCCACACAGTTGAAATAAAAGCAGCACCAAAAAAGCCTCCCCTTTTTCTGCTACAGAGCTAAAAATGGGATATTTCATCACCAGGCACACAAATATCTTCGACAAATGTTTTAGCATGTACAGACAATTAAGAGGGCATAAAGCTGCAACTGCTTTTTCTCTGACACGACTAAGACTGGAGGGTTTATAACCTTTGCTGTGAACAAGGGGCCTTACTGACACACTCAAAAGAAGAGTTGACTGAAACTGGTCAATATTTTTCACATGACAACCTTTTAGACCTGAAAAATAGCCTTTTCAAGAGAAGAATTTTATGCAGGAATTGGAGACCATTTTCCTGTAGGAACCATGCTTATGCAGCCACGCTGCCTGTGGTCTCTTTGCCCCCCTCTCTCCAGTCCCCCAAAACTTTTGAACCCGTCACCCAAAATTGTCACCGAATTTGACAAGTGGGAGACATGAGTTTTAAAGTGTTTCTACCAATTTAAAGGAAACCGCTAGGGAAAGAGGAGAGAGATTGCAGCCCTGATGGCAAGAAAAGCAGCTGCACGGACTCGTATTTTGTTAGGTACCAGGCATCTGTGTGAGAGAGATCTTATTAATGCTCCAAAATCAGGTAACTCTTCCTTAGGGGCTCACAATGAACATGGGTACAAACCCACGGGAAACCACGCTGTGTGCGTTTCAGAGCCCACTGATTTGCTTATCTTCTTAAATTTGCCAACAACTGAACAAAACATAAAGGCAAACACACCTTATACCCAAACATCCTTATTGTTCACACAAACACTTCTATAATGTAAACATAAAAATGGGATGGCCACTGACTACATTCTTAAAATTCACCTCCTATATCCATATTCATGTATTCACATACAAATTTATTCCCCCTTTGAAAATGCAGGTAGCACATCAGTTTTTCCTGTGTTCTGCTTGAATTTACGTTGGATTTATGAGACTTTGGGCTAGTGCTGGTTTACCACTATTCTAAGCTAACTATATTGCCTTAGGCTGAGCCTGACATATGCAGAGGACAGTGCTGGAGGATAAAAACCCGTGCTGAATCCAGCCTTTTAGTCAAGATCATACATAACCTGTAACGTGGAGGCAAACAGCCACACAAAATTGCTCCACTAAATTCTCAGGCGTGATGTGCGGGTGTAGCCCTTATCAGCTGACCCTTCCTTCATCCCACTCTGCCACCTCACTGCACAAATACCCACTTTACTGTGTATCGGCACATACTGCAAAGCACGACATATACCACACCAGACACTCCTACATGCCTGTTTAGACACATGTAATTTTACACATCAACACATCCCGATTCTGCCTCTTTGGAAACTGCCAGCACTATCCTGCTTGGGTTCAAATCCTTCACAGCATTCAGGCCTGTATATTAAACATGAGAGTTATGCAGACCCCAACATACTTAAAAGTAAGCATGGACTTCAAAAATGTGTTGGATTGAGGCCAGGATGCTCACAACCACACGGGACACAGCCCTTTGGCCTCCTAAATGTTGTTGTATGTGAATATACTTTCCATTTCCCTATGGAAACCTACTTAAATGACAACATTCTGAAGGCGAGCAATTTAAAATCTCCATGGACTTGGGCAGATAATGTGGTCTCAGATTCTTCTCCCATGTCTCCGGTACCTACAGTAGGTCAGTCATTGCTCCAAACAGTCACGGAAAATGAAACAGACCGTCTCTCCAGCGGAGCGCTGGGAGTGGGACACAAATCTTTCCATTCAGCAATGAGAGCAACCTCGTTTCATTTTCCAGAAAATTGTTCTCTAGCCAAAAAATACTGGTGATTTTCATTAGAGCAATTTATTTCTCAAAGGCAGCTGAAGACAATTTGTACCAATGACGCTAAATACCATACTTTTGAGTGTTTATGAGGCTGAGAAGCAAAGAAGCTCAGGCAACAAGAGTCCTTTGAACACGACAAGGTTTCTACCTATCTCGTCTGAGAACAAAACGCATATGCTTTGTGCACCAGCTGTATAAGTTTACAGTATCTGTTTCTCCTATGAAAGCAGTTTAACTCTCCTAAAGCAGTGCTACAGGTTCTTCTGTGTGCAGAGCTGGCATTGCAGAAGAGAAGTGAGAGGGCAGAAAATAGAAGGGGAAAAAGGGAGTAAAGTCTGCAGCTGCAACCAGCCAAGGCAGTTCTGTCTCCAGAGCCATGGCGCGAAACCCAGTCCTGTGACAGCAGTGTTGCCCTTGCCAGCGTGGGCCACAGGTCAAGTGGTGCCCTGCGCTCCTGCGTGACATCGTCCTTGCTGTGGCTACAGAGCATGCCCTGCTATGTCTGTAAAGGTTCGGGACAGAGCAGAGCCGTATGCTGCATCTGAAACATCTGCATCTTGCTGTGTTGCAGCTGTACCTTTTTTTGCCATGTAGGTTCTTTTTTACAGTATGTGGATGGAATACATTGTATTAAGCATGGTGTAAGCGTATACAAAGAGCATGCATTTCTCCCTGGAATTTGCATAAGCAGGTTATTTGCATTAGCTATGTGATCTTAGAGAACGTGCAAGAAAAAATACAGGAGGAGTGAAGAAAATAGTGTTTTTTTCCTATCTCTGACATGTATTGTACTATTTCATCACCTCCTCCTGCTTTTGAATCCTCAAGGGAAGGTGGTTAGAAAAATTTGTTTGTATGTTTTTATTCACAGGCATAGAGAGAATAAATGTTTACAGGATTAGTAGGTTCAAGATGCATTAACATAAAGAAAAATGTTTCATCTTTTGAGAAGTTAAGGAAACAAGAAAATACTTATAAAAAATCATTATTTTTAACCTGAAATTCCTTTTCCAAAAGAATATCATCATCTTGAAGCGAGCCCATTAAAAAGCCTTAAAAGGAAGCAAGGAAAATCTTGTTGCCTAACAGGCTAGACCGAGGCTGAGGAATTCCAAGTCCAGTTTTATGTCCATCACGAGTTTCTTCTGTGATATTGGACAAGACACTTCACTCTACTCCTCCAATTCCTTATCAGTCAGCCTGTCATGTTCACATGTCTCTTATCCTGTCATCTTATCTCACGAATAATATTTGGCGCATGAATCAGTTACATTAGGTTGAAGTGGGTCGGTTTATCCTAGAACAGTATTCAGATATCAAATGCATGCAGAGGAAATTTATGCATTGTAGGAAGAAATGTAAGGGGAATAGATGGGATTTCAACATTTCTATGCTAGCTCTTAATTTTTATTTGACTATCCCATGGGTGTGTTTAGTCCTTTATTGACACATGATGAAAGTACCATGTAAAATTAAAAACGCCTAGCTGACAGAAATCAAAGCAAACTTCTGTCAGCTGCACTAAAGAAACACACTCGAGGGCAGTAAAAATGGAGGGGGAGGAACATTTTTTCCCTCAAATTTCTTTCTGCCTGAGTGACTCTAGGCCCAACTTGCAAAGATAAAGGGTATAAAAAATTCAGAGGAGTTCAATTTTACACAGAGCATTTCTCTTTAATAAAAAAAATTGCAGCTTTCTTCCCTTTATTTTTAGCAACCACCTGGCCTGAGACAGAAAGAGCACAGTCTTGGATGCGCATGTACGTTTATGGGGGAAATTGTGGAGGAACACGTGTATGTGTGTCTGCTTTATTCAAATAGGAGCAAGCCTAGCTTTTATTAATTTTAAATAGATGGCTGTTAGTGTCAAAGTAGTCAGTCACAGAAAAGCCTGAATGGCTTTGTCTCTGTAATGTACCATGTTTTATCAACTAATGCCTGTCTCATAAAGAGAGAGCAGCATGCTAGGGAACAGACAGCTCAAATAGATAGTTATATGCTGGACAAAAGAAGCTGCTGTAAAAAACAGCACCGATATTGTGTCCAGGGTCCAAGACAGATGTTGGAGATGAAATGCAGCGTGGTACAATGAGAAAGAAGTGCTGGCTCTAAGAGCAGTGCTAGTCAATGAAGCAGCCAGACGCACCATGCAGAAGCTTGTTAAATGTGTGATCTCAGTTTGCTGTAGCCTTTCAGTGAAATGGGGGGTTTTGTCTCTCTCTCCCCAGCTGCTTAAATAAAAGACTTTCTGCCTTTCCCCACTATTCTTTGAAATGCAAACTTGTGGCTCATCAATGAAGCCATGTTCTCCTGAAAAGCATAGAAATGTTTATATATGAGGTGAGGAAACTGCCTCAGCATGAGAGCAGGCTGCTTCTAGGTGTGTTATCTCATATGGCAGACATGAGATTTCACACTTTTCCTGGAAGTTTTTCAAGTGGAGGAGCTGAACATAGTTCGCTGAACGAAACCAAAGTTCCTGCAGTTACACAAAGGGAAAGGAAGACCAAACTCAAGGCTACTAGTCCTACACAGTAAGTTATAGAGCACTTCAAGGTTTCTAAGCTCTGTATACATGACTAGAATTTCTAATAGATTAAAAATTTGGGGTTATTTGAAAAAGAAAATCAAAATGTTCCAAAATGAAAGTGTCAAAAACATGCAGTTGGTCTTCCTTGTTGGTTGAAACTAGCTAAAAGATTCATGAATGCTTTTGGAAGACCTGACCGGCCTTTATTCAGTAATGGAATTTATTGTGAGAAAATTTTATCTTTCAACTATGAACTAACTCAGAGAGAAATAGTGTCTCAGTCCTTGCTATATATCTGAGATTTCAAACTGTTTCACATAAAGAACAGAAAATATGCCATCAGTTCATCAACTCAGTAATACACAAGTGTGAAAAGGACAGATATACATTTTATGCCACAATGTTGGCTGGACAAGTGGAGATGTGATTTTCAGCATGGATGGGGCTGCAGATTGTGAATTATTCTATTTTAACCATGCTGTGCATGCATAGCAGATCAGAACATTTTCATTCCAAAGATATTACATAAAAGGTTGAGTTTTAACCCAATCAAAAACATTGTGAGAGCACTGGAAGCCAGGACATTTATATGCAAAAGACTGACCTTCTTTGGTGGCAAGACGTGAGGAAGCTTCTGTGTGGGATGGAGTATTGTAGACCAGCAGTGAGCTACCTATAATGAAAAGAAAAGGAGTTATTGCAGTTTGAATTTGCTCTGCCAGTGGGGAACCATGCAGGCAGGTAGAAAACGCTATCGCTAGGATCTAAAGACCAAATTTTTCAGACAATTAGGCACACATGTTCTATGATGGATATGAAATTCTTTTAAAAGCTTGGTAGCTGTATGTCACACATGTGCTACTGTTTCTCCGCTTGCAAACCAAAATAAAGACATTTGCTTCCTTCACTGAGTGCCTTGATGTCCTCCATTGAAAACTGTGATAAAAGGCTGAGGTTGTATAGTACATTTATACAGGTACAATATCTACCACAGCAAAGCCTCTAGAAGTTATTACGGCACAGATTGTATTACAGGATAAGGAAGAAGCTTTTCTCTCTTGCTGTAATAGAGAAATTTCCTGTTTGAGGAACAACATACAGTAGAAGTGACATGAATTGCACTGTCAGGATCTGAACATTTTTAGAGTGTCACATGCTTGGTTTTGGGCCAACAGCTGCAAAAATCTCACTGGTATTCCAGCATCTCCCATGCTTTGTGGAGTTTGAAAGTGGCTTTCTTGGTTCGGAGCGGCCTTTCCATCCAGCCCCACTTGAAACAAAACTATTCAAGAGGAGCACGAAAAAGACCCCATTGGAAGGGTCTTTGTTTTGCACAGTCTACAGTGGAAATGTGCCTTTCTAAGCATTTTACCTTGGTTCTCCTGTAAACTCTTCTGGAAAGGGAGGAAGAGGCCCTGTGAACTCTTGGAAGCCAGCATGTAATACACATTTCATGGTTGTCTAGTTATATGTGTTTATCCTACATAATCTTCCAGGCTCACCTTTCCGATAGCTCTTTGAAAAAGTTTCTACTGCATCAGGTGGTGACATTCCTAACAAAGTAGAGGGTCCTTCTTCGTAGGGACCGATGATGTGAACTGGAGCAGGGCACCAAGCTTGCCATGGATGGGTATGGATGAAAAGTGCTTTTACAGACACTTTCTGCTATTCATACCTACACAGCCCTCTATTCAGTGAGATTCTGTCCCATTTAAGGTACTTGGTCCTAAGCAACACACAGCAAACAGTATAGATTTCTGCATATGCTATGCTGCCCCTGAGCAACCCCAGATTCTTTGGCAGGGCTAAGAATACCTCTTTTGCAGGTACTATAATACTAACTGATTAGGATCTTGTGACTAAGCCATGCAGTCTCCACATTCCTCTAATCCACATGATCCCAAATAACACTGACCTCACTTGCCCCTCAGTAGTACTCATAGTATGTCTCGCTTTCCTGTGAGAGCTGAGGATTAGGCAGTTCACTGCCAGAAGTAATAGCCATTGCAGGTGCTGGATGTTATTGGCCCTGTGTTCCTATGGATTTCTTTTCTTCCCCAAATGCAAACAAAGCCAAAGACGTGCACAAGCCAGCATGTACACAGAGGTAGAAGGTGTTGGAAAACAAAGCCTGCTCACAGGGAGTGGAGTATGGATGCTACCAGATGCTACAAGACAGGGGATGTTTCAAAAGACCAGGATGGATAATGTGGTAAACTAGGAGGCAAAGAGTTCAAAGGGATCCCAAGGGTACCTTGACTGTGAAAGCTGCAGATAGCCAAAGTGATTGGCTCGAATATTTAAAGATTGGCTGGTCTTTTGCTGCTGCTGGAGGAGGAATTACTACAGCTTTGTCCACCTAACTCATGTTTTCATCAGATGGTTTCTGGCTTTGGCTTTTCTCTCTTGAATATCTGTGGGGAAACTCCTGTCCGCCACTCTCTCCTTTTCAGGTTATTTGAAGTAGATCCTGAATGCAACGCCCAGCCTAGCTTGCCCCTGCCAGACAGGGAAGTGCTGGGGAATTCAGAAACACAGTTTTCTATGACTAAATAGGCTGCAAATGCCTGTTTGCACTGACTGGCTGAGGAGGTGGGGGTGGGGTGATGAATAGCACTGAACAAGCCTGTATGATCAACCTATAGCTACTTGATGCTAAAAAATGCAGCCCAAGCCACTGGAAAGGGACGGCGCCTCCCCCGGTTTAATTGCTAAAAGTTCTCACCTTTGCCCGACAGTCTGAGGTTTCTGGTGGGAACACCACAGAAAAGGAAATGTGTTTCCTATTAAGGGTTTTCAATGAAGGAGGAAAAGAGAGAAAGCCAGAGACACAGATCAGGACAGAGAGAAGCAGACAGACAGAGGCCAGGCTGCTCCCTCCCTTACTTGTTCTTGGGCAAAACTTTGGCTGCGATGAATTTTCATTTTGTTTTTATTCCCCCTACCCCTCACAGGGTCAGTGACACCTTAGATTAAATCAGCTTTTTCTGGAAACGCTGGTATTATTAATAAAGTGCAGGGCTATTCTCCTATAATTAATATTAAACATGTTATCTTATGGTTCCCCCCACCTTTTCCTTTCTTCTTTTATTTCCCTTGCATTAACTAGAGGAAGATGGAAAAGGACTGAAAAACAGACCAGGAGAGTTTTTTCCCCATAAAGCCTTCCTTTTCACAAGGCAGCTCATCCTTCTGAGATGCAGGAACATCTTGATTTCACAATCTTGAAGTCTATTTAATCTGGAAGCCTTTTTTTATCCTCACCTTCTGAAGGCCATGTAGCCTTCCCTCCACATCTCCTGGTAGAGTCAGAGTTCTGCTGCTTTTAGCAGTATAGTTTTGTTTGGCATTAATATATGGCCTGAAACCACAAAGCAGTTTTCTGCTTCTCACCACAGTCTCATTCTTTCCCCTTCAGGCTCTTTTCGTTTGTACACGCCACACACAACTGACCCCCCATAACTAGAGAGAAAAAGGACAGGAGGTGACAGTTCAGGCTTCTTTTGATGTTCATCCCAAACATAGCATGAAAACAATTAAAATCTTCCTTCGCACTGCCCATTGGCTGACTGGAGAAGATTCACCAGGCAGACTGTGTTTGAAAAAGGTACTGGCACAGCAGTCATTCAGTCTGGAGTCCGAAGGTGCAGGGCGATGAATGAGAAGAAGAAAAAGCCAAGGCATGGCTTCACAATTTTGGAGAGGAAACTGGAAGAAACACTTAAAGACAGACGATTGTTTGAACAGGATGGACAGTAAGTTCCCTGAAAAAACTACTGGGGAGTGTTTTGAGAGACTCCAAAGGATAGAGTGTGCTGCAGAGCTGGGTTCTGCAAGTCTGAAATCTAAAGATCAGAGACGTCTGAATTCCTGACTGCTTCAATAGGTTACGGAAACAGGAAACAACTGCATGATTCTGATCCAGACCTAAGTTTTGCCTGAAGACTAAAGGTGCTGTGATATGAGTTTGGTTTAGTCTTGACTATATTAAATAGCTCACCTGAACCTTCTGTCTCCAAAACTAAGATTGAGTTTTTGTAGAGGTCTTGCAGATGTTACCAGTTTATTTTTTCAATCTGGACTCAGATGTGCCAAAATAACATACTTTATCAGCAGTTTTAAGAATGCTTTTACCCTGATCAGGGGTGTAAGAAGTTGAAAACCTTCTCAGGCAGCTAATTTTCAGGGGGTCTTCTTGCCTGCCTAGCAAACAGGCTCAGAAAGTTCAGACCACCTTTATTTCTTGGAAAACAAACACCAAAGTTGAGGATTCGCTAGTCATCACATATCCAGTTTAACATCCTGAGAGGACGAATATCTTTCAAGAGAGAGACTGGGCAGATGTAATCTAGCCTATAGATCTGCGATTCCCCAAAGTTCTCCTGTGTTTTGTTGCCATCACGTATTCTCCACTCTAAGCAGGAGCAGAGCTGGATGTCTCTGAAACAAACAACCTTACAAGAGAGGAAAAATCATGAAAAAAGCCCATCTCCCCATGGCACTGAGCTCAGAGGCTCAGCACTAAACATCCGCTGGAAATCAGTCTGGAAAAACAATAAGCTCCTTTCGAAGGCGTTACTCCGTGAGGGAGTTAACCAGCAATCCAGAAACCAGACTGTCATTAGGCAGCGCTAGGAACAGCTGCACAGAAAGGAATGCTCTTCAGAGGCTTCCTGACCTCCACTCAGACAGGAGCTTGCTTTAATAAGGACAGCACTTGCATGACGTCTTAGAACAACCCAAGGGGCTGAACAGAGAAATTTATAATCATAAAAGCTGGGGATGGACTGGGATTGAATTCTCCTTTCGTATGCATCCACGTAAAATAGGAATAACTAATTTGTCTGAATCCAGCAAAGTTGCTTGGGTTTTTTTGCTTAATAGCATAGAAATCATTGTAGGCGTTCCCTGTGCAGAACATTATATGTTTATGATTATTATTCAGCATGCATTGCAGCAGCACTTAAATGTTGCAACTGCATTAGGACTCCATTGTGCTGGATCTTGAGAGACATTAGACACAATCCCTGTTCCACAGATTGGCCATCTCAACAGACAAGACCAACAAGAAGGCAGGATTACTAGCTCCATTTTACAGAAAGTAAAACTGAAGCACAGAGGAACTGAGGAAAAGGTTTATCCCTCCTATTTTCAGGCATTTAAATGCCATGTGTGAACTAAGGGACTACTACCCTGAATTTCAACATGCCCTGTTGCTTTTTTTCTATAAACAGAGACCAGTGTGACCAGACTTCTAATTTAGGGACTTCAGGTATCTAAAGGTAGGTAAGATCAATCAGGAATTTGCTTCTGAACAATTGAATCCAGGGCTTCAGGCTTACACCGTGAGAGCAAGAATGAAATTCCTCTGGTACTCTCTTTGAACACCCCAACTAATGGGACACCTAACACTTGAGACTATCACTGGAGATGCTGTCTGGAGCTAAAGCAACAGAAGAATTCAACTCTTCTGCCAACCTTTTCAAATTCAGCCTGGTTCTTTGATTCAAAAAACATACAACTCCTTCTTCGTCTCTTTCTGTCAATTCTCAAGTCTTATCAATAAGACAATTCAAGAGTCTCACTTGAGTATTTATCTTGTGGGAATTCAAAAACATTTCCGGTTACAAAGCATCTGATTTGCCCAGCCAAAGTCAGCAGGTTTGGCCAAAGCAGCACTGGCTTCACAAAACTGCCTTACGATTTCCTGTAAAAGTGTGTAATTCTGCATGCAAACCTTAGTTAGAAAGTTATTTTGCATCTGCAATAATCTTGAAGTGTTCTGTGAACCAGCAGCTCTTTGCTGATGAAACAGAATGAAATTTGCAAATTATTTTGGATGGGAAATTATTTTATTGTGAAGTGGCAAGGGACAAAAACTGTTCAAATCCAACAGTTCGGTTATTTGTTGTGAATCATTTCCTTGGCTCAACTTCTCAAAAAAACATAAAGGTGGGGCTTACAGAGGCACCCATCTGTGATCTAACTCTTGTCCCACTGTAATCTGTAAAACTCCCACTGATTTTAGCAGAGGCAGGGAGAGACCAGCACCGAACAGCTTTGAAGAAACACCCTAAATAAATGCTGTCTCGCTGCTTTATTGCACTGGCCAGATGGAGACATCTTAAGCTGCCTTTACATCACAATTTGATTTCCCAGTGGAGGAAATATACTTTTTTCTTTCTCTCCCTGCCCTCCCACCTCGCTTTATGGCACCTTCTCCTGATTTTTTCAGTCCTCAATAATTATACTCCTATAAAAGGTGTTCCACTTGAAAAAATATTGGAGCATGTGAGATTTAGCTCCACTTCTCTGGCCTCGTCATAATGCAATTATCCTGAGCGCACCTTTGTGAAGAAAAGAAATGCTTTAACCTCCATTTTATAGCTGAAGAGGAGACATTCAGAAGCTATGGACATGCTCATGGTTGTACATGAAGCCTTAGGAAGGTCTGAATCTAACACTCCCAGCCTCAAGAGTGTGTGCTAACTGTAAGGTGATCATTCCTGTTTGGGCTGCTGCAGTATGCTTCTCTAGAAGTAGCTCAGAAGACTGCTCACAGCTTCTGTCTTAGGGGCTTAATACAGCAAAAAGGAGTATTGGATCCATCACATACTCTAGTGTGGGACAGAGAGTAGCAATGAAGAGGTTCAGGAAAACTTGTTCTTTGAGTACTAGGTCATTTGCACGATGTTTGCTTCAGCACACTTACATTTGGGGAATTAATCTTCTATTTTTTCCTCTTTCCAACAAATCTGGGCTTCCACGAACGTAGAAAATCTCCAACTCTGGCCAGTTGACGGTCCTATTTTGAAGCAGTCTTTACCAGAAGCCTTAGGGGAAAGTGCACAGCCCTCTAACTGCAAAGTTATGGAATAATTTGCCCATGACCCATCAGTTAATGTTTGGTTTAATCTCCACAGCAAATTTATGTATTTTTATCATGTACCCACAGATGTTTTTATTATCTGGAAGACTATCTAATCTTCTTAAGAGTCTTGCTCAGTTCTTCACCTCCCTGATAGCACCACTAACTCCATCTAAGCTAAAATTAACTTTCCAACCCACTTTTTATTCCTCCCTTCCTTGTTTGCTCTCTCTGCTTGCCTTCCCCTGTTCTTTTTCCTTCATCTTTGCTGCTATTTATCCTGCAAGAAGAGCCCTAGAAGTTCAATGCTCATGGCAGCTTATCCTATCAGCATGTCATGCTAGGGCTGGGATGAGTCAGGGCAATACTTACTTTCCCTGAGGTAACTGAGGTGAGACAACAGAACTTCTGTGTTGTAGACGGAGGTGGTTCGGAGGAAGTCTTCCTTGTTCATTTTGCAGAGCTCCTTGCCATCCATATTCTGGAAGATGGTGGTGTCAATCTCCATTAATCCATATTCCTTTATAGCCCATTCCAGCCACTGGCGCACATGTTCCTGGGTCCATAGGGTGGGATCTGGCAGGAAAGCACAAAAGATGGTAACTATATGCAAGCCTCAAGCCTCTAGCACTCACTTTAGCCTAGTCAAAGCATTAACCATTGTTTCCACAACCAAATGTATTTAATTTACTGATTCCAATGCATTTTGCCAAGATGAACAAGTACTCTGCTATAACAAGAGTCAAGGCTCATAAACTGATCACACTGACCCTCTGGCTGGGTGAGTTCTCTTGACTGTCTCCCACCTGCCTGAATCTTATACCTGTGCTTGGGAACAGTATTAGTGACATTTGACTGTGACTTTTCTCCCTCTGGAAAAAAGCTTCCAAAAGCAAACTCATCCCTTTGAAAGAGTATGCTTGTCACAGCTTTGGTTCTGCAATGCTATGTAATTACATCAGTGCTGTATAAGTCACACCATCCCTCACAAGTGCATTACAAAGTTCCAACAGATGGCATTTTAAAGTCTGAGGATGGTGGTATTTATGGTCAGCAAAGGGACTCTGAAAAAAAATATTATTGCTTAAACAGAACAGCTTGCCATGTATCTCTGAGTCACATTTGTTCACCCCGCTGACAAGAACACAATTCTACCTCCGCTAGCCCTGTAAAACCAACACAGCTATTGGAGGGCAATGTGGATTTTATACTGTCTCATGCATCATTATCAACTGTCAGCAAAGCTCCAGCTGTGGAATCTTTATTACTGGCGATGACGTAAGAGAGAGATTGAACCCGGCTGGAGTTTCAGACCCCATGGTGATGGTTTGCTGCATCAGTAGTTAAAAAAAGAAATCATCCTTTGAGTTTTGAAAAGAGCATTAGATCAGAAAGTCCCAGCAAGAATTTGTGCCACGATACCATTTTTACGGAGTCATTTTCAGAGCATATCTGCATTTTCAGATGTTTCCTGTGCTGCTTCTCCCCATGTATCCCATTTGAAAATTTAAGCTGCAAATTCATGTTCCATTGCAGCTGGAGAGGATTGTGAAGGCAAGCCTTAGCTTTGGAGACGTTTGATCTGTCCATCACAGCTGGTACATTCCTCTAAGATAAACCTCAAACACTTCAGGTCCTGAGGCAGTTGAGAAGATGGATCAGAAACATGTAGCCATCGCACAGCTGGTAGCTTGTGCTTTGGGTGGGGACAAGAAATGCCTCTGCCACACATTTTATAGTGTATAATATAATGCCTTGGCCCAGAGCTGTAAACTGTGTGTGCTTGGGCTGCAGGGACCCCTTGACACAAAAGGTCAGGTTGTGGCTGTACCTGGTACATTCCTGGGCAGCTGAGTTGCAGAAAAACAGCATGAAATGGAGAAGTAAGACCAAGGAATACTGAAATTATAACTGTGACATTTCCTCACTGAATTTCTAGTAGGACCAGGTTGCTTAAAGTTGAATTTTAAACGTGGAACTTACAACCCCATATCTTTGCAAGTCTGCTTTGGGAAACAAAGATGGATTTCCTTTAAATTTTGGCAATAGCCAATTTAAAATCTGCTTTCTAAGCACTGGCAAAAGACTGCAAATTTTACAATGCAAGTATTCAGGGGAGGATTCTTTTTTTTTTTTAATTGAAAGAGTTATTTGTCTTGAGTTTTGAAAAAAAACCCCTACATTTAGAGAGCATAGTGAATTTGTGGTCTCCCTTTAAACAAACACTTTTGAATTTCAGATATTCGTTCAGCCTATTTATCACTGCCAAAGACATTGAATGGTCTCTGAAAAACTGCCTTCTTGAAACATGGCTTAGAGTTCGTTATTATTACTATTGCAAGCCTAATGTGACATTATTCTTGCCTATCTTCACCCTAATGCGCTATAAATCTTTACTCTGGATTATATTAAAATTTCCAAATGCCTTTCTTGGATGAATTCGGCCTCATATCCTGCAGCCAGAGATCTGGGATGATGTTCATTATTGTCTTCCAAAGTCTGGTAAATCACTGCTATTTCACAAGTATCTCAAGGTTTTGATTTGTGGATGCTCATGAGGGGAAAAAAGTCCTTTTTTCCACTTTCCTTCAAAGAGGAGATTTTAAACCTTCTCTTCCACTGAGGGCACTAAAAGTCATTTCCCCTATGTCTACAACAACGCTAAATTTTAGCCCACCCTTGGTCTTTTTGAATATGCATAAATAGCATGGTAAAGAGCAGGATAAATGTTTCCTCTTGAATATCTTCAATAATATAATGACTAGCTGGTATCAGCTAACACCTTTCTAGGCAACGTTGACGCTGAAAACATATCTGATGCTGTCACCAATTAGGTTAGCCAGTCTCTCTAAGCAGATCCTAACAACAGCTTTAATGGTACTTTGAGATTTGCTGTCAATCTCTTATTGGCTTTCCTTCACTACATTCAGTTCAAGCTTTTGCTTTTCATCCTAAATGGCAAACAAATGCTTGGGAATTGTCATCTGTTCGTGGTCAAGCCATGATCAGAAAACAGAGCTAAATTCCACGAGTACATTTCTTTCTGCCAACAGTTCATCTGCTTGAATCAGCTACAACCGTTGGTGAAACCCTCACAACACTGGGTGAAAAGCTGCACCCCTTGAAATCAGTGGAAGTTTCGGTACGTAAATTGGGCCAGGGCTTGGCTCATAATATCTCTGCTGCTGGGAAGTTCCTGGACTAGCCTGTTTATATCTATGGTGTTTATAAACTTTGCAGGGAAAAGACTCCCTCTCATTCCAGATTCAGACTTCACCAGTTCACTTGCCTGCCACAGCAGCTCTCATCCTTGACTGTCCAAATGCATCTAATGCATCCTGCCAATTTCAGACAGCAGATGTGGATATCAAATACAAACAGAGAACTGGACAGGAATGTTTCTGTGTAACAGTTTTTGGAAGGATTATGTAGTTCCTGCAAAATATAATTTTTCTGGTTTTCTACTTCTAACAAAAAAATGAAAACAAAATAGCTCATTTTGAATCAATATGACATGAAAGTGCATCTGGATCCTGCAGAACATCATGGGAGTTATAATTTGGGTCCACTTCATGCTTATTCTTGCCTATGAACTGCACTCTTTGATCATACTATGCGTGTCCCAGGAAGCACTGCAGATTCTCCTCTAACACATGACGGGAGATGGATTTGGTTCAACAAACTAAAACAACATTTCATTCCAGAAAAAAAAAAAAAAAAAAAGAGGAAGAAGAAGAACTAATTTTCCACTCCTTATTCTGATTCAAGGTAGAACATACACTGGGACACGGGAAATTCCCACTAGCCAGAAACTCTGATGTTTTCCTTACTTTTTACATGGTTTGTAAGAAAGAAAATTCCTCAGAGAGTGGTTAAACAAGCCTTATCTGTTCAGCTGGATATTTAAGACAGTGCAAGGAAATACGGCACAAAGAATTCGACGGTGGTGGTACCTGCTGGGACAATGACTCTCCTCTCATTGGTGGTCATGTTGGGAGGAGGCCCGTTCTTCTCATCCATGTAGGTGCTGTAACTCATTGGGTTGGACTCTGTGCCTGTTCCGACGAGTTTGCTGCATTTGTTCACACTACAGTCTACAGGGGACTCCCTGAAATGCAAAAGGAAACAGATGACTTGTCATTATTATGCACCTTTCATCCCTGCTGTAGCAGAAGGAGGTTTGGGTTACAGAAATGGCAAATATCCCAAAGGTGAAAAGTTAAGGGGAGTTTCTTTACATGTGGGAGAGGCCAGTCCTGGCCTGTCACATGAATGTCATAAGGTGATCTATGAATCACAAGTCTCATGGAGAGGATCTCTGATAATGAAACCAGTTGGGGGAAAGAGAGTTGGAGGTTCAAAAAAGAGTGACTTTCAGACAAAGGCAATGGTAGCTGTAAGGTCATACTCAATACCTCTGAAATATCAAAACTCAAGAACCAGGTAAAAAGCAAGTGCCTATCACATAGGTCTATTGGTTACACCCCTCACTCCCCTTTCATCTGTTATGGCTCAATTGCATTTTAGCAATCCTTCAGACACAGCTTGATGGTCTAGGAGCCCTTGTTGGACTGTTTCACTCTTGAATTGTGTTAAAAACAACCCTGCACACCATCTTTCTGTTGCAGTGGAGTCTGTTAATTGACAGAAAGGCTGTACTTCTCACCTCATGACCTAAGGCATTTCTGCAGAGCTAATCAGAAATAGATACACCTCCTTTCATTTCATTAACAAAGAACACAAAATTCCCATGCCAAAATGACAGGATAGTCACAAGAGAATACGACAATATTAGCATGGTATCTAAAGAGTCTTATTTATATAGGGCTGAATGTAACTGATCTTGTCTGTTCTTAACAGTTAAAACAGTCCCAGGCTTGTCTACTACTTGGATAGGAAATCTAGAAATCTTAGGTGCCTTAGGCGTGAGTCAAGAACTTCAGACCACAGAAACTGTGTGTGAAAAAGTCTCTGGCTCCAGTTTTACTTCTGAGGTGATGGAGTGATGAGGAGGGAACATTTAGCAACTCAGGTGGCACTGTGCTAAGACCTGGACTACATGCAGACCCTTGGCAAGCAATAGGCTTTCTCTGTCCTGCTCTGGGAGAATTACGAGCCTCCAAACCACAGATAGGGAGCACAGATTTTGTTTTTCTCCAGCTGCAGTAGGAAGTCATGCTTTTAGCTCTAGAGTTCACTTAAAACACCAGTCCAGAGCCTGCCACAGGCACACAGCACATCCCAGCTCCGAAGAATGTACCAGGGAAGGGCAGCATTATTGCCCTCACCTTTACAAGGGTGCGTTAGTGTGCAATCTCTATGCAAAGTGAGCACAGAGCCCATACCCAGCGCAGTTCAGTCCACTGCTTTTAGTTGCGCAGCTGTCCTTCTTCCCTGCAAGAAGCAAAGTCGTCTGGGAGGAAACCGTTCACTGAAGGGTAAGAGCTATGACAGTGCACCAAAGCCCACCCTCCGAGTCCAGCTGGCAAGACTTCCAAGTTTGGACACTAAACAAATTTGTTTCTTAATCTGAATGGTGGGGGAGGGAGAAATTACTGAAATTCAGTTATCATGGCTGGGAGATAAATGCTCCACCGAGATATTCTAAGGCAGATGGTAATTTTTTCCTCATGTCTTACTGAGGGAATGTTACTTGAAAATGGAAATAAGATGTATAACTTACACATGTTCGAATTTAAGGTTTTACTATTTCGCCTACTGTTTTTCCAGGCAGGGAACCAAAATCCGCCTTCAGAGAGGCAAACTGCTGAAGGTTTAATGTCCCCGTGGCAGTCAGAGGAGAGTCTGAGCAACTGCAGGGACACCAGGGTTTTCACAGGGAATGTGATCATTTCTAACTTTCTGTTGAAATACTCTGTGTCAGGTGTTAAATGCTGCCTTTACTGGCAGAGAAAAAGCCCTGAAGCAGCACAAAGGATCTTATTCTTTCCTGAGGTACGGGCTGTCCTGAGAAGACTCGGTGAAACAGCGAGAGCATCCACGCTTCAGGGTGTCAGACTCTGTTCAGCTTAGTGCTCACCGTCCCTGGGAGGTGACCAACCTCCTCGCTCGCCTGGCCTGGAGACCAGGTGCTGACTTTAAATGGTGTGAGCAGCCCAGCTGGTGTGGCAGACCTGAACACACACATCCCCACGTATGGTTTGGGATTAAGTTCTCCCTCCTTCAGACACAACAGTAAAATTTTCTTTGCGTTCCCTGCAGTCAGCAGGTCCCAGGTGCTAGCGGTGCTGGCACAACTACCTGCTGCCTAAGGTCCTTCTTAGGGGTTCACTCCCAGCCCCCTGCTCGGTTGTTAAATTTCCCTGGAAAATAACCCCCACAGCTGAGATACGCGCTATCTGTGGTAAAATAGTTACATATATACTACTCGTACAGAACTATAGGATATATCCAGACTCTCAGATCATAACATCTTCTAAAAAGCTTATCTGCCTAGGAGTATACGTGCTTTCTACTGGCATGAAATGACACCAGTGAAAAGACCACAGGGTCCCTGGCTGTCTCTATTCTCTCTGCTAAGTATCACACACATTCACATGACCGATACAGCAAAGTAACAAAAATAACACCAACACTGTAAGATATCTCCTCGGCGGTTTTGTGATGATTTTTCACTTTGCAGACTCTTGGCTTGGCAGTTAGGACCCTGCCTATCCTCTCTGCCTTGCTCTGTATGTCTCCGCAGTCAAAACTAGACAACCAAGTCTAAGAGACAGATCAGAAAAGAAGTTTAAGTGACTGAGGTGCCCTTACCAACCACTGATTTACCACTGTGGGAAGAGAAGCCACTCTCTTAACCCTGCAGGACGTTAAATGTGCTCCGTGTACCTGACAGGGTTGTGTCCGTGTGGCTGTATAGACACCTCCCTTCCCTCTGAGGAAGTTTTCAGGATGGTTGGATCCAGAGCTAAGCCCAGTGGAAATCTGATAGCGGAAGGACAGACATAACTGGGAATAGCATTACCAAAACTTAGCTGGGCAGGAGACCGAACCGTCCTTATGAAAAACACCACAAAATTTTTAGTGACGGCAAGCAGGAAGATCCTTACTTTTGTGTCCTCTGTAAGCCAGCATTTCCTACCAGATCCAAATGGAGCCTTTTACCGGGAAATGAGACAGCACTACCAGACTGAATTGTCTTCGCAGCTTCTGGATGCCCATTACTGTACTGCCCCAGCCTAAGATGAGGGATTTAACAGTATCCCAGGAGAAGGTAGGTGTAGCTGTGGGCAACACAGAGAAGAATTCAGTGTGGGGAACAACTACAGTATCAAATGAGAACAGGGAGCTGTGAGCCATGAATAGTGTATTCATTGAATATAGCTCCTTTCTTAGTTCATGCATTACCCGCAAGCAGACTTAGATTTATATAAAGATTTCCTCATTATTTGAAATGGTTTGTGCGAGGTGATTTCAGATGCCAGATTAAATCCTTGACTTTTCACAGAGACTTCAGACATTCAAGTGGCCATACATGTTGGACTTGCTCAGGTTCTGGGGCAGAAAACGTTGTAGATCTACTAAGGTAAATGGATATAGGCTGCTTTCACAAGATCTCTTAAGTGTATTCACTGTGGCAGTGACAGAGTCCAAGGAGTATGAAGCAGTACTCATTCCCACTGTCCGTCCAAAGACTCTTCGTTCCAGCAGCTCCAGTAGCAGTCTCTGGGGATGCCAAGAGCTTGGTGTTTTGGGAAAGTTTATGCTAGACTGGCCAAAATGGACAAGCAGCTAGCCTGGCATTGACTAATAAATCCTCTGTACAGCTTCAGCCTGTGTTCCAGATACCTGAAAATAAAGCAATTACTGTCCCAGGGCCTCTGTCTAGGAATCACCTTTGGCTTTCATTGGAAAGAGCAAAATAAGGGATTTCAGTGATTTCTGAACCTGACTCAGCTGCGGTCAGTGTGATATTTCCTCCTTCTTTCTACTCCTTTCTTCCTATCTTTTCATTCCTCCTCTCTTCCCATCTTCTTTTCTTTTTAAATTTGCCACTTTTTGGTTTAAGTCCCCATTTGGTCTTCTCAACTTTAATCTTTACACTTGAAATTAGATATTAATTTTTTTTTTGTTCAGTGAAGGAAATAACAACAGACATACTGTGACTCTGCTTGTGGTTCCCTCTCACAGGCAGGTAACAGAGCTATCAGGGCAGAATCACAGCTCCTCGAAACTCACATCTAACTGCCCTTTAATGCTGCCTCTCCCCCTGCTCTCAGGAATGCCTCAAGAAGAGGTTCACACTGAAAAAGACTAAGTCTGCAGAAAGAAGGGACAGCTGTAAAAAGGATGGAAAAAGACATAGAGGTTACAAAACTCAAACTGCATGAGGAAAGCACAGAGGCTCAGTAGGGTCTAAAAGAATTGTGTATATCACATACAGGTAAATGCAAACAGTAGGTAATTAATTGCACAGTCTGCTGCTCTGGCTGGGGACTAGAACAACACAGCGAATCCCACTAGAGGGCTCACACGCTACTTAAAGGGGCTTTTTATTCTAGACATCATAGATGGTCTCTTTGTTTTGTTTTGAGAAAATTATTGTGGCATAAAAATGTTCTGAGATCCCTGAACCTTGGCATTATTTTAATATTCTGAAGCAAGAGAACATCTCCAAAGCATTTTCAAAGCACTGGCTTCATTATTTCAGCTAGACAAAATTCGTAACATCAGCTGGAATTACATAGTGAAGTTTGCCTGCAATCATGCACACATCCAGCCCATTAGAATATTCTTTCACATTTGAAGATCATACAAATTTTGTAACGTCTTTTTAAAAATCACTCTCTGAGTTTAGCTACGAATGCAGATCTGTAGTAACTCAGTAAATACAGTCAAAATTTGGAACATCTGTTGTTTGGTTTGTTCTTTGCATTTGGAATTTATGTAAAATATAAGGAAAAATCAATTATTAAAATGGACTGTAAATTGGGTTAAACTTTACCCAGCATTTTTCTAAATAATCCTCCTCCTTTATTCATTGGAATTTAAATGTGAAAGATTTTTTTTTTTTTTTAAATATAGATGATTGTATTTATATCACAAAAGCATCTAAAGGTCCCAACAGAAATCCAGGCCTAGTATGTTGGGAACTGTACAAGCACTTTGTAGGAGACAGATCTTTCCGTGAATGGGCTATAAATGAAATAAACAAGAGATACAAACTCAGCAAAGAACAAAGACTGCAAGCCACGCTTCCAGTCCCCAAATGGATGCAGAAAGATGAATGGTACACAGAACATCTTGCAGTAAAACCATGGAAAAGCTGGACTTCTATTTTTTGTGTGTAACAGGTCAGTGCTACATATACAAGACCATTTCCCTTTCCCAATGCCTAAGGGGGTATAAGAAGCACAAGGATTTTAATTTTTCTATGTTGGATTTTAACTACCTTGTGTTTGGACACTAATCACTGCGAAACACAAATGTAGCACTGGGTTTTGTCCTAAGCAAGCAGCTGTCTGTGAAGGCAAGCACAGATTTTGAGGCCATATACTGCCAGGTCTGATAATACTAGAAACTTTCACAAAATTTCTACTTCTGAATCTTGCAGTAATAAGGAAGTCCCATCTTCTCCCCTAAAACACAGATCTCTGCCATTGCCTGAATATCCCCTATACACAGTTAGCATGCTGTTATCTGGGAAACTCTTTCCAGTTTGGGAGTAAACCAGGAAAACCTGCCATGGGGTAGAAGGCTGGTCAGGGTTTCCATGTTGTTTAGCACTTGGAGGGATGGCTCTGCAAAACAGGCTTGGAGAGGTTCTTCAAAGACCCCTTCTCCCACTCTGCTGAGGACCAAACCAACTCATCATGCTATACCTCATGGCAGTCAGACCTGCTTCTGGTTGCTAAGAAAAAGAAGAAAAGCTGGACACTGTCTCTTGCCGTCATCCAGCTCCCTCCACTGTCAGGTTTCCTATAGCTTTATCACTCCCCAGAGTACATAAACCATTCTCTTGACAAGCAGAAAATGCTAGCGCTTCAAGTACAGGTGAAGCACAGAATAAAGGCTGCTCCCTCTAATGAGGCAGCTGGAACCCGGTAAGAGAGTGTGCTTGAAAAACAAGAGAGAGAAGGAGAGGCAGAGAGAGAGGGAGGGGGAATAGGTTTTGTTATTCAGTCCGCAGTTCAAGTTAATTTGTATTGAGATTGGCGTTTGCCGCTCAGATGGTGTGTCAGTTTTGCCAGGCAGCTGATGAGCAGAGGGACAAGCAACTGGAGTGGCCCAACCCGCAACAATGAACTGTGATGGACATATGGGGAAAGGGCAAATTTTTAGCCATGAATAGGAGGAGATGGGTAACTCAGATGAATGTTCCCATTTCTTGGGTGGATTGGATCTCTTGTGCTAATAACTTATCAAAAGGCAAGGCTAGAAGCTATTTCAGAGCTTAGTTTTGACATTCAAAAGAGTGGTTTTTTCCTAACAGGTTGGGAAGTTGTTATGCCTCTTCTAGAGAGACTGAGGACACTTAGTTTCTGCCTAAGAATCTTGTAGTCTTGAGCAAGCCCATAAAGAAGGACTTCCTTTTTGTGCAGAATAAACACTTCTGGAGGGTTTTTTTCTGTGGCTATCAGAGCACTTACAGTTGTTAATGAATCAGTTTGTCAAAGCAGTATTATTTCCCTTTTTTTCTGAGCAGATGAGGAAATTGTAACACAAAGATCACAATGGAAGGACAGCCTGATACAGTTCATTCCAAGTCCATGCAATACACATACAATGAGAATGTTACATAGACTTTTGGACATAGAAGTACAACACATATGCGGAATTCATACAGAACATGTGCTTACAGGATCTGAAAAGCACAAATATGTGCTGCCTGTGGTAGCTCAGCGGGTGCGACAGGACTACTTGCTCCCTTGCCCCTCCAAAATTTGCTAGAGTGAGACAGACAAGTAGCATAATGGGAGGAAACATTCTGTGTTGGTCTGACACTATGGGTGTGAGCAACTGATGCAATGCTACAAAGGGAGTCCTCACATGATCGTGGGAGCGTGTTGCCTGTGCCATATGTGAGGCTGATGCAGCCACCTCAGTTCTCATGACTGGTTCACCTCTCCGCAGGATGGAGAGGTCAGACCTGCACAGCACCATGCACAAGCCTTGCTCGTTCACTCAGGATCCCACTCCGCATTGCCCTCTTGAAGATTTTAGGGATAGCTTAAGAAGACTAGCCTTGGTAGCCAAAGGTAGTCCTTGTGACTATCAAAAAAGCCAAACCTGCTGGTACTTTCAAGATCCATCCTTTTGCCTGTGTTATCCAGGGATGGTGTTTTTCAGGAAATAACTAATTTTCCCATGTTTCAGGCTCAACTCTGAGACTGGAAGCACTAGTGCAAAAATCTGTGTAGTTCTTATGAAGTCCAGAAATGATACCAAGGTACAACTGGGGCAAGATCAAATTCAGTCTACAAATGATCACCATCAAAGACCAACTGACGCAAAGACCTTTATCTTATAGTAAAATCAGCATCTACTGTATACTTACGAGGAAAAAAAACATGCTGCTGTTTGAAGTCTTTAACACCATCATCTCACTACAGAAGTCTGAAAGTGCGAGGCTGCTTTCTGTTTCAAACTCTACACTTTGCTAGGTTCTCAGAAACCAGGAAAATAGGCTGTTACAGAAGCCCTAAACTAATCCTAAAGAAGAACCCCCCTTGATTGTTTAACTGTCCTGTATTAACGTTGTACAAATGTTAGAGATGTTTGTGACTTTGAAATTAAAATCAAATTTAAAATTAATATGAACTCTAAAATGTAATGCTAAAAAATAAAATAGTTTTTCTTTATTGTATATATTTAGAACTGAAAAAAATTGTAATTTCTACACCTAAAGATTTTCTCCAAGAGGTGAAATTTTTTCCTAGGCTTTGGACTTGTAGAAAAGTTTTTCAAAGTGGCAACCTGAGCGGCGATAATAAAAAGTTTTCAAGTCTTTGAATTTCTCATTGAACAGGGAAATGATCCATCTGCCCCAGCTCTAACTACAAATGATGGGGAGCAGGCCTCCTACCTCTTTGGCTAAAAGCTGTAGAGGACACATCACAACCAGTGTCCTTCTGATGGTTAACATCACTGCTCAAATCTACTCCTGAACTCTCTTTTTCACCAGTGGTCGCATATATTCACACAGAAGACCTGGGTATATGCCTTTTGTTTTGTTACACCTCATAGACTGCCAAAAAGGACCTCAGTCTCCTCTTTTTCCCTTCTCCATCAAGCAGCTCTCCAGTTTCATATGGTCGCTTCTGCCTTGATGGAGCACGAATCTAGTTACAGATGCAGTAAGAAGTGCCCTCCAGTGAAGCGCATACAGTCCATTAGTGCAGCTTTCACTAGCTTCACTCCGGAGCACTGGTATAAACACCAACTATTACTGCATGACCGACTCCATCTTCAGGAGCTCCTTGAACCATGGCACATTTGTGGGATGCTGAACTAAGTGATGAAATGTGTAATTTACAACAGTGTTTGCAGCATGAACGCTGTCCTGGCAGTCTCATGTCCCAGTCTGCACAGCGTTCATGGATACTGGTAGATATGAATACCGCAGAACTGCTAGAACAAGATCCTCAGGCCATTGAAAAATGAGTGACAAAGGAACTCCAGGGGCAGCTGGATGGGGTCCTACACAAAGAGTGGAGTTTGTTAATAGGCAGGACAAGAGCACGAATGGAGGATACAGGCTTTGCTTTTATTTAAGATTCAGTAGATGTGGAAAGGGTCTTTCCTTACCTTGATCCATTCATGTGGTCATATTCCCTTTTTACATTGACCCGGACGGGCTGATTAATCCACTCCTGCTGAGGAGGCAAAGGGTTGATTTTGTGCGGCTGGCCATAGTCAGGGTTCCCTGAGGCTGTCATATCTGCCTTGGGGAGGTGAGTGGCAGCGCCGTACGTGGAGTCAAAGAGGGACTGGTCGTCGCTCACCACCGACAGAGCCTCCTGAGGAGAAAAAAAAACAAGTGCTCAGAGTCATGACTAAACTAGTAACTCCACTTTTATTCTCTCTTTGAGCTGGTGAGCACCTGCAAGGGCCCCACAGCTGCCCAGCGCTGTCTGAAATTGCCATCTGCCAGGATTGCAGATTGAATCAGATTCTTTGGGGTCCATTAACCCGTATGCAAAACCAGTGGGTTACTTTGCTAGCTGCTGTGTTGCTCTGGGTGGGGCAAGAATTAAGGTTAACTTGACTTCTGCAAACAGTAAAGGTGGCTGTTGGGTGCTATATCCTTCTTGTTGCTTGCTGTAAGCAGCTTCATCTGGAATTTCATAGTTATCTGCCCACCTGCCTGCACTTGCTGGTCCAAAAACAACCAAAGAGATATGTAGTATGTAACATTTCTGGAGTGTCATTTGAAGGTCTATACATCTTCTTTCAAAGGGTTTTGTGTGGTGTTTATATTTTGAGGTTACTAGTGAAGGAGAAGCAGTCAGTACAGGTCAGAGTTATGGGTGTTAGTGGTGGGATAAAAAATGCATTACTTTACACTTTTTGTTTATTTTGTGGGAAGTGTAGGACTGGTGAGTTACCAAACTGTGCATTTCTAGAAATGCTTAAAAACAGGAAATTGTTATCCTTTTTTTTTTCCTGCTGAAACTCCAAATGTTGACAAAAAGTTTTGACTATCAATTTCCTTGCGTTGATGCGCTTGGGTTTTCTAAATGAAGCATGCCAGGCTCATAAAGGCTTTGGCACAGTCCTGCCTTATTCAAAGTGCATCTGACAAGGTCTGCATGTTCTTTATGGAGCTAAGTTAACCGCACATAACACAGCTGCCATTATGGCTGGCAAGCCAGAAACTGAATGAGGAACCTCCCAAACTAAAAGCACACACTACTTTAACGTGAGTTAATGGAGCAGACCTCTGAAACAAAGGCAGCAACAGACTCACCCACTCTGTGGACCGAGCATTCGAAAGACCCGTAACATTGATGTGTATGCAGCAGTGGGTTACCTGTGAACGTACAGACACTGTCTTTGCTTTGAAAGCTGGTGTGTTGCTAAACCCTCAGTGCTCAAAATACACAGGAGACAGTCCACATCACAAGCTTTGCAATGTAATAAATTACTGCTCTCTCCCTGCCTCCCCCCAGTAGTCGTTTCTGAGGTTAGTTTTGCAAATTCTTCCATAACCAGGGAGAGAAACAGAAATTCTGAAAACTTAGAAAAGTGCAGCTGCTGGAATCCTCCAATTACTCGAGAATCTAAGTGCAAATCAGATATGACCAGGCTCATGATATCATCACAAAAAATGTCAATACTTAGAGTCTACTGGGTAAACATGAGAGTCCCTCTCAGCTTGAAATTAACCCACTTACTTAGAAAGAGTCAGGTCAGTGCTCTGCATTTACAAATATCAGCAATTTTCTATCTCTCATCTCAGATCACGTAACAAAACCAAAGAAGCCTGAGTAGCCTGGAATTTAAGTGGGCCTGACTCAGCTTGAATTCGGAGGAACCCTCAAACATCTGCATAAGTCCTGCTGAAGTTACGGTATTTGCTGTAAAAATTTTGTGAGCAACCTCTCACACTGATCAGCAGAGATGGCTACAGCCTTTCAACAACAAAAATGAGAGCTTTTACCCCACACTGCCTAATGCTGTGTGTTGCAAGGAGCTCAGATTGTGTTCATCCTTTCCAACAGCTTTTTTGTGGTGGATGCACAACCTTTCAAAAATACCCCCTCCCTTTTTCTGCTTTAATTAGAGTAAGCTAGGGAGTGGAAGGTGCCCCTCGGAAGAATTTCCTTGTGGTGCAACCCTGTGTGATCACAGCCTTGTGTCAGAAACTCCTTAAAGGGTTTGAGACTACCTCCAGGCTATAAACTTTGCCTGTGTCGAAAGGTACAAGAACACGAGATCTTCTGGTGACAGCTCTTAGAAGGGAGCAAGCTTTTCCATCACAGGTAAGGATATAGTGACTTGCTGCTTCTCTGATTTACTGAAGTCAGAATGACAGGCAGGGGTTCCTAAATGACACATCTTCTGTAAGTCTCTGCTTCCTCTCAATACAAAAAATGTGGGGTTCCCTACATTATGGCATGAGGTGGTAGGTGAACCGCAAATACCTGGGGTGCTGGACTAATTTATGACTCTCTAGACCCAGTCTCAGCTATGCATCTTACTGGTCAGAGGCAAGGAAACCATGAGTATCACTGCAAATTCATGAAATAAAATTTTTAAATGTTTGGTTTTTGAGATTTCCAGTCTAAAAACATACACAAAGTTGGGATTTTTTAAGGAAACAATATCTGAGGTAATGCTTTTTCTGCCTAAAGCCATTTTTCTTCCAAAGAAAGGTTCTGATGGAAAAAAATTGGAAAGCAGGGATCTTTCTGGCTAACTGCCCCCCCCCCCCCCCCAAAAAAAAAACCCCAAACAAACCCAACAAAAACCCCACCCCAAAGAACTGTGCTAGACTAGGATCAATGATTAGGGCTGCATCCAAGTACAACTATCTTTACATACACAGGCAAGTACACACTTTTCTCTGATATACAGAATATCTGATGGAGAAGCCTGCCTCCTCAGATAAGGATCTTCCTTGAAAGACAAAGCGGCTGCTAGGCCCTGCCTACAGCAGCAACTGGTCTTAACGGGGATCATGATAATCTCACAGGCAGGCAGCAGTTGCACCGAGAAGCTCTGCATTTTGCTGCTTGAATGCATACAAACTGCAAACTCTACCATCTTTAAAACCGTGTCGCACACAGGAAAAGAAATTCAAATGCGATGGCTGCCATCATGGCAGGCCCAAGCAGTTGCTGAACCAGGAATCGTTTGAGCTAAACCCCTGAGTTAGTGACAGCCACAAAAGCTACAGACTCAAGGCTCTGGGGGAACTGAAGACACACAGACCAGATCAGGCAGAGATAGTGGCTTGTAACACCTGCTTACGATCCAGGTCGTGCATGCAAATAGCAAACAAGTATTGCTGATTGCATGCAAGGGAAGTTGGGTGGCATGCTGCCAACCCCTGCTGCAATCAGCTTCTCCCTGGTGTGTACATCTATAGCTTAAGAGAAAAACAAAGGGGTGGCAAGCAACAGGTAGCCCTTAGCTGACAGTGTCAAAGTACAGGGACCACTCAGATAACGTCCAAGCAGCGAGGACTACCTGGGACTCAGTTTAACTCTCTTGGAAGAGGACAGGGCTTGGCTGGCCCTGCCGGAGTTTCAGGCTAGAGAGCCAGATGGGGAATGTGTACAACCTTCCTTGTACTCACTACCAGAGGCTCTGCTTGGCTAGATTCAATTTTGAAGGACTAGTCTGTTCAGGAAGTGTTTGCTTCAGTTCTGGCTGAGGAAGAGATCAACAGCTAAATTGAATACCAGAGGGCAAATTTCTATCCCCTGGAATTGAGAGCTACTTAGCGTTTGGTGACGGGCAACTGGGAAAACACACTGACGCATTAAAGGTGCTAACATAACCTAACCAGACAGGCCGCAGCTCGTCAGGGTTCCCCCCAATGTTGTTGCCTCCTGGGCTGCGTACTTGAGCTGGCCAGACTGAGTCTGAGACAGGGGTCTTGTGTGTATTATTCTGGCATATATGTTACATTATATTGCCTCTGGGAGTAGGCTAGCTTCAGTTTTTCCAGTTTTTAATCACATTCCTGGCATAAATGTGGCAAATCCCATCTACGGCAGCTTGCAGCGCAGTGATAGGCAAATTCAACTCCCTGTGAAGCACAGCCGCAGCCTTTGCAGGGCAGCCCACCGCCGAACTGCCACAAATGAAAGGCTCCCATTGCTATGACTGCTGAAACAGCTCTGCATAGAGCTGGCACACACTTCTGGATCCCTTAGACATGAATATGTGATATGGCTATTATTAATAACCAACCGTTTATAGTTGTAGGAGGTCGAATTTGCAGTTTTTCCTTTTTTTAGATGAGCCATCTAGACCCAGGTCTAAGGGCTACAGTAAGGTGAGGTACACTTTGATTTTGTCCCTACGAGCTGCAGGAAAGCCAGTCTGTTCTTCTGGTCACACAGGTAGCACAGTGGGGAGGGCTGACAGTCCACTTCAAGTTATCCTGATTCCTTACTGCGAAATGGAGATGGCATGCAAGCTTTAGAAAAGTTTTCACTTAGTTAATGAATTGAGCAGGACATTTGAGCCAATATATGGAAGGAATGGGTCTGAGAAACAGCCCCTAGGTAAAAAACAGGGGCAACTGTGCAATGCAGACATATGATGTGAAACATCATCATTTACCTCGATGTTCTTCCGTTCACAGTCGCTGACACAGTCTTTGTTGCACTGATGATTGCACTAATAATAGAGCTAGCCCCAGGATATCCTAATGTCCTCGCTAACCTCTAGAGGTTTGCCTTGGACGAGGCCCCTAAAAGTTCAGGTTTTTAACCTTATCCAAAGTTCACTGGCAAGGAAAGCTCGCTAGAAGTTCCCACTTCCCTGGGTTCAGCTCTAGGAGAAAGGTCATGAAAACAAGAGCTGGTGAGGTGACAGTAGTCAGAGCTTTCATACCAGGTATAACCCAATGTCTACAATAATGGCTCTTTCCAGGTGCATGCAATGAATTTTCACTGAATAATGTCTTTGAGCTCTTTATATTCACTTTTCTGGCCATAACCACATTTAAAAAGCATTGCTAAAGATCAAAGGTTCATCCTCCTCCACGAAGTCTGACTTAGAAGAAAATGCTGAGTACTTGAACCATTATGCCATGCATGGAAAGATTACTTCCACCTCTAGAGGGGTGACTTTTTTCTTTTCATTTTTTTTTCTCCCATAATATACTTTTGCCACTCTTAGTCCTGTGAGAAAATCACTCCTGAAATATTTTTGTAAAGAGAATGTTACCAACACAAACCCACCGTCTGAAGAACCCAGATGTATGATGCGAAGCACCAAAATACAAGGTACCAGCAGCAACTAGCCTTACACATGGCTTGAGGTTAGCACAGAGGATCTATTCCTTGAATAGAAATGACTTTGGCAGTGCAGTTTTACAAGTCAGCACTTCTGCTGCCAACATCTCATACAAGCAGAAAAGAGATAACATCAGACTTACAAGAAAATGAGTCAAATATAAAATTTAAAAAGGAGCAGAGCCTGTGTTGATCTTGGGGCAGCAAATTCGGATGGATTGAGCACTGAATTAGGAGGCAGGAAGGCAGACTATTATTCTCATCCCTGTCCTTGATCTTTGGCATAACCTTTAGCGAAGCATTCCCCTGTCCGTGCCTTTTTTCTCCCTCCAGTCCTCTGTTGCCCTGATCTGTGCACACTGTAAGCTCTGTGGGGCATAGAGCCTCATCCAGTGCTGTTACTGGAACATAAACAGGAATCTTTTGAATAGTTCAAAGCAAGGCCTGGACTGCAATCCCACACTCTAATATATCCAGTCTTCACAATACACCTAAGCAAAACAAAAAGACAGACCTCTGCAGCTTTTTCAGCATACTTTTCTGGAGGCTTGCTCACTCTATCTCACCTTCCTTACAGGATATTACGTGATTGGTGCAGGGAGTCCACATAACTCCCCCTGGAAAATTATAGTCACAGGCATTTTATTGCTAACAACCACAATCCAATCTCGTGCCCTTCACAATCAATTTAAGGCCTGCTTCTACAGATTTGCGGGCTGCAGCTAGCACCAGAGATCCATCACAACGCTGTAGTGAAAACAGCAGGCTGAGAGCCGTCACCACCAAAATGCACTGCTCTTTACCTCTTCTATCTACTTGCAGCATTGCACAGTGACCAACAAACTGTTCTGTTCACAGCATTTTCCAGCTGAGCTGGTGGCATTCGGGTTGTGGCAACCCAAATGCTGGTGATCTGTGCCACAGAGCTGTCCCTGCCCTGAGGAGGAGGGATGGGAGGAGATGCAGTCTTCCTTTCCCTGCTGCAACAGGACTAAAGATGAAGAAGGCAGCAGCATACCTTTAAGACTGTGTCGAAATTTCTGCAGATTTGAGGCTTTCTTGGTGTATAAAGGAGGGCTTTCATTTAATTATTTTGATGATGTCCCACAGTGCAATAAGTTTGCTCTTACTCTGCACTGGAGACTTGCTCAAAACTACAAAGCAGGTCAGCTACCCGGACAAATTGAGACGCAAGCTTTCCTCTGCAGCTCAGACTGCCTTTCTTTCAGTTTCCACTCAGAGTACTACATCCGAGCCTAACTTGGCAGTCTTAGAATACAGCATCATTTCTTCACAATTCAAATAAATGGGAAACCACAACTTAGTAACTCATGCTAGGAGGAAACAAAGCAGGAATAAGATAGGCATAAATAGCAAAAACACACTGAAATTAGCCAGCTTAAAAATGGGGCAATATGGTTTTGAAGAATTCCTCATAAGGAAATATGTCCTTTTTTTATTTTTACATTCACTATTTCTATGAAATTTCATGTCAAATGGATAAAAGAAGGCTGCTAAAATGAATGCTTTATTGTTTTGATATCAAGATCCCTAAAATCTGATACAAAAAGGAAACAAAAATTAAATCATACTTCTGTACTTCACTTTTCAGAAGAGCACTTGACTTCATGCACACATTTATAGGATCTGGACCAATGACTTTTTTCTCAGTCTGGACTTCACATAAATCAGTTCAGAGCCTATTTTGGTTTGTTTCCAACAGGCTAAATACTGAGTGGGAATAACAGGAACACAGTACTCCTCCCCAGCAAGTTGCTGCATTAGGGCTGATGATAAGGAGGCTTACGGGCACCAGCCCCAGACCCATGGGAAATCTCCAGGAGATGCCTCTGTGCGGTCTCAGCACAGGACCAGGAGAGGAAGTGAAAAAAAAAAAAGAACCTGCCCAGATGACTGCTGTGGCCTCTTGACCTCTTAAAAGTAATATGGTGACATCTGAGGCTAGAGAGACTGGACATGTCTGATAGACTCATGTAAGTTCCTAAATCCTGGAGGTGTGCTGCAGCTCTTCCTTTAAAAAGAACGGGAGCTGTGCTTTGGAGCATGCAATATCCCCGCCAGTTTCCAGCTGGCTTACCCGCATCCCTGGGCCTATAGATAGGGATTTCCCTAAGCACTCCTATCCGTCTCAGATGCTTCACACCCTGCTGTACTGATACATGCTGGGAATAGCGGATGAGGTGTCTGCCCATTAGCAGATGAGGGACAAATCACAGCTTCTGGCTTCTGTTCCCAGAAGGCTTGGGAGAATTCCTGCCCAGTTCTGCCAACCAAGACACATGAGATTATTTAGGATGAGTACTGAACCTTGCAGGTAAAACGTTAAGTCTGTTAAGAGTGCTGGAAGCTTTGCCATTGGCATGGCTTGAGCCAGGTTTCATTTTCTGGCAGCTAATTTCACTACAAAAGGATTTGCCTCTGTCAATTAATCAGTATAATTCTGCTGAGGTGGGAGGACTATATGATCTCTCAAGACCTTTTCCAAGCCATGTCATGTTTCCAGAAAATCAATCAGCCTTTGCCATGTATTAACACTCTCCTCAGCCAGTTTACTGTGCTTGTATCACCACTGACCTCTGCACACAGCTTTTCTGCTCCAAAGTTGCCCATGCTCACTAAGAATAATTTGATGCTGCGTGGGTGGTTGCTTTCCAGAGCTGGGCAGTCAAATCCACCTAGTTCTTGTTCACCTTCCTGTTAATTTTTTTTCCTCACCCTTGTAAAATAATTGACTTGCACTGAGCAGATGTGTTTGTAAACAGAGACACATGGATATAACTGTGAACATACACACTTCAGTAAATATTATTGTAGCATTTTTATGGTTTTTTCTGCTGAAGACACATGGAGGGAAACTGCAAGATGGTTTCAGAGTCTGGCTTCCTGACAAACCCAAACTATCCCAAAGAATAAATGCAGTCTACTGCTATGCAGAAATTCTATGCTGACCTCAGCTTTGTCCTGAAGCACCCACTGCCCAACTCCACTCCTTGATGTAGTGCCAAAGGCTGCTTTACAGTGGCAAATATTTCATCAGGAGTTTGCAGACTGACCAAGCACTTTGTTTCAGAAAACTTGAGCTCACTTTAAACTGCATTTGCCTGTTGCAGTAGTGCCACAATTTCTCTGAAAGGAGAGCTTTTTGGTGGCATTTTTACTCATACCAGAAACTGAGACTATACAACGATCCTGCTGTTTTTGTTTTCCACATGCAAAGAGCAATCGAATCTTTTCAATATAAATGATTCACCCTAGAAAGGAAAACAATAAAATGAGAAACCCAAAAGTATTGGAGGTGGGGGTGTGTCTTGAGAGAGAGTATGTCACATCTATGTGCTTCCTCTTTAACAGGCTGCCTTGGAAAAGGACATAAAGTGGAGTCTTAAAAGCTTGAAGGAATAGATGCAAACCACAAAATCTTATCTTTTCAGTTTGGGTTCCTACTGCCAAAGCACTGGAAACTGTAAAAAGAGTGTTCTCCCAGGAATTCAAGATCTGGGAGGTGGCAGTTTAGAGACACAAATATTTCAGGTTCCTCTGAGCTCTGACTCACCGCTACACCAATGCCCATTCATTATTTTTTATTTCACTTTGATACCATTGTCCCAGTTACATTCACAAACACCGCAATCGTATCCTGTTTTGTTCTCTGACACCATTCCCTTCACAATCGCAGGAAGCCCATCAGGAAACATTCATCGGGTGCTGTTATGTTTCCATCCGCAGAGAACAAAACATGCACTTTCAGCCCAAGATGACTTATTCCAGACTAAGGAAAAACAACAGCATGAAAGAATCAAAGCAGAGTCTCCAGGAGAGAGCGCAGTATGTGCTTCTCCCCTGAAACGGGGGTAGGAGTCTTGAGCAATGCTCAACGTCTCTTACCTAGGGAATGCTTAGCAATGGAAAGGTTCGGCCAAAAGGAAATAAAAGGCATAATCCATCACTGACATCTACAGTGCATGTTGCAAGGTCTGGACACTATATCAGAGGGGGCAAATACAAGTCCAATGCAGTCCTGCAGCTGAATCCTAAACCAGATGTGGCCTGAGATTTCAAGCATTAGGGATTGAGTCTATTTGCGTTCTGGGTTTGGCCCCGGGCCCTGAGCTACGTTTGGACTAAATCTATGTTCAGGGTCTCAGTGCTCATGATGTTCAGAGCATAAATTCAGTGTTTCAGCCCAGAGCTTGTTACTTAGGCTTGTTGTCAAGTGTGCATCACACAAAGTATGGCGATAAGAGGAAATCGGGGTGGTGGTTTAGGAACCTACTTCTTCCCTAAGAAGCATGTGCATATGCTCGATAGAGCACTGTGAAACTGTTATCTGCCTCTTAACCAGAAAAAATGGCATTTACTGGGATGGACAAGTCCCAAGGTCGAGATTTTCAAAAGAGCCTAAAGTTACACAAACCGCACTCACATTTACCAGAAGTTGGGAGCCACAGTCCCTTGAATCCCTCGAAAATATTGTTTAAACTTCATGAGACAGACAGCCAAAAGAGGAGCAGTTAGAAACAATACTCAGACCAGGTTTTCCATTTCCTTTGCCCACTGATCCTGGCTGCAAACACAGGTGCCATCACTGCCCAGCTGAGTGCTTAATAAAGCCGTGCATTGATGCCTTCTGCAGAATACCCAGCCTCTGCTGGCTCCTTATCCAGTTCCCAACTGGTCTCCTCCGCTTGGCAGCGGAACTGACGGCTGCCACCCTGCTGGGATGGCATGGATCTATGTTTTTCTTGTGCACCGAGCCCAGCCCCTGTGGCTCCAGTGACGAGATTGTTTCTGCATACGCCTATAGGAAAAGCAGAGATTTTGTGAACAAGCCTGCTTGTGGCATTCCAAGCAAAACAGCTCAGCAGGATTACACTGAGATATTTTCTTTGTCAATCTCAATCGAGATATTTGAACAGGAAAACCCAGTTTACACCACTGGAAGTTCCCAGGGGCTTTCATTTCTTTACAAAGAAACACTGATGTTTTAATTTCAGTGCAAGATAAAGGCCCCAGAAGGATTCAGGGATAGCCATCACTCTTACCTCTTGGACAAAAAGTTGTGGGTCCAAATCCCATACTGGCACCTGGGCTGGAACCCAAAGTTAACGTTACAATACAAAAAGGAGTTGACAAGGTGCTATTCTTCCTAGTGATATCAAACATCACAGAGAAAAGACTAACCTACCAACACTCATGTTTCAGGAAACTGCAATAGTAAAATAGCTTCTGATGCCTAATGCTATAGCAAAGCTATTGCTGAAGACAAACATACAGACTAAATATATACATCTAACTCCAACTCTGGTGTCCCATGTACTAGAATCACCAGTGAATGCTGCCTGCTGGCTAGCTCAACAGCAGATGTGAGAGTAAAAATAAAAAAAACGGCTCTTTTACAGCTGTGTTAATGTCCCCATGTCTCAGTTTCCTAATCCATATGATGCCTGTCCCCGAAAGGGCGCAGATTTTGTAGAGTGCTCCAATGTCCTTGGAAGAAGGAGGTCACAAGTGTTATCCTAGGGCTAAAACTGCTAGACAAAAGCAAAACTTATTCTCCTCTGAGGCTGAGCAAAAAACTTACCAAAACCTCTTATCAGTAACCATTAACAGAAAGTCTGTTGGTTTTATCAGCGCAGTACTGAGAAGGGCTCTGAGCCTTGCTTAGATAAATGAAGTCTCTTGCTACTGCCACCTCAAGAAGTCTGTGCTCAGGGATAGTTTTCCACACCTGTGAGAACTAACGGCTTCTTTTTCCCAGCTCCCCTCGGCTTTGGTGAAGCAGACCAGGGAGGCAGAGGCCGTGAATGAGTTCATGGCAGGGAGTTTCGAATATTTTGCTGCAGGGAAAGCAGGCAAGATGCAGAGCACAGGCACATAGTGTGTTTGGGAGAGGGAGCTGGGAGCCAAGGCTGCCAGCAGTCAAATCCCAGCACTGAGACTGATTTAGTGCTATGGCTTTAGGTAGGTCGCTTAGCTCTGCATCCCAGTGTTCTCCTCCGCTGGAGGCGATGCTAAAAACATGTATACCCGGGATCAGTTTGGGGCTGATTCTGTCAGGTTTCTGTCATCTCTAGGACCTTTGCTCAGACCTCCACATGATCCACGCTATCCCTTAGCAAATCCCCACCTGTAGCAATTAATGTCATGGGGGTTTTTTGTTTTGTTTTGCTTTGTTGTTTGTTTGGGGGTTTTTTAAATGCAAATCATTAGCTCTGGCTTGATAACTGTGAAGTACGGAGCTGTCAGGCTCCTACTTTCATGGCAATGTGCCTAATAGACAAAGCCAGTGTCTCAAGGGTGCCACGCAGACAGACATGAGGTTGTTACATTAATTTTACAGCATGGGAACCAATGCAAAGCAATCAAACACTATCCTCAAAGCCCTTTGGTAGAGTGTAGCTAAACTAAGATTAAAACCTAGGCCCCCCTAAAAAAGCTCACTTTCCTGTAGAAAAGAGGACTGCCTGTACATGCAACACTTTGTGACGTTTTCTGAGATGACTGCAGTATGTTTTCCTTTTGCTGAAGAGTTTTTTACATTCAAATCATGCTAACATAAATAAGAAGCAGGCCTCTCGGCACATCTCCATGTTCTCAGCAGAGCTGATACGACTGGTCTTATCTGTAACAGGGCAAGTCCCCTGAGCTGTGTTGAAAAGCCTTTTATCAGATGCAATTTAAAGAGTGTTCTTTCTGAGATGTAGTTTTGCAGCTCTGGCAGGAAAGTGGGGCTTCTGACTAAATCTCCTCTGGTTTTGTTTAGCATTGGGGTGAGGGAGTAGGACAAGGTCCTATTTGTGGGGCCAGCAAGACAGGGCTGCTCCTTGCGCCTTCCCTGAAACAACGCTTTACTCCCTCAGTCAGAGGAAAACCCTGTCAAAAATGGCTTAACAATCTTCTAATATTTCCATGCAATTAAAGGCCACATCTGTCTCACAGACCCCGTCCTCCTTTGCTAATGTACAGACATGAACTAAACAGTCTGTCTTGTCGATTCGCAGAGTAACAAAGGGGCCTATTCATAACACAGGCACTTTGGCTATTTTGTGTGTGTGAAATGAAATAGAGTTTGCATTTGGAGAATAACCTGTGTTGGAGCTAGCAAGAGATTTCTGCTCTAATAAATCAATCAGCTTTACCGGCTAATAAAATAGCCCCCCTCCTAATTCTGACTGTGCTAACCAGACAGCCACCCTACAGAGAGGCAACTACGGTTTCTGTGCAAAATTGAGAACCTACGCTAGCTTGCTATTAAAACTCTTAGGAGGATTATAAAAAAAAAAAAGGTATCAGCTTGGCTGGAATTTTTCAAGCCACTTAAGGGAAGGAGTTATCCCTGGGCCCAGGAATTTGTGTGTCATCTCTGTGGCCTCAGCTGTGCTAGTCAGTGGGTACATGTTTTACTACTGTCTTTAGCTGGCTCAGAGCCAGGTACGGTTCTGCTCTTGTCTTTGCTCAGTTCTTTCTGAAGAAAACGGGAGCATTGCAGAAAAAAAGACTTCCAACAACCCTTCAAAGACCCATTTTGATTTGTTAGTGAAATTGAGGGCTTAAAAAAGGAAAACAAATTGATGCACACGTTGGCATAGTCCCAAACCAATACCAACATTATGTTTTGCCCTGACTAAGAGTTTCAGGCAATACCTGCACATATATCCAGATGGATAGGGCACTGCAAGGAATATATTACTGTTTGTTTAACATTTTGCTTGTAAATGCCTTGGGGGAATGGGCTGTTGGGTTTTTTTCTTTTCTGAGCTCAGTACCTTGGCACGCTGGTCTATATTTGGTCATGGTCTGTATCTCTGCCATCTTAGTGCTTTCACAATACAGACATATACACTAATAATGTTCACACCTCAACATACCTTATTTCCTCAGGTTTTAAGTGAGCAGGAAGTGTACAGGAAGCACAGAACGGATGGTCCTGTGGTTTCAGTACTACAGTGATATTTGGGAGATGTGGGTTCATTTACCATCTAGGCAGCAAAATTGTTTGTTGAACTCAAGTGAAAGTTCTCTGTGTAAAATGAGAGGCAAAAGTGGGTGTCAAGGCCACAGGGTAAGAGATGGACAAACCTAGAATGTGGTGAGAAACCATTTTCATATTCTGAGAAAATGATGGAGGCTGTGAGAAATTTTCCAGTCCTGATGTTGGACAGAAAGTCAGAATTATTATCCAGACAAGTCCAACTCAAGTTAACGGAAATATTTTGTTTCAGATATTCTGAATATTTCATTGGAGTTTTAACCTTTTCAGTTTTCTTAAAATATTGCAATTGGCTTATGTTTCTAAATAAAGAGTAGTTTCAAAACAAAACTTAGAAAACTTGAGAAAGCACCAAGTAGGGCTTTCAGCAAACTGTCAAAAATCAACCTGTCCAGTGAATAGGTAGGGCCTTGATAAATTTGCATCTTTCTGATGAAAAGACACTAAGTTGGAAAAGGTCAGCCCCTATCTACAATGAATCTTCTTGTATACGTCTCTGTTACAGCTTTTGGAGGTAGGGCCAAATTAAGCCTTTTTAGGTTTGCTACCATGCCAGCAAAGCCAGTGGAAGTTTTGCCTTTGTCTTTGGGGTGATGTATGATCGAGTCTTCCATGTAGCTGTTTGCATATTTGTGCACTTAAATGTGAATGCGTGAATGACTCCGACCCAAATGCACACCGTATGCACTATCTGTCCTGGCAAAATTTCAGTATCTAAGCAGTTATAGCCTGTAGGCTTTTAATGGTATTTTTAAGACTTTACATAGACACTTAAAGAAGCAACTAGATGCTTAGATATATTTAAGAATATCTATGTAGTTCTTAACCCTGGCTGATTTAATTTGCCTGCGCAGGTATCTCAGTATCTTTAACATTTGGCATTTTGATATCACGGCGACTAAAACTATGCCAGATTCCTATCCGAGAGGGAAGTGGAGATCTTCAAGAGACACACATCAGGACCAAATAAAAACTGCAGCCCCCCTCTGGGATACCTGACACAGACTGGGCTGACCAGCTCTTGCAAACCTGAGCTGCGTTCTCTGGGGGTCTGATTTTCCTCCCAGTCCCCAGCACTCGGGGAGTCCAGGCACAACAGTGCTCCCTATTAATGCACACTTATTCTTACTGGTTTGGAAAGATAGCACATGAACATCCAAGGGAAGAAGCGTGTTTTCCTCATGGCAGGTCTAACAGTCACTTTCCTCATCAGCATCCTCTTAAGAGCAAGACTTTTGCCAGCCAGTGCTCAGTAATTCAGCAGTGCCTCTTTGTTAGTTGCCCTGTCTGTTCCTGTTAGTTTGTGATGATGATGAAGACAATTGCTCTTCAATGGGGACAACAAAGAGATTTGAAACATTGCTTCAGATGATGTTTATAGGATGAAGAGTATGAAAGAAAATCAGCTTCTCACACACAATATAGCTTTGAGGGGACCTGGGGTCTGTTGGGTGACTTGGTGACAAAACACCTTATAGAGCTGCAACAACATAGGGGTAATAGTGAAAGTGACCTTTTGGGTAAAGCACTTCAAAATTAATGGATGCAAAACACTGCATGAGAGCTAGGTATGAACAATCCAGAGTACACAGGAAGAAAGAGCTCATATTAGCGTGCCACACACTTACTCACGCAGCAATTGCAGTTCTCAGAAGAAAGCTATGAAGTGGAGATGGTGGTATTACGGCAGCACTTCAAGAGATTTGAGAGATATTAGGACCTCTCTTGTGCCTTGGACCTGTACACATTCAAGTCTTCCCCCAAACTCATTCCTTTTGGTTGGGAATGAGAAAGTTACACAGGCAGAAAACCCAGAGGATGGCTTGCAATATTCACTGACTGAAGACATGGGCACCCACTATTTGGCTACACCATAAAAGCTGACAGAAAAATTATTGCTTCAGAGGTACCTGTTAATAAACCACAAAAGGCTACATGATTGAAAGTCTGGCATGCACCAGTTAATACAGCTAATGGAGGATAAAAAATAAATATTAATGTTGCCAAACCCCTGCCTGCAGGTGTGAGAATAGATTGGCCTACTTGGAAATATGAGTAATCTCCCAGCAAGAGCTGGTGGGGCAAAAGCTTATATGTGGTAATGTGCTAATGACCCAGATAAATGTAGGTGTGGGGAAGCAGAGGCCATGGAGCACCCTCTTCTGTTTTCACAGGATAGCTGTCTAGTCTCAATTAGCTTCCAAGGGCTACAGATCAGATCAGACCATCAGACCATGTCCCTGACTTTAGAAAAACAATGAACTGTAGTGGAAGCAGCTGAAAAAATGAAATGGCAATGGTTTAATCTCCCTCTTCGGTTGTCCTTTCCAAGCACTTGGTGCCCAAGTGGTCTCTCACCCTCCAAGAGTGGCATGCCTGGAGCGTGGCCCACAGCTCTGCTGCCACAGGTATCTAGGTTGGAAAGGACTTCTGGAGATCACGGCAAGACATGTTTTACATATCTTACACTGATGTAATTATAGATGCTCTACTCTCCCCTGATACTTCTTCATGTCACAGTAGACGTAACATGTTGAGGAATGCAAGAGGACCTCAGGGTTAATCACCAGGGAAGCAATTTTTTCAGTATCATTAAAAAAAAAAGTTAGATGGGTGTCAAGTTAGATTGCCTTGCTTTATCTCACATACTAAAGGTCATGTTTAAGGGTAGATTTCACACCACTTTTCTCATCTGTGAAAAACTTTTCTTTAACATGCAATCAAATGACACAAAGACAGCACTCACTGAAAGTCAAACAGCACAACTGCAGAAAAATCAGGCTGAGAGCCCAATTATTTGGATTCTCACAACACTGCCTTAGGTGCTGAGCCACAGTGTGATATGTAAGGAAGGTGTTTTCTTCAGGGACATCTTCAAAGGCATAAATATGAATCAGGCAAGCAAAATACATTTTATCCTTCATTTAAAGCTTTTGAAAATCCCACTCTCTGCCTTAACTCAGTTAATATAAAAATTGCATGGAGGTAAAATCCCAATAAGCAAGAGCAGGAACAGAGCATTCTGTCTCTGTTTCATTCATCAGGCCTTTTTTCCCCCATACTTGCCTGCTATTCCCATTTCCTTCCTTGCCTTTCACATGAAACATATCCATTGCACACACCCACTCTGCCTCATTTGTTCACATTGTTTTACAATGATCTTTTAAAAAAATACTCTGCTTCTGAGCAGTTTTTTCTTTTCTCACAGACAGCAGCAAATGGATTAGCTATTGGGTCCTGGTTCCTTTCACAAACGGGGCAGTTTCTCTTCAGTTTGTCCATCTCATGCTATCTTGGCAAAACTCTCTTCTTTAACCATTTTCTCTTATAAACTGAAGGAACAATTTATAATTGCTTTTGTTGAATGAAGATGGGATTGACTATCTGATTAAAACTCACCACATACTTAAATGACAGATGCAAGCTTAGTAAGTGTGGGTAATGTAAATCTGAGTTTGTTTTTCATTTCAGGACCGAAATTTTTAAGACTTAAGCAGTACAGTATCTCCTTTGGAGGTGCCCACATTCTTTTTTTATATATGGCCCTATGTTTTGGCTTAATTTAGATGGAAAGTCTAAGCCATTTAGCAAGAATTCATAATCCAGGCTTTTAGTTTGTTCTGTGTAGTAAAAGGCACATTGCCAACACTATTTAAAAAAATTATCAGTTTGAATGAAATTGCTGAGTTAAAAATTATATAGTTACAGGAACTTTCAGTCTAGTCATCTAAAGACTTAATTCATACATTAGAAGTCAGGGGCCTCTCTCTGCATTTTGTTTGCTTTCTTCTCATTGTATTTATGTAATTAACAAGCAGATGTAAGTGTAACTTTTGCTTCTGTTTTCACTAAAATAACAAATCCACTTAAACAAAATATACAATTCAGTAAATATCAAGCATAAAACATTCAGGGAAGAGTTTATCTTTTTGCTCATCTCAATTCATATTTTAAGGTGTGCTCAATTTCCTTTAAGTATGACGGTCAAAATTAAGAATGTGCATAAACTGCAATAACCTGGGATGAGAAATGTATATGACCATGACTCATTATATTCAGGTCTACTCATCTGTTCACTAGCACTTGAGTTTACCATTTTGCTGCCATAAATTCTTTACATAAAAAAAAGAATATTGCTCGATTGATCAATGATGAATGCTATGCTCAGTGGAAAAAAGCACAGGTTAACTGACAAATAATGCATTTGTTTAGAAACAAACCCACGTTTTTACTCAAGTCCCTAACACAATCAGCAAGAGACGCAGAGAAGAAGGTTAATGTATGTGTTGCTATGTGGATTATAGTCACACCCTCACCCAGACACAAACCCTGTGCAAGCTGCAGTAAGAACAACAGGAAATGGCCTGGGGTATTTATAGCATTATTGTGTTTATCCTGAAGTGATGTTCTGCACAGATTATTATGAAGTTTTTCGTGGGAGAGGATAGAGCTTGTGTCAGCTGGAGATTTGCATGCACTTCACCCAGTATGGCCTCTGCTAAACTTGCACAGTCCTCCCTTTACCTTTCTTTGGTTTTTAAAGGTTTGCTGTATACCAGGACTTCTTTGCAGCTGACATGATGGGCCAACCCCCTGCAGTGCAAACAGCAACGCTGGTAATCAGTATGTTTGGCCTAAACCTATTTGCTTCACCAGATTTACAAACCCACAGTGAGATGTCATGAGAAAAAAACAAACCCACACATGTCAGTGGTCCCAAATTTCTGAAAAATGCAGTCCGTGATACCCCAAGACAAAAGTTCTGTGCATTTTGGGTCCTATTAACAAAGAAATTGGTGACCCCCAAAACCTTTTATCAGAACCCGGGGCTCGCTCTTCAGGACAGATTAGTCCACTCCTGGGATTGTCTTTGTTTGGAGAATCATTTCCATGATTTTTTTTTTTTTCAGGGAGGGTAATGAAACACCTTCCCATTTATCCCTTTCTCCTGGGGAGGCATCCAGCAAAAAGTAGTAATTTTCATGGAAAGATCATCTACATATTCCCAGCCTGAGCCTTGCCATCTTTCTGCTGATCTGAACGTTGTAAAGAGACTTCTTCTAATTCATTCCCATCATCTAAATTCGGCCTGAAGTTTGATAAACACACACACACAAAAAAAAACCAAACCCCAAAAAACCAACACATATGGGAGATTAAACAGATAGTATAACAAATTAATATCTCTGTAGGGTAAAAAACCCTCCACCCACTCACAAAACCTATGCAAGCATATATCCATCTATGCAGACCAGTTTATCTCAGTGACAGATACAGAATAAGGAACATTAAAATAATAATGAGAAAAAAGTGTAACTCAGGAAGCAAAGAACCTGTTATTACTTCATTGTCAGAACAGTTTTTTCTTATCTTAGTCACATCTCCTGAGGTTTGTTCAACTCATGAACGGCTCATGAACGTTCAGCTCATTTCTTTGTTTACACCCCATGATCTCTAAAAACCTCGATTAAAAGCAATCAGAAAAATCCATCACATGACACTTAGGCCATTTACAGCCTGTGACAGTTATTAGCAAATGTTAACCTTTCCTTTGAGAAAACAGAAGGAAATCCTGCTTTAATTTAAGCTTTCAAATATCATCCCTCTCTATCTCTGCAGTAAATCAGAGCATCTCCATGATGCCATTGTTTGCAAATATAATAAGTACCGGTCTTCTCTGTTTAAAAAACAAACAGCAACAGAAAAGCATCAGGAAGTCCCTATGAATGGGAGCAATGCTGCATTTCTGTATGTACCGCATTAATTAATGCAATTGAGCCAATAGCCAAGCAAAGCTTGTTCCTATGAATACTGTTCAAATCATTATCAGTTCTATTAGTGCTTCATTATGGTTACACTGATCAAGACCAGATTTTCTGGGCTAATTTGCATCATATTCTGACAGGTGCTAGTCCAGGTGTCCTATTGTCAATCTGAATTAATAAACATGATTCAACCCCCTCCTCGTTTTATCATTTGTGTGACAGAGGGAATAATAGAAATGGAACGGGCCTGGGGGGGTGGCAAAACAACTTATCTGATGACTTCTCCCCAAAAGGCCTTTCCTGGGGTTTTGCCAGGTTTAATTTTAAAATGGCAAGCTCACACACCACTTCCACTGCATCACCTACTTGCCAAATTACTTCCATGCCCTTCCCTCACTGGCTTGTGTCTTAACCTTTAGGCAGGGCTGCCCGCAGCACAAGTTTGCACAGTGCACCATATTAAGATTTCTTTTTCCATCAAGTAAACTGATAGAGCACAAGCCAGCCCCCAGCTGTTTCTGATTTGGACAGCCTTGTTCTAAGGTATAAACCTACTTGGATCTTCTTGTAGCCCTTAAAGTCATCATTGCGCATCCCTGGCATTTAGATCCTGTCAGCATCTACAGATTATACCTGTCTCCTTCCTTGCCAATTCATCACTCATAGCCTAAAATTAGAAACCCCCTTTTTTTTTTCTTTACTTTTTCTTCTTTTAAAGATGATGATGATCATGAGGAAGATGTATACAGCAAGCAATGAAGGGCTTTGGTTTACAGCCACAAGCTTCGCAGTTGTGCCATCCCAACTTCCCACCTTAGGTCTGTAAGCAGCACAATCCCTGTTCATGCAGTTTTCCTGCTTTGTAATAGACCCAGCACAAGTGTCTCTGCATCGTGCTTCGCACTTTTCTGGTTCAGAGCCAGCTGGGAGTGCCCGTGTAGACATGCACCAAGAGCCTTTTAATTGCACATAATCTTCATTAAAAGCCTAATTTTATTTATAACTGGGGTTTTATTCTTTTTAGGACATAATTTCTAGCTTTTCCCTGCGATTCTAAGAAACACACTTTTATTAAATAACTGCTGAGATTCTTATGTAATTAGAATGCAATTCAGGCTTTCCAGATGAAACCAAATACCAGAAGAGCTGGCAACAGCATTGCCATGTCATCCAGCATTTCTCTTTCAGTCCTACAGAAGTCAATTAGCCCCGACATTGTCCTGTTTCTTGCTTCCCCTTCATACACTCTTATTTCTCAAAGCCTCTCTGGCCATGTGGTATCCAGAACCAAATGCCTTCTGACACGTGCACTTGTATCATCCAGAGTGTTTATTATGAGCCCAGCTTGGTGACATAAGAGTATTAATGCAGAGGTAGCTCACAACTGCACTGGCCTTGTTTGCTGTTTTCACCTGCCTGATAACTCTCGTCAGCTGAATTGCTCCTCAGATTTCTTAGGTCTTTTCTGGCAAAGAGGAAATGCATTTAAGCCTAATACCAGGGATGCCCTCTTCGCCTCTGGGTGGGTGCAGTAGCTTCCCTTACGCTTTCTGCAGAGGCATCTCACTTGTTTCTTTGCTTTACTCAAGTCATATGCCTCTTTCCCCACGTTTAATTTACCGCAGATCTCCATTGCTCATCTAATCTGTAATATAATTGTCCATCTAAAAATACAGGAGGCAAAACCCAGGCTTTCTTCATTACCTTCACTAGAATGGGTTTACAACAATTGAAGCTCCAGCTGTTTGTGTGCAAGGAATACATCTGAATTTCCCAATATTTCTAGAAATTCATTCCACCCTGTCTCACTCCACTAAGGTATGACTAGAGAGAGAAAACCCAGACTTCACGGTACATTTCTCAGCTCCTGCACTAACTAAGGTCCCGTGTGCCTTATCTTACAATAAGGAGCACTCGTCTAAAATGCCCAGGAGAGCAGGTGAATGACCGTATCAGGAGACCAGACCTTCTATGTCTCAGGTTGCCTGTCTGGCTTACCTTGTGCATCTTTTTTTTTACCTTGTGCATCTTTTTTATTAAGATGAGTAAAGAACCAGCCTCTCTAAGTGAAATGTTTGCATCTGCGATCAGGGTTTCCACTCCTGCAACGCCCCCGCACCCAACCGCACTCTAGAGTTCCATGAAGTGGGGGAAGGCTCTGAGCTTGCTCAAAAGGCAAAACTCATTTTAACTGCATTTTCTCTCCCCTTTGTTTTTTAAGAATCAGCTTGCAACAAATGGGACTTGCTAAATTACTAAAGGACAAGGCAAAATGGTGCAAACAGCCCAGCGTGCGCTCCCCTAGCTGGAAAGCACTCGTCCTTAGCAAGCCAGGCACTGCGTCCCTGCTCACAACCGCTGTCAGGTGCATGCAGAAGAGGTTCCCAGTTCTATAGAGCATTGAGAGACAAGAGCCGTTTCTTGTTATTGCAGCCTCTAATGAAAATTTGCCTGCCACGTATCCAAATGTGATCTGGAAGCAGATTTGCACCTGTCTCAGCAAGCCGAAATCAAACAATAACAGCGCTGAGAGAGCAAGTTGGTCAGCAAACAGCAAGGGCAAAGTGAGCAGGCGAGAGCCCCCTTGGTACGCCTCTGCTCTATGGCTGCTCATCAGATTCTTTAATCAGATCATCAGAGCAAGGATTTTTTGTGCTTTACATGCACGTTATATACCTTTCTGCTCAGGAAAAGCAACCCACAGCTAACATGACCTTTGCATCTTTGATTATCAGGGCTGGAAAGAAAAAAGTGCCCATGAGAGCGTGTAGTACTGAGCGAACGATAGCCACTGCTCTCCCATAGGCTTCTAGAAATGCGGTGGTGGGGTGCAGCTACCACCCTTCCTGTTCATGCTGAGGGGCTGCGACTATACAAGCTCAATACAATGTGTGTTGCATGAGATTTCTGTTAATGCAATTGGTTTAGGTTATACGGGCTTCAGAGCAGAGACTGTTTTTTTCTGTGTTTCAAAAGTGACTAGAACATTTTATGTCCTATAAATAGTGTCTTTCCTTTCCTAGTTGCAAAAAAACCATCTCTTACATCCAGCTGCTTTGAACTTTATTTCACAGAGGATTTTCTATTGACATTTTAGGCACCTACAGCATTCTTTATCCAGGGCTTACAAAGCTCCTTGTGAAGATTTGTCAGTTTTCAGCCTTACCTCAGAAGAGCATTACCCATTATTATTTCACAATTAGGAAAATCAAGGCACAGAAACCTCTAATGATTTGCTCAGGGTTTCTGGGTAAGAGAGAGGAATAAAGCCAAGGAGACTCCACTTGCAGGCTTTTGCTCTAATGACTGAACAGCATTCTTCAAAAAGTCTAGCTTTTTTGAAAGAAGGGACATGTGAGCGTGATTGTTATCTGCTGAGCAGAGTAGATACCAGATGAGAGATCTTTCCTCTTTATCTTTTTACAAAATAATAGATGACTGATTATGATCTTAGATGCTAAGAAAACTTTGTTACAGATAATTTCAGGTTTCTGAACATGTTTCCCTTCTAGAAGTATCCTTATCTTATATAACCCATTAAGTTAGTCATAACAAAGAGTGAATAACCAAGTGCATGCCTTGGACACAATTCCTGGTGAAATAGTCTACTGCCTGACTCAGAATGAGTAAACCTCAAGTTGCCCCTGTGCTAGTGCTGGGTGAATATACACACTCTGGAGAATAGTTCCTATTCCAAAGAGCTCAAGGTCTGGGTAGGCAAGATAGATAAACAGGGACTGACCAGTCCTGCCTAAGCATTCAGTGGCTTCCTGTGGTTGTACAGAAAGTCACTGGCAGAGCCAAGAATGGAATTCAAGTGTCCTGGATCATAATCTCATGTTTTAAGCACAAAACGTCGTGGTGTTGGGTTTTTTTCTAACATATTTGTTACTCTTACAACAAAGCTACCTTTCAGAGCTCCTTTGTAGGATTTCCCCAGGGTGTGGGAGCTGGCCATCCTGCCCCACTTCAACACCTTATCAGCTCCAGATGAAATATTCTGCACGTAAGCAGGTATGTAGCTGCATGAATCCATATCGCTGCAGTACTGGGTTCAGTAACGGATTCAAATGAAAGACTAGAGCCAAGGACTTGTCCTGCAAAATTACTTTTGAAGCGCTTTATGTGTACAATGCTGCAGAAATCAACAGTGATACTCATTTAGACCTGCTCACCCCCCTCACCCTAGCTTGAATCCAGGTCAGTTTTGATGGAGTCAATGGAACAGCGAAGGTGTAAAAGATGCATATTTACATATATATATATATAAAATTAGCATTGCCTGAGATCCATTTTTCAGCTGTTTGCTTAACTTCACCAGTTTAACCGGCAATTTATACTGAGTAAGAGAAGAACCATGCTCCTTTTATCCACTGTAGCTGATGATACTCAACAGCACTTTGTTTACTTAGTATATTGCACATTCATTGAGCCTTGTATCAATAAACACTGCATGTGCTGACACCATCTGTACCACATACTGCTTCATGGACAAAGCTCATTTGCAGGTACACCTAACACTCAGGTACAGCCCATTTCACACAGTTAAATTCCTTACACCTTTTTGACTTGCTACCTGAATTAAAACTATGGCAGGCCTGCTAACCACTGTTAAAAAAATCACATACACACACTTGTACTTGCTATTAAAGACTTAAGTTCACAGAGGTAGAGAAGAGTGTCTATGAGCACTTGTGTATTTGTGAATGCATGCATATGCAATGTAGAGGAGGGCTTGGAAAGACGCAGCTTGAAGCAGTGATGTAAATGTGAGTGAACCAGAGGGTGGTTCTTGTGTGGTAGAAGAGGCCGTGAAAAGAGCATGCACCTTCCTACCATGGAGGTTCATCTCAAGAAGGGAGGGCTGTCCCTGCAGAGCTGAGCCCTCGGCACCTGAAAATAGCTGGTGTCACTGGTGTCGTGACCTGGGCAAGACCTGGGTAAAGAAAGGCCTGGGCAGCATTTGGGAGAATGGTCTGTCAGGACGCGGAGGGATTTCTTTTCACAGCCTGCTCTGTTTCTTCTCCTTTGCTACACACACCTGTTACATACACGTTTCACCTCTCTGCTGGTGTACACACACCTTCCACATCACACATTTCCAAACACGTTTGCATGGTACGTCAGCTAACCTCCTCCAGGCTGGCACAGAACAGCGAGTGGTGAGAAAACTGCTGCTCACAAGATAGGGTTTCTGTGGTTTAGGGTTATGTTAATTAATTAATTCTTTTTTATTTTTGTAAGTCTGCAGCGGCTAGTTTTGAAACGACCAATCCTAGAGCTGCAGAAGTATGAAAGAAAGGGTAAGAAATCAATGGAAGAAATAGACAATCTCAGTGGGGTCCTGACCGTGTACTGGCTGCTATTTTTTAAAACACATAAAAATTTGGCTTATGTAAGGAACCATCTGGTATTTAGGCCTAGTTGAAATTTTAGCTGTGTGCGTGTGCTCTCTGTATGAATCAATGGAGCCGCTTCGCAGGCGCATGCACGTACTCTGCTGGACTCCTTCACCAGGCAGTCCAGGGCACTGGCTGCAAAAATCTGGAAAACCTATTGGACTTCACACCCTTCTTACTCCTTCTGGACAGCTCGTAATGGTCTCTGAATCTAAAGGAAAACATGCCTGCCCGTCACAGCTGCAATGCTACAAACCCACATTACAAGTAAGTGCACGACCCCAAAGATTACTAGCTATAGCCATGCCTCAGGAACATGGTAGAAGGTTGTTGAACGTTAATAAAGAACATAATGGCAAGAACCACTGGGTTTCTTTCTGTTCATTACATTGCATTGCAGGATGTGACTGCACTGAGATCACTGAAGCTGCTGCTTGTGAATAGAACTGAAGTCAGTCCCCCTTTTTAAGAGCATCTACTCCAAATCGACCAGACAAGGCAGAGAGGAAAGGAAGCATTTGCTTACTTCTACAGATGAGAAACTGAGATACAGAGAGATGAAGTGAAATGCCTGAACTCATACAGGAAACCTGTGGCAGAGCAACTAACTGAACCAGGTTGGGCACTGCTGAGGACAAAGACTGGAGTGAATTAACTGCTCACAGATTTTTCTGACTCACCAGAATGAAAAAAAAAAAAAAAAAAGCGTTGCAATCCCAGAATTGCATCAGGGAGGGTTCTTCCAGTGTGTGTTAATGCCAAGCACTAGGAACAGCATGTGCCACTCCAGTGACTCATGCTGGGAAAAGACAAATTCAAACAGGAACAGGTGCAGCTGAGGGCTAAAGAATAACTGGGAGAAGGGGGGTTTATGAAAGAGATTAGAAGATTTTGTTTTTCACAGCAAAACAGAGAGAGGTATGGCAGTGGTCTGTAAATACACTGGGGGCATAACGTCAGGGAAAGGAAAGTGCTGTTTAAGCTAGTAGTGCTGGCATGAGAAAGGTGTGAATCAGTCATGACCAAATGCCAGTCCAAAATCAGAAGAAAGTATTCAAACCTCAGAATGAAGAAGTTACAGAAATCCTTTTCAATGGGGAGCAGTGGTGCTGGAAAGAAAATCCATCCATCCTTTACAGAAACCTTGAAGAGTTTGGGGAAGGAATGATAGAGCATGGTCATGTCTGACAGCAGAGTGGAGCTCAAGAATTGCTTCCACTCTGGAGTTCAAATTAAGTGCCTTAACTTTTCTTCACTCCTAAGGAATTTAGAAGAAGAATCTTGTTACAACGGTGCTTAGCACAACAGAGACCACTCTGGTCTCTAGGCACTGCTGTAGCACAAATAATTCATAACACTAATGATCAACCATAATTACATCCTTCCTGAAGTAGAGATGACATATGAGAATACCAAAAGTGAAGAGCAGGGAACTAACTGCAAGCTTATTCCATCCGTTAATGACCACCCCATATTCTGTGAGAATGAGAAAACCTCTGCTCTCAAATACAGTGGTGCAAATCCAGAGGATTCATTGCAAACAAGCTTGAACTTCAGTGCATTGCTTTCTCTTTCTAAAGGGGGTGACCTCTATCCATTTGTTAAAACCTTTGCCGACTGCTCTGGAAGTGCTGTGAAGACAAAGGATCCTATAACTGTAAAGCTGGGTTTCGGATGCCCTGCAGAAACCAGCAAGTGGACAGAGACTAGTGTCATCTTTAATACTGATGTGCAGAAACTGTGTGTCCCAGGCATGAGTCTGTTGGGGCTCAGAGTTAAAAGTGGATTTACCCTTTTCCTACCAAAAAAGCATCATGTGGTGATGCGTATTGGGTAAGTTTTTTACACAGCCTTCCATATAACACTACTCAAAATCCAGAGGAGCCAGTATAATTGTCAAGGGGAGGACAGAGCTGCTTTTCAGAAGAAATGGACTAGAAGGTACTGTGGCAAAGCCCTGTTCCAGATCTTCCTCTGTAAAATTTCTGCATGGGTGAGAATTATTATTTTTCAGTCTGGACCTGTCTGTGCTCCTTCTTCCACTTTACGCAACGCAGAAGGCAAATTACAGCACAAAAACAATGTACTGTGAGATTCTGCACAGATGCTCGATCTGCGGCAGGACGGCGAGGAGCTGGAGTTTGGGCCACATGCCATTGCAATGGTAGCAGTTTCCCTTCGGCTTACTAGAGATGTCTCAGATTTCAAGTACAATCTTAGTGTCACAAGGGAATTCACAATCACTCGGATAAAATGTAGCACACACAAAATTTGCACGCACACTTGTCTGGTAGAAAATGGGATTCAGAAGAAATATGTGCAATTAAAAACACCCCAGATCCTGATAAGACACACTGGTTTTCTCTGTGCGTCAGTTCCTCGCTTAACACAGGATCATTCTTTCTCTTGTCACAGTGGAGCTGTTACAGACAATTTTGGTAATATTTGCGGGATGATACTTGAGAGTTCTTGCCTAACAAATCACTTCAGTACGTGCTTATTTTAAAGCCTGGTTGGTTCTAATGAACTAAGTTGTATTAGTTTATGGCTCTTAGAACCAGAATATAAATATTTGTGCTGTGGAAAGATATACATGTGCATATTAGATCTAATTAAGGAAGGATGTTACCACGCATGTTGCATGAATTCAGCGAGCAAGTTCGGGTTAGGAGTGTCATCATCAGAAAAATTATTCTTGCTGCAGCAAACCATCTCTGAAAGACCACGAGTTACACAGGCTGTAGTCTAGATCCTCAGTATGCCTCAAAGACACCCACAGCAACTGTGATACCTACTCAAAATAACTTTCAGTCTTTTAGGATCAATTTATAAGTGGTGATTTATCCTGCTTTTGAGCTTGTACATGTATTGATAATTTCTGGCTCTAGTGATTTTTCTGCGTATCAGTGATAAAACTCATGTAAGGGTGTTTAAGGTCCACCCTCTGCTACAAATCCCTGGGCAATTCTAGTGCCAGGGACTTGTGAATGGCCAGCAGGACTCTGCATCTCTGATGGTGACTTGCTGAGTGACCAGTTGCTTCCTGCATTTCATTTCCTAGTTGTTTTTTTTTTTTTTTCTTTGCCTGCTTAGATTATGGGCTCTTATTCCATCTACGTGCCATGCTTCGTCTTGGTAGGAGCCTCTGGGGACAACTACTATATAATACAAGGAATTAATCATACGAGTCACAACTTCTGGTTCTAATCAGGAGTCAGTCCTAAAGGCTGATCTGCAACATGACCCTCATGGACAAATCCTCAGAATTTAATAGGGATTAAATCAATACAGTTTTTATGGAAATTGAATTATACTGTATAGAAATTGTTCCATAAACAGAACACAGCAGAAGAGGTGAAACTTCCTTGATTTTCCCCTGGATTTTACAGAAGGGATATAATTTTCTGATACCTTTCCCTATGTAATCCAAAGTTATTTGATTAAAAATTACATTTTTCAATGTAAAATCATAGGATTTTGGTATTACATGAGAAAACCTAAAATCAGTACATTGAAACCCGGAGAAAGGCAATTCTGTAGGAGGGCGATGATGTTAATTCTTTTCCTTGCTTAAAGCAACATAGATCCTGCTCTTCCCTCAGGCTTGGGTGAGCAGGGCTCCCTGGAAACTCTGCCTTCTTGTTAGCTGATGTGGTGCAGGAATCCCCTGCTGCTTCAGTCTGTCTTAACCACTGCCTATCTGGCCACCCTTTCAAGTTTACACACCACACACATACATTAAGGCATATATAGAAAACAGGCCAAGTCCAGAATCTTTTATGCTATTCCATATTCTGCCATTCCTGAATGTTGATTGTTTGGATAAATGAACCTTGGTTATAAGCTACCTATTTCGGAGAGGCTGAACTTGCAAATTCATATGCAGATGGCCAATAGGCAGCGCAGCTTGCAGTTTCCCCTCTCCTTTCTAAGCCTCCTGAGCTCTGGTGGTTTGGATAAATGGGTAAACTCTAAGCATGAACAAATTGCACTGATTTCAGTGGGAATTTGCAGATATCCAGTGTATATTTCTCAGAATCAGGCCCATGTTTGCACTTAACTCTGTGCTAACATATAACTCCATACTTCTGTAGTTGCTTTTAGTTGTGTTCAGAAGCACTTTTACATGCATCTACTCAGTCCTGATCCGAGAACAAGTGATTCTTGTCATTCAAGTGAACAAGAATTTGGGATTCTTTTAAAGAAAAAGCATCAGCTCTGACATGCGGAGATCATGAAGGGATGGTGCACCTCAGCAAAACAGCGTGCTTGTCAGCTGGGTGGGAGGCAGTAGCTGGGGGAAAGTGATGCTTTCCCAAGGGACAGGCTCCTTACTTCATGGCAAAATTTGGATTTTGCATTGAATCTTTCATATCCATAGCGTGTTCCTAATGTGACTGGCAGGACTGAAATAGAACTGCAGCCCCATAACTGCTAAGGGAAACAGTTGTTAGAAGAGAGCAACTGCCATTCAGCATGGTGGTTTAAGAGAATCATTCCCGTTAAAATGCATAGGGCTGCCAGTTCCGGTATGTATTAGGGCAATGCCATTTGTACTGTATATGTGTAGCTGTTTTGGGGAACATCTCTGCCAGTGGCCTACATATTTCAGGACACAAAGTTCCAGCCCCAAGTTCAAATACCAAATGAGTTCACGCATACAAGCCTGTGCAAATCAGTGAGATCTCAACACCTGATTATTTGCTTTAGCAGAACATTAAAGATCCTGTATCTCTAGTAACATGCAGAGTCTTTAGCCAAGATTTTCCTTTTCTGCTTTACTTGGGTAGACTAGAGCATGGTGGCTGCCCACTGCTCTGAAAGTGGCTTCGTTTCAACAGCAACACGGTTCTTGCCCCTCTGCAGTTGGCAATGCAAAACTCAAGTAGATATGAAGAGGGCACTATGACTCTAGGCAGCCTGACTCAGAGACTGGGCAGAAAAAAAATAAAAGGCAAATGTTCGATGCTAACATTATATGAAGTCCCAAGGAGATTTGGAACAGGAGCAGCAGAGGAGTTACAGTTTCCTTTGTTCTGTTAAAAGGAAAAAGGAAACACATCAGGAAACCAGACTGTGGAGTACAGGAAGTCTCACTTTGGCTGATAAAAAGGAACTGATGTGAGGTTGGTTCAGATGCAGTTATAAGTCAATCAAGCTTGGAACAACAAGAAGAGCTATTCAGAAGAAACCAGAGAGCCAAATTTCTGCTTTTAGCTGTAAAAAGGGTATTTTAACTTCTCCTAATCTTTTCCTTATCTTCTTTTTTAAAAGAAAGCTGCTATAAAAAATGTTCTAATCAGAATTTTCTCATCGTACAAAAATCAGTTTCCCGAACTCACCACACCTTCCACTGACCCCACCATACCTTACTCCAGTTTCTTTTTTTCACTCATCGACCAACTTAAAAAACTGTATTCTTGCTGATTTATCTCCTCCCCTCAGATCAAAACCAGCATTAGTTAGGAAGGGCAGGTTTTTTGCTGAGTGAGAAATCAGCAAATGACTAATTAAAGGCTCTCCTGCCCGTTATGTTATTTTCACTCCCTCTGCATGATTGACAAGCATGGGCCAGTATGCTAACGTTCAATTCCTGGGCATGCAGCTTTGTCAGGCTGGGGTGTGGGTGTTTTATAATTTTTTTTTTTTTTAATTGTTTCTTACTCCTTTACAGCCCTGTGGTCGGTTGAGCTCTGGGTTAGTATCTGCTGGAAGAACAGGAACAAGATATATGCCAATAAACCACTTAGCTTAGCTGTATCCATGACATTTACTGCAGGAGCCTCTACTGAGCTGTGTTTCTGACTGTATTTTAAAAAGATCTGGAAAAGTAAGAATGCTTGGTACACATGAAGAGCCAGGGTCATTTTCTTTACAGCATCATACCAATGCTGAAAAGAAGCAAAGGCTGAGATTTTGCAAGACGCCTGTGGGATTTAGCCTTACTTCTCCCATCTATTTCCAGTGATAATTGTATATTCAATGCCCCTTAGCCAGTTTTGCAAATCTTAATGAACAGGTTTCTACACAGAATCAAAGTACTTTGTTAAGCACCTAGAAAGCAGCCTGGTTTTCAGAGGGAACAGTCTCCTTCAAAAGCTAATGTTACAGGCTGCCAGTACCTTTACAAATCAAGCTTCTTGCTTAGTTACATAAATATGCACTTACATACCTATTTTTAGGGTTCTGGCTTCAAAACATGGAAGCAAAACAGAATTAGATATATTAAAGTGTCTCTGGTATCAAATACTGATGGTCCCTGTCAGGTTATTATTTCAAAGTTTTGCCTTTGGTGCTGTTTGTCACTGGAGAAACAGAAGGTTTATCAGGACATACTTAAATGTCTTCAACAGTAACATACAGTAACATACATCTCTTTTGTTTAGGTCTCTGTCTTACAGCTAAAAGAAAAGCTTTTCGTAGCGGAGGTGGGGGAGGAGGGAGGTAACGTTTGTGGCTTTACTACAAGAGACAGGTTTCTAGATCAGTGTTACTAGCTGTGTAGATATGCATCAGTAATTATGTGGCCTGGGTAATGAGAGGAAGAAAGAAAATAAGTAGTAGGTGCATTAATATTTTGAAGGCTTTGATATTTGGAACTCAGCAGAGTAGATTATACATCGTCCTGTACCATACGTTGCTGTTTATGCAATTTAGGTTGGTGATAAGTTGCTTGATCGGCACCCTGGCTGCCTGGGTGCTTGTGATCATGCAGCACCCACGTTAGCAAAGACTTGGGTCCGCCATCAGGCGAATTATTTCCAGAAGGAGGCAGAAAACCACATTTGCGTGGTGATATTTTAGTCTGTATTTTCAAAACCAGCTATAAATATGCACTCGCAGCCTTGTAAGAAAACATTTGTTCACTCAGAAAGTGTTCTTAGGCATCACCCAGGGAAGTGTGACAGGGCTTTGTATAACTGAGAAGTACACTGCAAGCAGCTCTTTTTTTTACATACCAGTGCTACATATGCATTGGACGCTCATGTTCACATGTGCACGAGAGCACATGAGAGGCACAGACACTGGAAATAGATCTGTTGTTCAATTCAGAACAAAAGATCTAAAGAGAATTTTACATTTGGGGGGAAAATTGGCTTCAAACCAAGTTGTAGAGCTGAGCTTAATGTATTAGACCTGTTTTTTCTAGGCAAGCCATGCACACATTCATGCATGCTCTAGTACTAACACCATGCTTCTGCAGCATTAGGTGTTTAGCAAACCCACAAATATCTGAAAATCTGAAGTTAAGGGTCCCTTGGCTCCTTTAATTCTCCTGCTTGTGCATGTTTGCACTGAGATAGGACCTAGGGTCTTTCTTTAAGTGGTCACGTAAACTCAGGCAGAATGAGAAAATTTCATTTTTCAAAGGCAGCTTATGAGGTGCTGTAGAAGAACTTCACATGCTGATGTTTTACAGGGGGGAAAAGAATAGAAGATGCTCTGCTTATATGTTCATAAGTTCTAGGCCTGATCCTTCTGAGAAGATGTGAACTGAAATCAAGAGGAAAGCCTTCCGTAAGACCAAGAAGAAGAGACCTGAAGAAAATAAACTCTGCTTCCTGCAAAAATTGCTATAAATGCCCTTCCCCCAACACATCTCACCTTATCAGCATGTCATCTAAGACCTCACTTCAAGGTGCAACCTTACCCTTTGCTTCTCTTGGTTTCTGTCCCTTTCTCGTACTACTCCAATGAATACTCTTACACACCAAAACTCCAGCAAAACTCTCCTTAGAAGAAACGCTGCAAGGAGTGACAGAAACCGGGCCTCCCCTCACTACCATCTTACAGCAGGAATATCACAAAATTAAAATAAATAACTATAATAAAAGCATGAAATTCTCAAGACATGCATGCTACTACTTAAAGTGACCACATCCTGTCAGGGTAAAATCCACAGTGGTAGAGAGAAACTATACAAGGCTCTCAGCACCTCTTCAAAGCCTCTGAGTGAAACCCCAAGTGCCTAAATTCTAAGCAGTTGGTACTGTTTTGTTGTGTATTAGGTTTGCTTCAGACTAATCTTCCTTCTTAGAGCAGGAACAATTCTACTACAGAGCAGCAGAGCTACTCAGTTTACCGACTCTAAAAAGACTTTCCAAGTGTTTTACTTGCGTAGCAAATGGGAGTTAGTACTGAACACCTCGAGTCGACAGCACCCAGTACTACGGCGTGATTGTAAGCTCATAGTAAGGCAAAATGCATTTGCATACAGATATTTGAGGGAAAATGAAGTAGCATTATAAAAATATCCCAATTACAAAATGCTTCTAACAGGTTTTTGCTGTGGTATATTAGAAAGCCATGATGCAATATAAATATTACCTAAATAGAGACCAGGGTATCAGGGAATATCATCATTTATGCCTTGGAAATTTCAGATGGTTTTGTTCAAAATTGCTTTTGAGGGACAGCAACATGGAAAGTCTCCAGTGAACAAGCATCTTTGTGATTTTTTTTTTTTTTTAATCTGGAGATGAAGAGTCTTGCCCTAAGAGTCAATGCCTTTTTGCCAGGAAAGGCGATCTCTAAAAGGCCAAAGCCAGGGCAATTTAAAAATGGCAAAACAGACATTTAAACTTACTCAAAAAGGAAACATGTTCTTAGTTCAAGATCTTGATGGCCAAGTTTCAGGACGAGAGGCGAACGCCTACAGTTCACAAATGACAAGAAACAGTGATTGCAATAGAAACCCTACTCCACCCTTTGCTATAGCAACACCAACATACAAGTTGTCTTCTCATGGAAGGAGACAACTGTGGTTGTCATCTACTCGAGTAATGCAAAATTTTCATTGAATGCCCTTCAGATGGTCAATCTCTTATGTCCAGAACATAAGGTTAAACATCTTTTCACAGAATGAAGGCAGCAGTTACACAAAAAGTGCTTTTTTTATTAACAGTCAGGCTTTGGCAAGTGTATTTAATTATTGTCCACATGTAAAGTGGAACTGAAACAACTAAACCAGTTTGAAACCACACCATTTGTTATTGTGAGGAAGTCCATGCATGGGCATCTTGCTGAGATTAGATGTACCCTTTTTTGATTTAATTTGAGGCAATGAAAACCAAACCCCCCAAACACAATGTAAATTAAGTCAAAGCGGGATGTTAACCCAAAGAAGATGTGATCTGAAGTATCTGGATGCATACAGTAAAAATGTTATTGACTATTTAAAATTAGTGCAAACACAAGCCATCCTGAGTTTCACTGGCTCCCAATCATCTTCTGCAAGTGTTGTTCACAGAATATGAACTGAATATGGGAATGAACTAATAAAGATTTGCTGCACTTCTTTCTCCATAAAAGACATTGCTCTAGAGGTCACTTTTCAGGCCAGCCAGTCCACCTCCCCTGTCAGGTATTAAACAGATTATTTGAAGAATGCAGCAAAAATTGCCTCCCACCACCTCAGTAAGTGATCTAATTCCCCTCAAGATAAATAATTATTTGTGAAGAAATAAAAACGCATTCTAGACCCGGTGCATTGGCTCAGCAACATCATATGTGATGTAAGTCACTGCATGATGGGGAAAGATGACTTACAGTCCCGAGTTGATCCCATAATATATGTTTATATCCGTGGAATTCCCTGAGCTTTGGGTTAAAAAACTCTGACAACAACTTCAATTCACACTTGCACGCCATGTCCACAAAGGATGCAAATGTAGCCCAGGATCATCATGTGATTGTGAGCCCTTAGGACAGCTCAAGGTTACAGTGGATTTACCCTTTTACTGCAAACTTACCCAGCAGTTGGGCAGGTTTGCAGTTAAATTATTCCACATAGGCAAAACCAGCCATGAGAGAGTCTGTCATCAAAACTCTTTCTGAATGGCATAAAAACATTAAGAGGAAAATACAGGCACAATATTGGGGATCACATGGTGAAGGGAGAGATTTTTATAGTAGACTGGACTCAGACTCCTGCATCTGCCAAGTGTGCAGTTAAAAGTCTTTGGCTCAATTAAAACAATTTGTCCATGGAATAGTTTTGCATAGACTTGAAAAAACAGTCACTTGTTTTGTTTAAATTGAAGACAACCACCTGGAATGCGTAGCCCTCTCCCATATCTATTCTGCGCTGCGTAGCATTTATCTCCTACACAGACAGGTATATTTCTGAGTTTACGGAGGGAAGCGCTTCTTAACCGTGCCGGTACACAGATTTCATCTGGTCCCTCACCGTGCTCTTGCTCTAGATAATGAAAGCTTTTTTCTGTGTTTTTCTTGCTCTGTAGTCACTCATGTGCATCTTTCTGCCATATTATTTCCCAACACAAATGCACAGCTTTGAGAGAAAACAGTGCATACAGCCTACAAGAGAGCAGATCTCACAATACGATTGCTTTTAAATTGCTTTCCTCTGGATACAGTACGGGTTTGCTTTACTATGTCCTAGAATATAGAAAACCTACCCTGAAGCACAGGTTATATATAGAGCTCAGCACATTAAAAACATTTAAGCATCTGAAGCCACATCCTCTCCCCTTGCCCTTCACCTGAGACAAACTAGGCAAGGTGGCCTAACCCCTTCCTTTTAGTGGTGAGCTGCAGCAAATCTGTTGATGTGTGGGTCTGATAGTCCTTGGAAACCTGCTCTTTTTCTCCCCACCAAGAAAAGTTGCAAGAAATCTCAGGTAATCCTAAGGGCACTACAGGAGCACTGATCTAAATGCATGGTCCAGAAAAGGGGTAAATTACAGGAGGCGGCAAACAGGACATGGGGACCTGCAGCAACTTGCTGATGAGCCTGGAACTGCTCAGTAAATGAACCCAAGAGGAGACCCTGGTATGTCTGGATGCCGTCTCTCTTAGCTCGAACAGCCAAGTTATTTTTGGACTACAAGTGAGGCAGGACAATATAAGAAAAGGCTGCAGAGCAGTCAGCGGGCAGATCCAGGAGCCGGGACAGTGACCTGGGATGGGGCCGAGTTCCTCCTTTCGCCACAGCGTCCCCAACGTGACTGTAGGCCTAGCTGCTAAGTGTCGCAGTTCCTCATCTCCAAACGGGGGGGGGGGGAGACACACACACTGAAGGGGGGTTAGCAATAATGCTTTGTAACACAGGGTGACTGGGGAGAGGAGGAGCTACCAGTAGGCACCACAAGCTACGTGGGTCATGGAAATACTTCAGCACCTTTCAGAGGATGGTGCGGGGGGGGGGCTCGTGGCCTGTGCAGAAAAGCAAGTCCATGTGTGCACCGCAGCAAACGTACAGATGGGAAATTTCTGCACTTTCACTGCACAATATTTAGGGCTCCACAAATCAAAGAAGGTTGTGGTGCACTAAAAGTATCCTGAATGAGGCCCGGGTTACTTTTGCTACAGATCTGAGGAGGTGATGGGGGAAATGTGTCTTATTCCTGCCATACCTCCCAAATTTTGTGCTTTCAACGCTCCTGCTTTCTCTCCTCCTTTCTGACATTCACCCTTTCGTTCCCTCCTTCTTTCCTCTTTCCATTTTCTCTTCCTGCCCATCTCCTTCCCTCCCCCTTCTTTTGAGACCCTTCCAAACAGTGCACTTGTCGCAAGCTGCAATCTAAGGGAGAAGGTTTCAGTTCCTGCCAGTTTGCAGCCTCTTTCTCCCCAGGTCAGCAAAAAAAAAAAACAACAAAAAAGAAAAAGAAGACTTTTAAGAAGAGATCAACACCCCACCCAGGCGATAGGCATCTTTCGAAATCCTCCAACTCAAACACACCCACAGCGTCTCTCGCTTCAAGGCTCTTCTGTTCGAGCTGCTTCTGTACTACAGTGCTCCCTCAAGAAGAGCCCGTAAGAACTGCACAAGGGTCCCCCCCCCAGCAAGAAAGCCAGCCCTCTGCTGCCTGGGCTTTGAGAAACAGCGTGAGCCACCTCTAGGTGCTTGGAAAAGGCTTGGTTTAGCTTTGCAGAGGCTGACGGACCGGCCGGTTGGATGGGGGTAAAGGAGGGGGAACCGCTCTCCAAGTCGCAGCAGCGTTCTCGGTTGCTCAAGGCCACCAGAGGTTGGTTGGTCCGCGGTTTTTTGCCACACTCTTTGCTTCCCCTTCCCCCTGCCTCGCCCCAAGTTAGGGTGAAGTTTCTCCTCCAAACCGCCCCGTCCCTCGCCCCCCCCCCCCCCCAAATAATAATTAAAAAAACCCGCTGGAGGAAACGCACGGGCGACCACCAGCACCAGCAGTGCCTTTCGAGCAGGGCCGGGCGAGGAAATCGGAGCCAGGGGCACACATCCGAGGCCAAGCTCGGAGCCGCTCTCGCCGCCGGCCCCAGCCTCCCCCCCCCCCCGGCACCCTGGCTCTCTCCGAAGCGCCTCGCAGCCCCGGGGGCAGGAGCTGTCACTGCCTTTCCGCCGAGCCAGGCGGGTCCCCGGGGCCCCCTCCTCGGTCCGGTCCCGTCCCGCCCCCCCCCCCCCCCCCCCACCTCCGCGGGGGGCAGGCAGGCAGGCGGCTGGCCCCGCACAGCCCCGCAGAGCGGGGGTACGAGCCGGCTCCCTGTCGGCTGCGAAGCCCCCCGGGCAGCGGGGAGGCGAAGGGGAGAGCCCCGACACGCTGCGAGCAGCGGAGGAAGAGGAGGAGGAGGAGGAGAGACCAGCCGCTCCGGGGCGGAGGGACGGAGCCGGACCCCGACCCCGGCGCCCCATCCCAACCCCCCCCCCCCCCAAAGGCTGGAGGGGTCCCCCAGCCCCTCCTGCCCCCCCCTTACCTTAATAGTGCCGTCCATCTAGAATAACTTCCAGCCGGTACCAGCAATATTCCACACATTGACCCGGTTTAGCCTGCAACCGAAGCCTCCTGAAGTTTTTAATCCTTCTCTCTCTTTTTGCTTTTCTCCCTGCCCTTCCAGCGGTTTTGCTTTTCTCTCTGTATCCCCTCTCCTCCTCTCTCCCTCCCTCCCTCCCTCTCTCTCTGTCTCTCTCTTTTTTTAACTTTGGTTGTTGCAGCAGAGCGAAAAAGAGACAGTTAACCGGATGAAACGTTTTTTTTCTGCTAATTTTGGGAAGTGAAGTCACTCGAGAAGGAAACTTTCGTCTCTCCGCTGGTCCTGCCTTCTTGATGAAAATATATATATTTTACATACAGGATATTTGCTCCATTTAGATAAGAAGGGGCAGAACAATAGCTACCTCTGTCAGCTCTTGTTTGTCGCTAAGGCAGCCAGTCCAACGCAGACCTTGCCTTGCACCCCAAACCGTATTAGCGAGCGCCGTGTGTCATCCCACAGTTCAGTTTAACATGTTTTTTGCAATTTTTTTTTTTTTCTTTTGGCTGGAGCAGCTTTAGCCTGACTCACTGAATTTCCGTCTCTTCCCACAGATTTTTTTATTAATGCGTTTTCCAGTCACAGGCAAAAATTAAGGGGAGAAAACCGTAAATACATTTCGGTCGCGGCAGGCAGAGAGAGAAAAATAAAAAAGTCTGGCGATTAAAACGTATTTAAAACATACTCCGGCCCCTCTCCTTCACGCCTCCCAGCAAGGAGCATGAGACGAGGGTCCAGTCCCTGCCAGAAATGAGCGGTAAGTGCAATAATGCAAGACAGACAAACGACTCCAGCAATTAAACAGGGGCTGGAAATGGGGCTGCAGGGAAGTGGAGGGTCTTTTCCACTTTCACCCCTTCCCTTCACTCCCAGTCGTCTGGAGGGTTGGGATATCGGGCTCTGAAGCAAAGATGCTGAGATGGATGAATGGATGGAAGTCCATCCATTTCATTTCAGGGGCGGGGAGTGCTTTCCCCAGCCTCCTCTCACAGTGCAAGTTTCTCGCTAAGCTGTTAAAACCCCACTCAGACGGGGGGGGGGGGGGGGGGAACCCAAACAAACCCAACCCCAAAACACTTTATAAGCTAAAAATGACAAAAAATTACAATAATTGTCAGAACAGCTGAATTTTCCGTTCCCGGATGCCGTGTCAGTATGGGCACTGCAAAAACACCCAGCCACCAGCCTTTAAATCTCATTTTAGATCTGACGAACCCCTGACGTGCAATACTCTCTTTCATTCAAACGGGAGCGATCACCAGAAGAGAAACGCGCTTTCCTTTTTCCGGGAAAAGCTGAAACCCTCCAAAGGACCCGAGGAAAGGAGAGAATACCCGCCTGTCCACTCACTCGCTTCCCCCCCCCCCCCCCCCCCACTTGCAAAAATAACAAGCAGCTAACAGCGGAACACATCATGCAACACTTTGGGCGTCCTTTATTCCCCACTTCTGCAAACTGCTGCAGCCCGAGGAAGAGAGCAGAGGGTGGAATAAAAGGAGGGTGAAGCCAAGAAAGAAAAGTGTCAAGGCAGGAGGACACTCCTGCACGTCAGATCTCTCGGTGGAGAGGATTACCTTGTCCAGTGCCAGTTGTGTCCAGTCTTTTTGTTTCCCCCTGTCTTTAGTCCAACCACGGGGGGGGGGGGGGGGGGGGGGGGGGGATCAAAATTATATCCAAAGTTATTCTGCACCCGCCCCTTCCAAAAGGGAAATGCAATAATGCCACTAGTGTTTCTACTCGGCTGCGGCAGAGATGCCTTATTAATACTTTATTTCTCCAAGACCGAAGCTGGCAGGAGAGAGCTGTAGATCCCCCTTGCCCCTCCCTCCCCTCCCTCCCCCCTCCTCTGAAATTAGCCTCATCAATTCAGCTACAATTTTTTAGTTCAGATGCAGACACGGGACTGAACGTGACCAGACCTGGAGGTTTTGGCTTGCTGCTTGCCAGCGATTGAGGCCGTCTGCAGCCAGGAGGTGAAGGCGGGGGGGGGGGAGCAGAGGGGACAGCCCGACCGCCTTCCCTCTCCCCCCACCCCCGTCCTCCCCCTGTCTGCTTTACAATCCAGGGGTCTGCGCTGGGGTCCCCGGAGAGCAGCACATCTGGATGCTGCTAGCGGGGTCAGGTCCCCCCTTGCCTAGGGCCACAAGAACTGGAGTTCAATTAAAAGAAATCACGGTTAACCCTTTGCTTTCCTCATTACTCTCTCTTTTTCCCTGCCCTCTGTCCCGTCCCCCCCCGCCTCCCGCCCCGCAAATACTCTCTTCCCCACTCCCCCTTCAGCGTTACCACATGGCAGGCTGCAGCAACCAGAAAAGCAAGAGGTTAAAGGGAAGAGTGAAACGCATCCTTTCAAAACCCAAATGGTTTCCTCTCTAGACAACACTCTCTACCAGCCTCGAAAAACAACGGGGGTGGGGGGTGAGGGAGAGGACAGGCTGAGGATCTTAACCGCGAAAGGAAGGGGGAAAAAAAAAAAAAAAAAAAAAACCTGGAAGGAACCTCTGTCATCCACGGACCTCACAGAGACTTTTGGTTTTAGGCTGCGTGACCGACAGGTCTTGGACGGGCTGGCGGTGGGGGAGAGGCGGGAAGCTGAGAGCGGCAGGGAGAAACCACCTGAAAACGTGCCCAGCTTATGGGAGAGGAGCCCAACATTTGCAGAACACCCTTTCCCCAGCTCCGGGCTGAAAAGCCAAACAAGTCCGGCACCCGCAGCGGATCCCCAGTGCTCCCAAAGGCTGGAAGGTGTCAAACAGACACCCTCCCTCCATCCCACCTTGAGATATTTTAGGAGCCCAGCTCCGCATTTTATTGCCAGACGGGCACCGTGACCCCCAGGGGCTTTTTTTGCATGTCTGAGGATGGCTCGAAATGAAGCCTCTTCGGGTCACTCGTTAGATCGGGTCCATTAGGGTTGATCCCTCCTTTACCTCTTGTGTTTAGTCTAAAATAAGATTTGCGAAAAGTCCAAGAGATAAGGTAATGAGCGAAGTTGTTAAACATTGTAACAGACAAGTCGAACAATCTACTATTTTCGTCCCAAATAATGTAACAATAGAACCTTTGCTTCATCTTTTCTTTTTTTTTTTTTTTTTCTCCCGCCTGAAAAAAAAAAACAACCCCAAAACAAAAAAACACCCTTGAAGTTATCTCAAACTTTTTGGAAAAGGCTGGAATATTCATAAACTCCGTGCGCCAAGCTCTGAATCATCCTAGGTGATTGTTCAGTGACTTTGGGTATTTAACTGTTTGAGAGGAAGGGAGCAAAGACAGGCAGGGGAAAGCAAAGACATCGCCGGGCACGGTGGTGATCCATGTGCGCAATTTTTAATCTGATGCTCAGCTTTTGGATGCATATGTATATACAGTAAAGGAATTATGATCTGTTTAATGTGGTTACCACCAGACATCTGGAAAATCATTTGATCTTGGCAACCACGGAAGATTTCAAATGCTTACATTGGGACAGGCTGGTAGAAATCAGTTACTCCTCAATTATTATTTTTTTTTTCACTCCCCTTATGAATGAAACGAAATTCTCGACCCAAGTTTTTAATTAGTTCAATATTGATCTCAAGCACTTGGCATGTCCCCACCTCCTCTCTTCGTCCTTATAATTGGATTACAACGACCGCAGCCTCACACAGAGAAGGTGAAAACGCCGGGTTTTGACGTGATCCGATTGAAATTAATAAGGAGATACTGGGGGAAGTTTGGCCCAGGACTATTTCACGTCCAGTATCAAAGGAGTTAACCCCTCGGTGTAGTTCAATGCCGGTCCTTCGCGGGACTACATAACCTCAAAGATATGGATTTTCTGTCTGTAATTCAGGCGGGATTAGCGGTCATCGCTTCATAATTAAAACCGTCTAGTTATTCTGTAGGAATAAACATAACGAAAACCTTCCCGGGCCTCAGCTGCAGGTTAGAAATATTATTTTCGGAGGATGGGAAAGGGGTTTGGCTTATATCACCCTCTCTTACCCGAACAACATCAGCTGAGCTCTCCTTAACCCCCAGCCTGGGACTGTGGCTTTGAACTAGCGCGGTAAATAGGGGAGGGGAGCCCCAGAAACCAGCAGCCACGCCTTGACTTTGTCGCTAGAAAGTGGCTCGTTTCCCACTAACTACCCGCTAACTGTGACAAAATGTCCTCTTTTTTTAAACTAACTTTTTGTATCTATATACACACACACCTTGCGCTAGGTATATTGTGTGTGTATATATTATATATATATATATGAAACCTCCTATATATTCTATCCTCTATAAACGTATTTACAATATTTACCATCATTCTTTGCCCGGAGCTGTATGAGCAGAATGCCAGCGTCTATTCTGCTCCGGTCTTTACTAGAGGGAAAATCTCCATCAACTTCAGTGAATGTTTAAAATTTCCGGGTCTGAGTCTCCTCTGGCACCGACTCCGTTGCAGAATGAAAAACGCAACGTGTTTTGTTTATTTTCTAAACCCACATTCTTACAAGCAAAAAGCCCAAACTACAGCCCTGGGATTTGATCCCCAGAAACGAATCCCAATTCTAAACTAAACTAATTGGGCAAACCTCTGCTTTTCAGCTACAGCAATAAAAAGGAATCAGTAGAGTTTTCCAGCCCCACAACTGAAGGATCGGGTCCCTCCTACCTCTTGGTCTACAGGAACAACCCATGGGATTTGGGAACTTGAAGCCGGAAAGTTATTCACTGCTAATCGGTACTAAGTAAAACATAATGTCTTAAAAGTGGTGTGGAGAAGATCCAGTAGCTTTGAAGCTGCATCGCAATTAGGCGAAGAGTGGGGTAAGCAGTGTCCTGGCTAGTTTTATTTGAGCTCCATGTCCCAATAAACCAGCCCCCGCCCTCCCTTCCTCCCCCATCCCGCAATTATTGAAAAGCTAAGGCACAAAAAAACAAAAATACTGAAGGCCAAAAAAACAGACTGCAGTGCACTAGCTCCAAACGTCTGGCCCCTCGCTTGAGGCCATAATTAATTTGAGATTTATTTTTATTGGAGAACCCAGTCTCGTCTGACCTTAGCCAAACAAGACTTCAGCGAGACCCTTGATGCGCTTGAATGGAACAGAATATTTCTCTCTAACTTCTCTTCAGGCGTCCGTGCCTGCTTTGAATTTGTTCCTCAGACTTCATATATTTGGAGATTTGCAGGAAAGATTTAAAGCATTTTTCCCCCTCAGCATTCACTTTCTTTTTCTTCCCTTCTTGCTCCCCTCTCCCTCCACACCCGCTCTCTTTCTAAACACAGGGCTGGGAGAGCATAGGAAAGCCTGGAATACAAAATTCCCTGGATCCAGCGTATTGGTGGGGGGCGTTTTTCCTGTAAATTGTGAAAGAACGGAGCCATTAGAAGGTCGCAGAGTTGGGGAAGGAAGGGGGGTTGGTTGCTTGAATGCTGCTGTCTAAAAGCGGGAGTCACTGTAAAAGCGTGTCCCTTGTGCCCAAGAGCCTGGTTTCTTTCAGAAAGCTCCAACGTGCTACATTTCCACGAGAGGAACAACGTTTCTCTCACCTTCTCGACCTAAATTCAAACCGTGTCTTGAAGGTAAAGAGGGGAAGAAACAATGCCAGCCCTTCCCCACGCAGCGCTGGGGTTGAGCACGGGAAAAAAGTCAGGCAGGCTTCGCTGGACACCGGGAAGTGGAAAGGGATTTTTCTATTTAAAATAGAGAGGTAAGTGCAAATAAGAACTAAATCCTTAAGCACCGAGTTGTCATGAGGCATTAATCAACGACTTGCTAAAGTCTAACAATTTAGCAGCGTTTCTGCCTCAAGAAATGAGCTTGGGGGAGAAAAAATAAATAGAAAAAAGGAGAACGATTCGGTATATATGTAGATTAATCATCACGAAGTGTGAGAATGATGTAAGAGTTCACAGCAGCTTCTGCCCACTTTACACCTGCCGACAAAGCTACTGCAATTCCCACCTTCTCTGGAGGTGTCTGGTCCCGTCTTCCCCAACCCAGTTGGGAGGAACTGAAATTCTGAGGTACGCCAGGAATTGCAAAAAAAAAATTAAAAAAAAAAATGCAGAAACGGATAATGCGCAAGAAGATGCTCCCAGCAGGAGCAACTCTACCTGAACTGGGGAAAAACCAGTCCACGAAGGCTTTGATTTTCCCTTTTCTGCCAGGCTAAGGCTCTCTAGCTGTTCTTAAGAGCGTGGGGCAGGTTTCTGTCTGTTCCACACAGCCGCATTTCCAGCATCCCTGCATCTCTGAGCACCTGTGGGACGGATGACCCGTGCACAGGTCCCTCGGCAGCTTCTTCCCCTCGGCTGATTCATCAGGCACCATCTCTGCTGCGAGATTTCTGTTGCAAAACCCCCCAAGAAATAACAGGATATTCTTTCCTTGCAACCTGTCCCCGAGCAGCCTCTGGCTGCTACTGCTCAGCGGGAAAGATAACGTCAAGGTTTGTCAGTAGCCTTCGTAGTGCCCGCTCCAAAGAAAAATCTCACTGTTTTGTCCTTCAAGAAATATAAAATATTTTAAAAAATCCCCTCTCTCTTTAGGGCTTCTGTAAACTTTCCAGGCAGAGTGAAAGCAAGAACAAACCAAATATTGTTTCCAGCCACCCAGACTATTTTGCCTCCATGAATATACTTCTTTGTACGGTCCCACAAACGTTATGGCTGCATGAAATCCATTTTTTTTTTTAAAGCGAGAAGTCCCGCCCTTGCACGGTGGTTCCTTCCCGGAGGAAAGTCCATCTTCGTGCCCTTTCAAAGGTCTGGGCTGGAGACAATTTTCCGCACCAGCTCGCAAAGGGGAGCACGCAAGTGGCCGGTCCCCAAAACCCCCAGGGGGTCGGAGTGGGGGGCGAGCACGCTGCCTCCCCCAAGCCCACTGGGCTTGCGGGGGTCCAGCGCCTTACCCGAGCTGTTTCTGGGGAACTGCCTTAATTATTCCCCCCCTCAGGAGACTGTTTTAAATATTATCCCCAGGCGTGGCAGAGGAAAGGAGGGGAAAAGCAGGGGTGATGCCAGGATACCCACTCCCGTGTGATGGGGAGAATCGCTGCCCTCTCCTTTGACTTCTCCTGCGAAGGCCAAGGGACTTTTCCCAGCCGGTCCTGCCTCAAGCTGGCAGGGCTGGTACCTGGAAAAGGGGCTCCAGAAGAAGGGAGGTTCATCCGGGCCCCGGGATGCTCTGCAGAGCCCCGAGAGCTTCAGGCGCTGCCTTGGGGAGGGAAGGTCAGGAGCTGTGTTTACGGGCTGGGGAACCGAAAGCAGAAGCAATGACTTTCCCTGTGCGAGGAGGGGAGTGATAGAAGAGGAGATAAGCGTTTGGATGTTGCCGAAGGGCAGGAGAAAAGCGCGGGTGAATAACACACCCCCAAAATTATTCTTGTACCGCCTGCCTTTACACACATTTTAAACCACAAACTGGCTGTGCAGAAGGGGAGCGAAGACTCCTGTGGCCCGGAATAGTTTGTGGCAATGGTAATAATTAAAAATTCAGTACTCAGAGGTCATGTTGCTTTGCTTATAGCCCTAATTCTTTCCATATCCCTACAGTCAGGATTCCAGTGCTGTCTTTTAAAATTTAATTTCCCAATTATATTACACGTTTCATTCTCTAAAGTCAAGTACTCGTGTTTAGATGAGATTAGCACCCTCTGATATAATGTAAATGATTAAGTACTTGCAGATCAGCAAGTCCCATAATGGTGTAAGGAATAGAAATACTTTATCAGTTATGTAGAATAAACCAGTAAGGATCAAAATGATTTTTTATATTTGAGTTTTCCTACCCCTCTATTGCGTTAAGGCCCATACAAAAAGTGTGTATGAGAGAAGATTGGGTAGTCCTGTCACGAGGTTATATAGGATCTTTTAACAGTGCTTTAGATACAGATCCATACGTCCTATGTGGTTGTGATGTAAACCAAGATTACAACACTGAGAAGCTGAACTTCGCCAGTATGACTCAACATAAACCACCCTTGTTAAAACAAGCCATTTTAAAAATGAAATCCTCCTCTTCCTCCTCCGGTCCCACCCCTCTCTTGCATTTTGAAAGCCATGACAAGAAAAACAGTGTGGCCTGAAGGTGGTCCTAGGCTATTTTGTACCCCAGGGGTATGACAGTGAATTTGTTGCTCCTGGGAGCTCCTGTGGAACAGGCTGCTAGCAACCCCCTCTCGGTCACAGCAGATAGAGTTGAGGTGGTTTTCTGTACAAGGCACACAATAAATATAAAGTTTATATACGTGGTGCCTTTGTTGAAGAGGATTTATAGAAGACATTGATCCCAATTTTGCTTTTTCTGCTGTGTAATGGGGGTAGTGTACACATCATCAACTGAGATCCCACAAAAGTAATAAATAAAATACTTCTCCCTCCCACAAGACAAGCAAATATGTTTTTCTGGAGAAGGAATGACATGAAAATAAAATAATAAAAAAAAAGACCTGGGAAGAGAGAGCAATTGGAACTCAACCTCCTGCTTTTCAAACTTCTTGCTCACCACAACTTGGGAAGTCCTCGAAGATCAGTGTGGGGAAGCAGGAAAGAGAAGGCAGGTGCTGTCTAAACCTGAACAGCGCCTTGTTCTTGCACAGCACTTCCATCCACACTTTAAAGATGGAGAAATGGAGGAACAGAGAGTTGAAGTGTCTTGCTCAGGAACACCAAGCCCGCTCTGTCAGGGCTTGGATCTGTACCCATGTTTCCTGACTATCTGCCTAGATCATTAGTCAGTCCCACCTCTTCTACAAATAAGCCAGTCATCGTCAGAATCTCTCTGTTGGCTCTGGATGCGTTCAAGACAGTAGAAGACGTCACCAAACGCAGAGGGGCCAGAGACTGACCTATCCCATGTGTTTAAGGTTCTAATTCTCCTGAATTTAACCATGTTCCTACTTCTATGAACAGCCTCGCTGGTCTGAATGTGCTACCCAGGTACCATTTTGCACCACTGGTACTGAGCTGCCCAACTTAAAACTTTTAAGGGTCAACGGGAGATATTTCCTTTGTCTTCAGAAGACTTTGGGTCAGTCTTAAGAGACTTCTGTCAAAATCCTGTTGAGTTTTTTAAGCACAGGAACAAGTCATTTCCCCAATGACATTGGTGTGAATGAAGCTTTACAGACAAAATACCAAAGACAAGGTCCTTGCCCAAAATAATGGCAGCTGATGATGAAGGGTTGTAATAAAAGGCAGAGTTCAGCATCACACAGCTCACTTAACCCTCCACTGCTGAAACACTGGATATAAGTCCAGCCTGAGGAGTTCTTCCTGGTGGATAAAACACATGCTTATGTGAAGGGAACTTTGTCCAAGCACTTTGCCTGCAGGATTGTACTTAATGAGAAGGCTATCCCGACACAGTTGCAGACAGACTCACTCAATCCTGCTGGAATGTTAAATTATTTAGGCCTGGATCTTGGTTCCACTTAATTCAAAAGGAATTTTGCTACTAACTGGAGCAGCGGCTGGATCTAGCCTCACAACAAAAGGCAATGATACCATACTATAGGATGTCAAAGGGCCTTCATCTCTTCATTGTAAACAGAACACATCTCAGATCATTTCCCACATACAGGAACTCCAAAGAGAAATTAATGCTAAAGCTGTGCACAGACTGCATAATGTGTTTCTTTTCTTGAACTTTGAGTGAATTTGCTTTCATGAGACTTGGATTTCATTTGTTTTCCACAGAGTTTCTATTCTTCCAGAATCTGGTCCAAAGCTATAAGAATTTAATAAGCAAAATTAAATCACCAACATTCCCTGAATCGCTGAGCTAGGAGTGTGATTTTGGGGGATATCAACTGAATATGGAATCTTGACTATTCCTGGTTGGATTTGCTCTAGAAACCTGGTCCAGAGAACCGCCCAAGTTCACCCAATCAGGGAATACAAGTAATGCCACATGACCCGGGAGTCATCCCACCAACCTTGCATTTCAAATACTAATACTCCTAACAAACTGCCTGCAAAATGAGCCATAGCTTAGGGATTATATACAGAAATCATTCAGTGAATCATTTCCAATAATGTGTATGTACCTGAAAGTCACAATTGGCACATGGATCATTGACTAAGGTGGTGGGGGGGAGGAGACTAAATTCCTGTAATAAATTATTCATTACAAATTATCCACCCAGCTCTAGTTAACACCCTTCTGTGTTTCTTCAGCCTGGGAGAGAAGAGGCTTGTGTTTTAGATTTTCCCTAAGTGCTGTTGCATGCAGGGTTTGCCTTAAACGTGTAACCCAGATGTCCCAGGCTTGGTTTATTTACATTCTTGGGAACTGTTGTGGAAAAAAACCTGTATAATGTCAAATATAATATAGTACTCAATTGAGTTATAAAGGGACAAGGCTGTGCCAACCCTTCTTTGGTATTTGGTTTAATCTTATGAAGAAGAAAGAGGCAGAATTGGCCCATCAAAATACATTCCAAGATCCATATTTTTTGCTTAAAAAGAAGATATACAAACAACTATTTAGAGTACAAGATCTAGCAGTATCTGGCATTAGCCATTATCAGTAAAACCAACTGAAGTCTGTTTGCCTACTAAATTGTATGGAAGCATTGCTCAAGGAAAACCATCAGTAACACTGTGAAAGAAATCCCAGTGTTATGTAGCATTTCCTGGTGTGACAATCCATTTCTGGTAACTGAAAGAGATGTTTTGGTTTAGCTCATTAAATATTTTTTCCCCTCTAAATCCATTTTGAAATGTACCTTTCAAAAAACATAACTTCACATATCATCTTGCATATTGAATTCAGTAGCTGGCACAGCAGAGAAGTAGAGTGATATTAAATGAAATTCAGCTCTGGTTCAAGACTAAATGGTATCTAGGAAATCAGAAAATTGGAAGCCAATTTAAGAAAACCACTATGATATAACATTGGTAGCACACCACCACTATCATATTGGTTTCAGAGCAACAAACCACTACTATAATGTAATTCAGGACACCCTCATTATAATACTAGTTATAGTATAACCCATCAAACCAAGCATCAATGCATTATAAAAGAAAAGACCACTTTAACATATTGTTGGTCCCTGATGATATAACTTTTGACTCAATGCTACGTATTTCCAGAATGATAACTCTGATACTTGAGACTCTAACCCCTCTCCTACCAGAGGTAGAGGGATTTTTTTCTGCTAAATTCAGTGAGAACGGGAATGAGATTTTCAACTAATACAAATGATTGCGAATTTTGGAGGATTGTAATTTTTGACATTACCTGTTTAAAGATGCTGTCATGTCTTACCTTGACGTAAGACGAAGTGTCTGGTACAGTCTGAAACATCCTTACTTGTTTAATAGATATATTTAAAGGTCCTAAAATTGACCTGAAATTAAAAAAAAAAAAAATCAGGTCATATATAGTATGTAGAAAAGTAAAGAAACAAAACATTGCTTGAAAAGTAAGTTTAGTAATAACATTCAAAGAGAAGTGATCAAGCATTTAAGTGTAGTGTTTAAAGGACACAGAAAAACGTCCACCACAGTAACTAAAAGTCAAGTAATAGAGAGGACTTCATAAAGCAGGGTTTTATTTCTGTGCTTTAACAACAGTTTGGTTTTGCTTTTGGATTCCTTCCCTCTCCTCAGGAAAAGAGCCTTCTTCACTTTTGACCAGAGCAGAGGGAAATGTTTGACATTTGATTAACTGAATTTCTTAGCCAACAATTAAAAACCAGCTGAAATACTCATGTTTTCATGTCGAGACTAGTTAACCCTATTGACTTGTATCCAAGGGTTTCACTTGGCTAAATGAAGGGCAGTTGCCTTTCGTGACTCATTGAAACCATTCCGAGCCATTAACCTGCCGGCCTCTATTGATTTAAAGAACCTTTCTCACCAATAATAATTAAACAATAAATTAAAAAAAAAATATAACGAACGGAAGCATCATTCCAAATAGCAATTAAAAAAACCCCAGGATTGTCAATCTCTGCCCTTCTATTTGGGATAGTGCCGTTACTCAGTCAAACATAGCGGTGCTTTATCTCAGGCTTGCATCAACGCAGTACATCTGTTTTTCTGTACTTCTAAGACTTGATGATCTCCTGATGAACAGGTTTTTTTGCCTCCCCCCCCAAGTCATCACTACGGAGATGCAGAGATTAACAACGATAGTGAAAAATGTAATGGTGTGTGGGAAAATAAATCTGCAGTCACTAAACTATCCGACAACTGTTTTTTCCTACCCGCTCCTCTCAGGATTTTTAGTCCCCTTGGAAAGCGCCAGAAAGCGATTAGCTTACTGTAATTAGTGCATCGTTAAGAAGCACGAGCCCTCCCCCTTAGTATGCAGCTCCTAAGTGCTGCTATTCTGACGGTCCCATCTTCGCGGGGTGGGAAGGGAAAAGTTAGAAATCTAACCAGAATTTACTATAGAAAAATTCTACTACAGAATTAGAAAGAGGCATAAAGGAGTGCGCACGAGCGGTCAATACTCCTGGGTTTGGTTTGTTGTTTTTTTTTTTTTTGCAAGCTCTTCAGGAAAAGCTGTGGGGTCCTAACTTCGCAGCTAGTTCAGTTTGCCCGCATCTAATACAACCCAGACACCGCTGGTTAATCACGAAATAGCCTTCGTTTGATTAATGAAGAAACCCGCGCCGCGCTGGAGCTGCCTGTTCCCTCATCTCAGGAGCTGCCTCCCCCCCCCCCCCCCCCGCGGTGAGAGCCCGTCCTCGCCCCCAGCAATGCCAAAGAGCCAGGGAAACACCTCCGTGTCCCCAAAGCCAGCTTTGAAACATCTGCTGATTTAAAAAAAAAAAAAAGGAGAGACAAAGCAAAAAAAAAAAAAAAAAAAAAAAAAAATCCCACAGCCCAACAACTCTGGAAAATAAAAGTTCGCTATCTGCACGTAACTCTCCCCCCCCCCCCCCCCCCCGCCTTTTATTGATTTTTTAAAGCATTTATTACGCAGCCAGCTGGCACAGAAGGGCAACTGATTATAAAATCGACAATGTGTTTCTGATAAGTACAATTCTTTTTTCTGTCGTCCTCCCTCCTAACACATTCCAGTTTCTTTTGCTTCTGAACTTGCAACGGGGGGTGGGGGTAGACAGTTGAGGGACAAGGTAATTTTGCTTAGCCAGTAAATTTTCTAGGGTCAAGGATTCACATATCAGTTTCCCCTGCTCCCCTCTTTACCCCTGATTAGCGGTCCCCCCACCCCCGATTACCTCCCTCTTATAATTACACATGTTCATATAAATAAATACGTCTGCATATTTGGAGCCAGTCTTAAGAAGTCTGCTGTGGATTATTTATCAATCGTATTGCCCTGCCAGCATCAGCCGCAATATAAAAGGGCCTCTTAAACTACTCTTAGATTCGCCTCTTGCTTATTCTTATTACTATTATTTAAATGACTCACCTTTTATACCCTTTCCCCTCAACCAGTGGCAGACCAGTTTGTAAAGATCCAGGTTGAGACCAAAAATAAGACTCCCCACCAGTTCTGGATTACTACCCTGCCGCTGCAGTTTTGCAAAGAGGAGAGATTAAACTTGTTAGATCCAAAGCAGCGCTGAAGTTAAAATTCCCAGCCCATCCAGACAGGCTGCATCAACCAGGCATTTCCTCAGGGGGCTTCTGTAATGCTCGCAGCTCCAGGACGTGCTTTCCTTTCCCTCTCTTCTGTGCCCTCTACTTTTCATTTGATTTCCGCTTTCCCCCTTATCAATATTTCAGCTACTCCCTCAGATTAATCATGGCTATGTGGCATCTTCGCCCAATGAGCCCGCCTGGCGCTACTCGCCACTTTAAAGAACAACCAGAAAAAAAAAAAAAAAAAAAAAAAAGAGAGAGAGAGAAAATTCACAACTTTCTTTAAAAAAATATTGCTGAGGAGTCAAGCCGAAAAGAGACGCTGAGTGGAGCTCAAGTGCTACTTTAAATCCCCTTTTTAAATAAGGAAGTTTCAAATATCCGTTTTTAAATCATCGTTCCTTACTTTGAGCTTTTTTTCCTGACTCTTACCTTGAAAATAGTTAACCCATTTCCCCCTGAAGCAGAACCGAAAATATGACAGACGACGCTGCAGATGCACACGGCTGGAAAAGAAACTATTCTCTCTATTGGATCAAGAATTCAGCCTTTCTCTCTGCAAGCTGAAACCTCCAGATCCTTTTAGCTATTTAATAATACCCTATGAAATAGTAACACATTTAGGGAGAGAAAGGAAACACATCTTCAGTTCAGGGATATATTTTTTCCCGAACGGGGTCACGTTTCTGGTGCATATTGTCATCTCGGAAAGGTTCGCAGATAATATTTCGCACTAACCTGGGAAAGAAACTTCCAGGGATTTTAGGACGACATCAATTTTAAATGTAACCCTCAGAAGGGTTACCAAAACTATTTGGAAAATGTCCTTCCACTCTCTATTCTCTTTCTCTCCTTCCCGGCTTTGCCCCAAATTCCAACATATTGAAACATTTTTCTCCTTAATAAGAGGAACATATAAAGTGAAGGGGTGAAAGGGCAACTTGGGAGCCGTGCCTAGAGCTCCGCACACAATTTACTCTCTGGTAGACGAGGCGTTTAGCATTCCTCCCAATTTCCAAGGAAAACAGACTCAGACCTGTACCCAGTGACCAGGGACCTCGCCAGAGCCACTTTTTAATATAGAAATTCTTCGGATTCTTTGATATTATTATAATTGTTGTTGTTGTTTGTGTTAAGAGAAACAGTTTCCTAGGCAAGGTAAAGCGATGGGGTTTTTAGGAGAAGATAACTTCCGATGGAAGGAAAAATCAAAGTGACAGGAGGGACTTGCGACGTGCGTAGGAGAGAAAGGGAATTGAAAAAAACCCTGATCAGCCTTGTCATTTTTAAATGGCTTTTTAAAAAACCCGCGTGCATCGGGGTTAAAAATGCCGTTTGCAAGCCTTAATCTCATTATTCTGTGGGGATGTGAACAACTCTTTCTGCACACTCACAACCGAGCTAGCTAGTGACCAAATCGGATCACATTTCAAAGTCATTTTTCATTCTTTTCTCACGTTTCCACGTGTGAATTACACAAAACACGTAGCTGAAGAGGAACCCCGAGGGCTTACTATTGTGTTAACAAACGCCTCTTCCTCTTATTTGCGTTGAGGGGCAGCTAACAGGCGTTCGCATCTCTTCCCCCCCCGCGCATTTTCCCCGCGAGTTTCCTTTATTTTTTAAGCAAACGTGCCCAAAATCTCAGCCTAGCTCTGACAAGGACCACTGAGCACACGCACCTAATAAGCTGCAATGAAATAAACTTTAAAGGCTGGCGTTAACAAAAACTTAGGATGTAAAGCACTTACAAGTTCAGGGGAAATGCTTGCCCTGAATCTTGAGCTGGGTTTGCTAGCCCTTGTAATCAAACCCCACAGTCGAGTCAAGAAACCCATGTGGCTAGTTGCAGTCATCTTGGGAGCTTTACTAGCCCAAAAGAAAATTGCTGGCAAATTGGAAACAGCTGTAGCATTGGAGACGAAAAAAAAAAAGAAATCACCCCCCCGCCCCCAACACACTCCCGAGCAGAGAAAGTTAGAGAACTTTTGTTTACACAAATAGCTCCAACGCAGACATGACATTTCAAGTTTTCATCAACAAACTGTAGGTGACTTGTATGTAAGCAACATTTCAACATTCGTCACTGGCAGTGATTTTTTAAAGATGCCTACGAAATCTCTCCCTCTTGCACATAGGCGCTTCCAGCTCGCTCCCGTGGCAGCTGCTCTTGCCTGTGCCTATGCCCCCTTTAACAGGGTGCTAGCAACACAGTGACTTAAAACCCACAAAGAATTTTATCCAAGGGGGTGGGGGGGAGCCTGACAAGTGCTCGATTCTCATAAGCCTGTCAGACAATTGCTAGAACAAATGAAACAGTGGAAAAGCTCGGAGTCCTGCAAAATGTGCTCTTTTCATGTTTTCTATTTATTAGATACGCTAAGAGAAAACAGACTCATATGAGTCCCAAATGTAGGCAGAGTATTAAAAGAGGCATGTGTATGCTCCAGCAATTACAGCTGAATTTGATTAAAAACGTCATGAGGACTGCAAAAGCAGGAGTTACCTGATACACTAACCCTGAGGTTGCTTTAGGATGAATTATAACACAATTCATTTTATTTTAATAGGTCACTATAAGATTAACTGTTTAAGGATGGAGCTGTGCTATAAATGTTTACATCAAACCAGAAATAAGCAAGCTTTACTTTCTGGTTGTTTAGAAATAATGTTTATTACATTTTAAAATTCCTCAACATGTTAATTAGAAATAAGGGGAAAGTATGTGAAGTCAAAAGGAGTTCCAGTGCTTGACATGTAACCACACACACACTTCTGTGCTTCAGTTTCTCTTTCCTAGGAGGAAAATGTGGTGATTTTTAACTGGTCATCATCATTTCCACATGCTATGGGAAAATAATGACAACAACTTTTTTTCCCCCTGCTCCTCTCACAGTCTTGGTCCAAAATTTGAAGGCACTTTGTAGCCTGGGCCCATGGTCAAGAAGACCAGCCAAACCCTGGGGTCACGACTCTGTCCGGCTAAGCCCAGTGAAATCAGCCACCACAACAGCCAAATCTGTGTGTTTGGGAGGGCAAAATCTTGAAGACCCGTCTGTGACCTAGGGGCAAAATCTCACAGGCATGAAGGACTTCAACACACCTTGCCACTTTCTGTTCCCAAAGCAGGGACTGTATCTTTGAACTTGCTTTAGCTGGTACAAACGCATCTCGCAGATAGGTCCGAGAGACTGAATAAAAATAGCCTTATAAATTTCCCCCTCAAGAAAGAAAGGGTGAAACAGAGAACTACCATGGAGAGATATTCATCTGATTTTTCATCTGGTGTACTGCTGGGTAGTTTTTGGATGAGATAAGAAGCCCTCTGTGGCTGCAATTTTTTTTTTCCCTGTGCTATCTTTAAGCAACATCTAATACAATAGGTACTTGTGCACAGCTGGAACTCCAAGGAGCAGTTGAATTTAATTATCATTAGTCATAATAGTACCATATTTCTGAAATTAAAATCTTAATTCTATAGGAAATTCCTACCTGTTAAAATTTATTTTCATTTAGAATTGACAAGAAGGGCAAATTTAGAATTTTAGCATGAAAAGAAATTTCTGTAATGTTTACTTCAAGGAAAACTGAAGCGATCATCTCAAAAAGGTTTCATTCAGAGGAATCAGAAAGACCTATTTCAGTGAAGATAGGCTGTTTCATTTTCACTAGTCAATGTAACTAAAAGCACTTTGATAAATTCCACTGAAAATCAGCAAAACCGCTGCAAATGTTTTTGGGAAAAGCATTTAAGCTTTGCTAAATCACTCTCTACCATGAAAAACACCTTTGAAATAGAATATGTTTCACCCTGGTCTAATATTAAAGATGAATGTCATTAGTATATTAAAATAAATAATCATAAATTATTGATAAAATCATTATCACAACAAAAGAAAAGCTTTAGTTACAGAGATAAAATGAGGGGATAGGAAAAAGGAATTGCTGTAATTGTCAGATTCCATATTATTCTTGAAAAAGGAATGTTAGGTGATGGTTCATATATGTCCCAGGAATTATAAATCCTGCTTAATGGGAACAAGAATCTTTCACTTTTGCTGAACTGTCTTGATTTGAGGACATGTTACTGTTTAGACTATTTATTTTGACTAGTGTTCATTGTGAAGTTAGAAGAAGTGTGGGTTTTGGTTTTGTTTTTAAAGACATGATCATTTACAAAACATTGGTGTTTCCACTCCCCTTTGTTTGTAAACATTTGAGGAAATTATTTACTATCCATAGGATGTCATGTAACTCTCCTGTTAAACCAGTTTTAGTTTGTGACTGGACTCATGTGTTTCTCAGTTCATGTGTTCTGTTTTTCCTTAGTTCTCTTACTAGACCTTAGAGAGATCCTCCTGCAGGGTAGGTTAGACAGAATATGAATGTTATAATGAAAGACGTTTCCTGACCCAAATATAGCTTAACAGACAAAAGGGCAGGAAGGAAAGTTTAAGGACGGGGTGGTAAGACCTTAGGCCCCATGAGAGCATCTTGGTGGCAGAAGCAGGACAGAAATCATTGCAAACCACGCAAGCTCTGATCCTCCCGAGTGCTCCCCAGCGGCTTTTACATGGAGCCTCTGCTCTCCTGGCACCTCACTGCTGTAGATGTGTCCCCGGTGATGCCTTTTTTTACCGGCGTTCTTGCGTTCAGTCCTTTCAACGTTCGTTTGGTGACAAAACACCTGTCGGCCATGCCACCCCTTGCAGCTGCACCTGCAGAGGCTTACCTGAGCCTTGAGAAGAGAGGGGTCTGTGCTGCGGGGGACCCTGCAGCCCCTGGGGGGGCGAGGGGAGAGGGAATGGGGCTGTGAGGGGCGGATTTCTGGGGCCCTCTCCACGCCAGGCAAAATGGCGGGATGTGTCATGAGGAGAATCCCGCCCTGTCAGTCTCAGCCGGTCAGGGGAGAGCGCCCACTGCGATTGGCTGTTCTCCCCCAGAGGGCGGGACAAGGGCCACGGGAAGCCAATAGAAAGTGCGGGGCACCTCACACCTCTCCACAGGGGCAGTGAAATGGCCGTCGTGCCGTTCCCCTCAGCCGCCATGGTGGCCGTGGCGCTCAGCACGTTCCTCCCCCAAATCCCTGTGCTCCCACCTCTGTCTTCCTCCTGTCTTGCCCCCCTTTTTTCCAGAAGAGGGTCCCTCTTCCGCACATTTTTTGCCCTGTATGTCTACTGCGCCCCTGTAAATAAATAATACCAATATTTATCATCCCAAATGAGACCCTAGCACTCTCTTTCACTTTCACGCACCAGCATAAACACCTGCCTAGCTGACACTTACTAGAAAAATAGGAGAAAAAAGTAAAAGAAATTAAAAGCAAGCCTCTTCCTCTGGCAGAGTTTTGCCTCTTAAGAAAAGAGAAGTAGCGGTGATGCCAAGTTCACTGCAAGATTCACTGTTACTTTACTTTTTCGTCATCGATTTTGCATGAGGCACCTCTTCTAGGAGAAGAGCAGATCAAAACCTTTTTTTGAAGTATGAAACTCGAGGACGCCCTTGCCTCCTGCACAGGTCTCCCTCCTTGTATAGTCCAGCTCCACAGCTTGATCCCTGTGCATCTGCTCACTCTGGGATTTCTTCTTTGCTTTTTTTAAGGAAAACCCTAAAGTCTTGCACCGTGCTGATGGGAATCTGCTGCTCACTTAGAGCCTCCCTGGCCATTTTTGGCTCTTGCTCCTGGAGTAGCTGCTGCTTGGGAGAGACCAGGCAGCCCGCGAAGACACATCTGGAGCTCTAAAGGGGCTCCATCTGCTCTGGTGTCCACAGAAAAACAAACAACCAAGCAAACACATCAATTATTTCTTTCCAGAAGTTAATTTCTTGAAAACATCTCATCTTGTATTTGAGCCTGTGTGGATGGTAAAAGAGGTGAGCAGGAGGGAAGAGAGCAAGAAGGAAGTCGGCTCCATCAAAAGGCAACATAAACAGCTGAATGCATGAAAAAGAAAAAAAAAACCAAAAGCAAACCCCCAACCCCAAGGTGAATTAAAGAAAAATAAATGGCTAAAACAGGAGCTTGATGCGATTCCAAGTGTTTTGACATGGAAGCATGTTTCCCATTCCACTTCTCTGCAGCGAAGGTTTCTCTTCGAATTAGATGAACCATAAAATAAAAAGGAAATTTAGAACAACACTGTAAAATGGTGTTTTACAGCCCTTTCCACAAAAGGCTTTCCCTTGAAGAGCTCTTATACCTTGGGCCTTGTCTACGCACTATCATCAGACAGCTCGCAGTATACCAGTCAAATTAAAGCATTTCAGTGCCCGCTCCTCCTGAGCAAGGCTGCAGCCTTTTCAGAATAAAGGTGCTTTATGTGAGAATAACTATTCCCATATGGAAAGGAGCGATGATTTGGGAAATCTCTCTGGTTAATATTATGAAGTGCTTGCTGTGAGCGTTTGCTGTATCATGAAATGGCTCAATGTCAGGGCATATCCCTGTTCGCTGACAGGGCCTCCGGGACATCCCTACCAGAACAGAGACAACAGAAAGTACTGAGTTCAATAGACATGATTTTGAACAGCTGTTTAAGAGCCAAAGAAATTGTCTGGGACGAGAAGAAAGTAATGTTCCCTATGCAAGGAAAGGAGATGGGAGGAATGCAGATTTGCCTCAGACAACAAAAGTGTGGAGGGTATGAAACAGGGATTTGAAAGAAATTCACATGGAAAGGTGTGTGGGTGAAAGAGGAATCTGTGTGAAGGGGAAGGGAAGGCTTGGTTTCTTTTTGTGCCAGTGACGGGGAGCACTTGAGGAATATGCTCAGAGGTGCCTGGACCAGGGACACCGCCTGGTTAGCCTCTGGTGGTCTGAGCACACGAACCCTGGGACATTGGAGCTCACTACTGAAGCTGGACGTGTGCTAGGACTGTGACAGCAAGGGGAGGAAAATTGAAGATGCTGGAGCAAGTTAACTACAGAATAGCTGCATCTAAATGAAAGGCTGTACCAGTACATGAGAAAAAACACAAACGAACAAATAAATGAGAATATTGTTAACTCAGTTAGCTAAATCAGTACATAATCTGTGGTGGTCCAGGCTTCTGCAGCTGATGGCTGCTGGAAATCCAATGTGACTATGGTCTCCATAAGGGTCTCTTTCCACTCAGTAGCTAAGATATGAAAGGTATGTAACAAATTACAGATTTTAAGGTAAAACCAGACTATGTCTCCTGAAGGACATGGATTGCTAAATTTTTCTTGTTTAGAAACAACCCTTAGAGCATGAAGACTTCATCCAGTTGGACTTTCAGAGGAAGAGTATGCAACCTCACTTTTTCATTCCACAGGCATGCGTAGAGACAGTTTTTTGAGCTGTCTAGAACAATGTGAATTACTGTTCTCTGATATAACTAGCCCAGATATTTTTGTCTTTGAAATACATTGCAGATGAAGCCTACACACTTTTCCAGTTACTCTCAAAAACCTTGTCCACGTGGGGATAAAAGGTGATTATAAAAATATCCTAGTGACTACGTGAACAGCTACTACCTTGTCCTGTTGGTACTAAGCCACATTGCTCTAGGTGGCATATGAACAAAGACCAGATGATGCTCTGGGCCCCAGAGAGCTTCTAGATTTACACAGCACATTATAAAACCCTGTAGTGTGATAGACTGACCTGTGAGCTGCTGTTGAAGCCAGCATGTGCTCTGCAATCCTTGAAAATCAAGCAGTTTATTTTAAGGAGCCTGCCTATGGATTGAGGAGCTTAAATTTGGGCTCCTAATTGGAAAATATTCCAAGCCTATAAAGAGATCAAGATGTTTCCCTTTTCCATCCCAGCCACCCCCCCCCCCAACACCCGCCCCCCCAACAATTACAAGCGAATCCCCTCTAAGCACTCCTGTTTGCTGCGGGAACTGAAGTCGTGACACTGAGTCACACATCCTTGGGTCTTTAGAGGTGTCCGGTTGCTCGCTCAACTTGTTGACTCTGCTCCAGTCACTAGCCCTATTTCCTGGACTTATCTCACAGACCAGATTTCCCCTCCTCTCTCTCCCTCCTGTGGCTCATAAACACTTGAAATCTACTGTAAACCCAATCTAGGCTCACAGCTTGTTGTGAATACAAGCAGCGCAGATAGCAGGAGATAAGGAGCGAGGCCACATTGTCTTTTTCCAACCTGCACTGAGAATTCACTTTTAAATCTGAAAATTGTTTGCTTAAGGAAAAGGAAATGTGCATGTGTGCATTGGGGGGCAGCGAGAGAGGGGAGGAAAAAGAGGAAGGGAGCTGTTTTAGAGACCAAATTGGGGCGTACGAAAGGGAGGATTGATGGAGATTGATGAAGGAAGTTCAGTGAAGGTCCTGGTGCAACAGGCACTTGTAAACCCTGTGCTCCTGTTATCCTGCCCTGTTCCTAAACATCAGACCGTTCCCAAAGGGGAGGTGGCGTTTCCGCAGCAGAGCCCTTGGATGACCATCTCCCTCCAGGCACTCCAAGGCCAAGTTTTGCTGGAGTGACACCCAGTGGGAAGTTGCTCAAGCCTTGGGGAAGGGCTCCAGGCTGTGTGCACATGAGAGAAGTTCTGCCAAGCTACCGTGCTAATGGTGTGACTTAATCGCTAAACTGATAAAAAATCCCAGTGTAAACACGCTTATACCCAGTGCTCAAACTGGAACAGCAGAAGGGTAGGAAATCTCTAGCTCCCCTCTCCTGCAGGCATGAAGTGTGCTCTATGTTTCATGTCCCAGCAGCGCCAGATGACATATTGTCACTTGTCCATATCAGCTACTGCTCACATCAGCAGAACTAACTTATTTCACTTCCCAGATCAAGAGGAGGTCAGGTCTAACTGCAGGCTTTGGTAAGCACAGCTCTGTTGATGCCTGTGAAGCAGCGTGATTCCTGCTTGACAGCACTCTGCTGGCAGCGTTATGGTGCTGGGGTGGTTATAGTGACAAAAAATGTACTTTTACAGGTGCAGCTGACGTTGCTCATGTGGTGGTTTTATTGCACAGCTACAATGCATAGCTGGAGCAGCTCCGTCTGTGCTAGGGGTGTTGTGGGGTACGTGAATACTCTCCTGTGCTGGTAAAAGGCTCAGGGTGAAGGAAAACTCTGGAGCTACATGGCTATAAACACTTTTATACAACTGTTTCTGTACAAGGCAGGGATAGTCCCTTTAGCTGTATCACTACAGTTAATGCAGCAAAGGTTTCCAGCACAGATTTTGATCACAGTGACAAAGCTCCCACTGACTCCTACAGGAAAAGAAATCTGCTCAAAGTAAGCACATCCAGCAGCCCCAGAACGCTTCTCTCTGAACCGTGCAAAATTTCCTTTTGATCTTTGAGGTACCAAGATATCCCAGCTTCCATGGATCAGATAATGACTCAGGGCCCGAGGCAGCCGAGGTCTGAAGGGAATGATAAAGAGAGTTTGTGATCCCTGCATGGAAAGTGCTATGTAAATTTAGGAATTGATCTGATGGTGCTGAAGTCAATAAAACCCGCTGTTGACTCCACTGGGTGCAAGATTCAGACCTTCTTTTGTGATAAATTTGGAGTCCTTAGTATGTGTTCCTTGAGAAGCTGGGATACAGCAGGGATACAACTAACACAGGGAAATTTGAGGGGCTAATCCTCCTCTCTGTGCACACTTAAGATCCAGGCAGCTTTAAGGTGCATGTGCAGGAAGCACCCACATTCTTACAACAGCTTTCAGACCAGCTACCTCTCAAGAATTGTCTTTGGGAACAAACGTATTGGAAACAACCAGAAACAAGGAGGAATTATGAGGCATAAGAAAGTAAAGAAGAAAATTGACATTTCTTGGCAAAGACAAGGCCATTGGTGCCTTCTTTATTAATGGACCAGGCATACCTCATTTGGAAAACTCAACTCATTTCCCGGGATCAGAGAGGCTCTGATGAAGCTCCAGGAGCTGAAAGAGGAATATGAGCCACTGATTCAGCTGGTGACTAAGTGCTCCATGGAGGCAGCTCCTTGACTTGCAGCAAGTCAACTGCAAAAAATTGTCTGTACTTATAGATGTGAGTGGGTCCTAGTGGGACTAACAAAACTCTCTGGCCCCAGGAAATGGTAGTGGGAACTAAGTACTAATGTGCTTTGTCAGATGCAGTTTTAAGAGTCTACTTTGCAGACCTGTCCTTCATTTTTTCCATGTTTTGGTTCCCCATCTGCAAAATAGAGATAATAGCATGGCTCCATTACACAAAGTCATTGCAGAGATAACTATGCTCAGATGCTCTGGCAACAAGGGCTGTGTAATACTGAAGATAGCAAGGGATGCTAAGGGCAGAGAGGGAGAGGATTTCGCTGGGAAAGGATGGAGCAAACCAGCAGAGCCTCCCTTCATCAGTCCTTTCCCAGAGAAACTGTGTGCAGGTCTCACACGCAGGGAGTGGCTGAAGTATGAGTTTATTTTAGGAAGGAAAAGCAGTCTCAATCCATGTGGATTCTCTGCTGCACCACATCTCACCGCCTCACACCACTGTCTCTGACCTCCCTCAGCAAAGTCCTTAATCTCGTTCGTGTTTACGCATTGCCACTGAAGTAGAAGGGCAATGAAAGCAGATAGCAGCTGCAAACCCCTGGCTTTTATGGCCAAACCATCAAAAAAAGGCCTCAAAAAATATGGGGTGGAAATCTGAGGGCCTGGGGAGCTGCTAAAATACTAGCCCCGAGTCTCTGGCTGAAGTCAGGTAAGGTCTTTTTGGTCTTTCCCTCGCCTGGACCCTTTGTGGTAGAGTGGTTTCAGCTCCTGTTCTCCATCCTTGCCCATTTCCTGGCTCCTGCTGCGACACTTTGATTCATAGGGCCCAACCACCCGTGACCACCCAGGGAAATAGAAGCTGAGCCAGGCAGCTACAGTCATTCATTTTCCCCTCAGGGGGAGGAAAAGAGGCCAAAGATAAGATCGCTTCATTTAAGCCAGAATCCATTTTTCACTGGCCAGTTCTTGCAAGTGTGATCCCTCCAAGAGCAACAGCATGGCTGCCACTGTCTTCAGTAGAGTCAAGACCTAAACTATCTGGAAGAAGATTCTTTGTCCTCAAAGCCACCTTTCCTTGGCTGGCTCCCCCTCTACACAATGCAGACACTTCCTGGGAATCAGGAAGTGATTTAGCTCTGCCACAGATACACCAAATGACTCTGTGCCTCAGTTTCCCCATCCCTGTTCATCAGGACTTTTGAGATACAAAACCGTTGGGCATTTCCACTTGTCTGAAGAGCCCTGGTGACAGCTCCCTGCCTGAAGAGCCCTGGTGACAGTTCCTCATCAGCTTGGGAGGAGACAGGCTCTCTCCCATTTCCCATTCCATTATCCTCTTCATAAGAATGAACTTTCATCAGGCCTATTTTAAAATGTTTGGGTTTTGTTTGCTACTGTAATCATTAGCTAGCCGCCAGATGGCAAGGCAACACAAGCCAGCAAGCTTTCCAAGTTTCTGGTTAAGACAATGACACAATTGAGGACAAATAAACAGAAACAGAAGAGCAGAACGTAAGCGAGCGCCGAGCACCAGGACGTGGGAGCAGGAGGGGGCCAGCCTTGGAGAAAGGATCAAAGAGGCACCCACCCCAGTGGGACAGTCCGGCTCGTGGCTGCAGCCTTGCCCTGGTCCTCATCTGCCCTGGCACCCAGCAGCAAATTCTTCAGCAGAAGGTGCAAGGAATGTCCCAGAGAAGGATGCAACAGCATTGCATGGCGATTGCTATTTTTTTAATTTTTTTTTTCCTTTCTCCATTACAAGATGTTCTGTGCACAGCAAAATTAATAAAGCCTGGTTTCCTGTGAGCTCATGTTCCTTGTCCCCTAAGTCATCACATTCTTCCCACCGTGTCCTCTCCAACAGGCGAAGATTAGGCCGGGGCTGGGCTGGTGCTGATTAGCGCTGGTCACCAAGCAGAAGGTGTAACATCAGAGCCCTGCCTGCCTCTTCCTTGGTGGGGGACTAATCTGGGTCTCTCTCCTCCACCCAGCTGCTGATTTTTGCAAAATCTGTAGAAATTTAATTAGGCTTGGGACATCTAGCCTTTTAGAGGCTGTTTGGTTGGAGTTGGTCAAGGACGTAGAGATGAGAGGGGAGTTAGAGCAGATGGGTGAGTGGGGAGATTGCTCAAGCTCCCTTTTGTTAGGAGCCCGGCTAACCCTCCCTGCTGCTTGGGTTCAGCAGTGCTGAGATGCTTCACAACTGCCTCTTGAATTGAGACTTTCTTTTGAGTGTTTTCAAATTTGAAGTGCCCTGTTTTGGTAGTTGTCAAATGCTTGTATTTTTTTTCCATCCTGAGAAACATTTGGTTAGAAAGAGCCCTTTGATTCTATTTCAAACAGCACAAAAGCTCAATATTTAGGTGTTTTGATTCTTTAAAAAATAAATATTCCTATTTTCATGATTCCTTCCCCCCTTTCTTTTTTTTTAACATATTTTAGCTGGAATAGTCAAAGCTTCAAAATCACCGATGAATCAGAAAGTGCATTTTTTGCACTGCTTGGTGGAGTTGCCTGTCCTGGGGGATCTGGCTCATCACTGGCTGTTCCTCGTCCTGCTCTCGCTGTGATGTTGCTGTTGACTTCAGCGGGACCAAGATATAATCAGCTGTCAGGCAATGGGAAACTTAGTCTGGTTTTATGTCTGAAAGCTAAAAGGTGCTTAAACTGCTCCCATAAATAAAATGATTTGCCAAACGTAGGCTTGTTCCTAATGCATCTTTAGCATCAGCACACTTGGCAAGTGTTGGGATGAAGGATGAAGAACACCGCAACCCCGAGGCTGAGCTGCAGGCAGGGCAGAGCGGAGCGTATAGGCTTCCTGCACAGGCTATACCTGCCTGGTAATTATAGAGATGGCCGTGATGTCACCCAGGGTGGAGATTTACATTCACCAGCATGAAATTTCACATGAGCACCCTGTAAAGCAACGCTGCAATCATCTCTCTCCAGCACACGTGCAGATTAATGGGTCAGTGAAGGAAACCATCACCCTCCTGCCTTCTGCCCTGCACCTCTCTGGCAAGTGGAAAGCTGCTTTTTTGCCTCAGGAGGGGGTGACACCGCGAAACACCGCAGCTTTGCCTCCAAGGGAGGAATTCTTTCCATTCCTTTCCAAAGCCGTGCCCCAGATTTTGTCCTGGAATAAAATCAGATCCTCTGAGGATTTACTGTGGTGCTTATTAAAGTTTCCAGCATGCTCTGTGTGTCTCCTAAACACCTGAGAAAGACGAGCCTTCCCCTAGAAAGCTCGCCATACAAAACATCTCCTCACCCAGCAGAAACGTTGTCTCTGGGCAGATGGCCACGTCACGAGCTAAGTAGCTGGGGGAGGGTGAATTATTCCTATTACTTAATATACTGCGAAAGTAACAGCCAGACCACTTACTCCAGAGCTCCTGTGGGAGTCTGGGCACAAGTTGAGTCAGGAGCGGGTGCCACCACCCACCATGGGTAGACCACTGTGAAGTGACTTGCATACCACGAGTGGTATGTGTTCCCGTGAAGTGGCTCCTGACACTAAAAAGTCCCTTGTGCTGGGTGTTGTGATTGCCGGCCGATTTGGAAAGTGATAATTTCAGCTACCCCACAAACTTGTGGAGCCTGGACGTCCTCGTTCCCTGTCTGCATCAGAAAAATGGCCCTAGCTTCCAGCTGAGCTGGCTCAAATGACTGCAACAGTTGAAACAGCAACACTTTGGAAAAAAAGTATCTGCCCCCAGCACCCCCAATCTGGAGCTACCTGAAATATTTCAAAATCCCAGATTTCCCAGTGTACAAGTGTAAATCACAGCTCTTTTGTTTTGAAGTTTTCCCGCCCCGTGTACGCACTTTTTATCTGCTAAATTCAGATCGCCTGCCAAGGTCACAATGATCATCCTGGCTCCAGAGACGGTCCTGTCCCTGCACAAGGGCACAGCCAGTTCCTCTATAATTAGTGAGATTTTTCTTCATATTGAAGAAAATCAAATGTCACCCAGAGAAAGTTGCTGCACTTGGTGGCATGTGGAAATACCGGCAAATATTTTCACCGAGGCCAGGACCTCACTGTTCTCTGCTTTAGTCAGGCTCCTTCTTTCACTCACAGTAGTTTCACAAGGCACAGAAAGATTTCCAGTTTTCAAGTCTTGAGATTATTCACTGCCCTGATGCATCTCAAAATTGCCAAGGAAAGATATACATCATGGTATTTTCCACTTGGCTGGGCAACATGAGATGGACCCGGTTGGAGGCAAGCAACCTTGGCAGACAAGGAGAAGGATGCTGAAGCTTCCCATGCTGGCCAGAGACGGGACAGCACCACCCAGAGAAAGAAATGTTATTTGTGCAAAGAAGCCAGTTTCTGCTCCCTGAGCTTTAGAGCTCTTATTTTCCTTATTTATTTTACTTAACCCCTTGCTCCAGGGGAATTAAATGATGCAGAGGGTAGAGCTCAAACCTGGGCAGAGTGGCAAGTAAATCAGGTTTGCTGATGTAGAGAAATCTCTCTGCATTTCTGCCTGGGCCTTTTTTAAATGACTGCGGAGGAATGAGCATAGGCAAGCTCCAGAAAGGGTGGTTGAAAGGCACTGAGTGGAGTATCTGTCTTTATTTAACTTGGAAGCAACACTGCTATTGCCTTTCTATTGCCTACTGAGGTCACCGCTGCAGCCCGTCGTGCTTGCTGGCTCCCGGCTGCTGGGACGCGCCGCCCAAAACCCGCCGGCTTCTCTATCCGACAGCCGGCCACCGTCAAAGGTGTTTTTCTTTGCACCACCGGTTCCCGGTCTCGCCAGGAGACCTGCTTGCAAGCCAGCGCCTGTCACCAAACCAGAGCTCCACCTCTGCCAAATGATTCATTTCTCCTGACTTCAGACTTTATATATATACACGTACATATTTACATATGTTAAAACCTACCGCAGCGGTGTCTGGGAGGTGAAAGTGCCCTCTTGTGGCATGCTGTCCCCTGGCTTTGCTCCCAGGGATCCTTGTCCCCAGCCGGGAGGAATGGGATGGGGGTCACGCTCTTGGTGAGACAGCTGCTTTGAGCAGGGTTGCAGAATTGGGTTCAACTCCCAGCTGCAGCAAGGATCAGACCAAGCAAGACAAAATATCCTGCTGTCAGCCTCCAGCATCGCGGCACAGTGCACAGAGGAGCAGATCTGAAAGCTCAACCAAGGTATGAACGTCATGCAAGATGATCCAGACTCAGTCCCAACCTTTCAGCTGTGATTACTGTGCTTTCTTTAAGCAACCACATCTCCTGACATGAAAACTGTAAGCGGAATCGGGCCTATTGGGTGGCCAGGGCTGCTGTGAGCGCTTGGAGACATGGGCCAGGTCAGGGTCTAATGTCCTTGGACGTGTCATTGATTTGCAAAGTCAGGCTAGGGAAAAGATGGGTGGTTTTGCCTGGTTTTACACCTGGAGGGCTCAGTGTCTGACCTTAAATCAATGACATTAAGGCAGTGCAGAAGGTGGGCTGGGGCACGAGGTGTAAGCTGAGAACTGGCCCCACTTCGGTACAGCTGAGGTTAACTGGAGCAGAAAACCAGATCAGGATGTCCCCACACAGGATTGCACCAGCGCAGGGGCACTGGTGTAACCCAGCGAGCTTCCCTTTCTGCAGGGACGTGTCCTCCTGCTCTCACAAATGGGCATTTGTCCTTTTTAGGTATGCTAACTCAGCAGCACTTCGGGGCCGGGCTGTCTGCAGGTGCAAGGACACCCCATGACATTGGCTTATGCTCAGACTACCAAGCGAAGATCATCCGAGCAAGGACTCGGGTCTTGGCTTGAGAGACTTGGGATTCCGTTCCCGTGTGCTCTTCGTGGGTGATCTTGGGCAAGGTGCTGCACCGGGAGCCGTGAAGGCCCTGCGGTGCCTTGCTCCTGTTGACTTCCCAAATTTCATCTCCGTGGAGCTGCGGAGTCCTGACCGCAGCCCGTCGCGGTGCCTGTTTGCACTTTGGGATGAGTTTGCAGCAGGGGAATGAGAACACTTCCTTACCACCCAGGGATGCTATAAATACAGTAAAGATTATGTCATGTGCAGATGAAACAGGCCATAAATGTCCATCAGAGACACCCATACAGCAGGACGCCTAGACCTGCATGGGGTTACCCTTGGGAGGCAGATATCCAAATCCCCCCGGCTTTTATTGCTTGGTGACTAGGGATGCAAGTGCTTTTCCCCGGGAGCAAGGATGTTGCTCATACCCGTGTTGTCGAAGTGCCGTGAGGCTTTTGTGGAAAATCCCATCACGTCATGCCAAAGAGAAAGCTGCAACCTGCAGGCTTCATGAATATGCCTTCTTTCCTTTTTTTTTTTTTTCACAGTTATTTTTTGTTGTTGTTTTTGCTTTATTGGTCTGACCAGATGTTCTAAACATCTGGCGACAGCATGTTTATTTTTTTAGGCTCTTCTGTGCTTTGTTAGTGACATAGCAGCAGAGAAAGGAGCAGGAATGTCTCTGTCACATCTTTTGCCGCCCGACCCAGATGTTTCGGCATCTTTGCTGCTGGTCCGCTGGTGCCCAGTGGCACCCTGTGGCTGGAGGGTGGCTGGCAGCACGTCATCCCCTGGCCCTCCTGCTGTGGCTCCAGTTAAACTGGGTGACCTCCAGTATTCCCCGGTGCTGGGAAGCCTAGTTTTGAGGTGTGGTACAGAAGGAGATGAATAATCAACAGGGCTAGGTCTGAGGTTTGGCCTTGGTAGGGCTCTGCTTCGTGACCTAGGGGAAGTGCCTCTCTAACGTGCTTTAAGTACCATGTAATAAGTCACACATAAAATTCTGGCTGGAAATTTTCCTTGAAGAAAGGTAATGATAAAATGCTATTTTATTTTCTAAGTGAAAAGGTTTCACAGACTTGCCTCAACTGTAGAATGGAAATATTATTAGGAAACTACAAATCACTATTTTTTAGTTATTTAAAGAAAAGAGATAATCTGTTCTTTAACAAAAATAAATTGGGGGCACAAGGTAAAACATTTGTTTTTCCACTTGTGAGCTGAGAAGTCCATTTTATATGTGTGTGGGGAAAAAAGCCGTGCACGCGTTCTGGACAAGCTCCATTTATGAGCATCTCCCGTCTGTCGCAAGAGAGCACACACTGTCAGCTCTCCAGCTGTGGTTTTGAACTGCCGGCCTGCGGTGAGCAGGAAAGTAATTACTCTATAGCGCCGTTTTCACAGCTCTCTTTTATGGAGACGGTATTGTCTGGAAGCAGGGTCTGTCTCGCTAAATATTCACTGATAAAGCTGTGGCTCGCTGCTCCAGAAGCGAAACAGGAAATTTATCCAACACCTCTGCGGAGCCACAGAAAGCAGAATGCTGGAAGACTGGAAAGCGTAAAAATTATTTCAAGGTACAGAAGTCCTTGGCCTGGGCTTTGGGTTGTGAAAATTGAGGTTGCTCTGCTGACATCAATACAGATTTGCTGCAGCGAGGTGAGGAATTTCATGACTGCAAAGGCGTATTCCCAAGCAAAATTGTCCTCCCGTGTTGTGGTCTTAATAATAAAGCTCCAAACCAGCTGGCTGCTCTGTCTTACCTCAAACCAAAAGGGGATTTGTGTTTTTACCATATTACCCATCAACTTCAATTATCTTCTTTTTCCCTCTGTGTGGGAAAGAAGATCCATGAAATGAGCCAGAAGGGAAAGAAATACATTTTTATGGAAACAAAGGTGTTAATTCTCCCATCTCCCCATCTCCAGGGGAATGGTGAGAGAAGGAAGGGCTGTGAATCAGGACTGCTGAATCTTATTTTAGAGAGAGCTTTTGAGCGATGCCGAGGGGATGCCTTGTGGCTCATTGGCCACTGTGGATGGTGCTTTTAAGGAGTTACAGAAGAAACATGGAGCCACCGAGGGTTTCAGCTGCCGTGGCAGGTTGCTGCGTCCCAGCTCCCAGGTGTCTCAGCTCTGTGCAGAAGGGATGGACTATGTTAGTGCCTATCTGGGGATCGGGATGTATCGAGGATTAGAGGAATTACCAAAGGCTTGCAGGGGACTGCCAGCAACCTAGCAGAGGGTCAGAAGGTTATCAGCATGATGGAGAAGCTATATTTCTTGTATGTCTTTCCATGAGAGGAAGAAACTTCAACTGAGTCAGAAAAGCCCCATCAACTGCTCCTTCTTGGTGGCAATATCATCTAAGGTTTAGGGGACATCGAAGAGGCTCTGTGTCCCCCAGGGCAGCGACTCCTGAAGGAGGACTGGGTCCACAAAGTCATTCTTCTCATGCTGGGACCTGATAGAGGGCACAGGGTGGAGGGCGGTCGGTCAGATGGGGCACAAACAGAACTGAAAGAGAGCTGCGAGCTCCCCAGGGCTGGCCTGGGGAACGTCCGCCGGCAGCAGCGATAACTGATACGAGAAAATGGAGAACTGCCTCATCTTTCTCTCTCTCGGTTTGGGGAAGTGAGAGGGAAATCTCCTACTGCAAAGTGCCTGCAGATGCTGATGAAGGGGTCCAGCAGCAGTGTTTGCACAGTCCTGGAGAAGGGTGATGTTTCCTTCGAGTGTGGAAAGAGGCAGCCCTCAGCCCAGCTGGAGAAGCCGTGGTCCTCATGGGCACAGGGTGCCCTTTCTTGCATCAGTGAACACCAGGATGTGCCTCAACAGGGTAGCGATAGGTCGATCACCACGCTGCAGCCCCAAATCCGGTGAACCAACTGTTGTCCGCAGCCTAGACAGCTATGATTTCCACCTCCCCGTGAAGATGCTTTCTTCCACCTTCCCCATCTTTGCCCTCTAAGAGACATAACCCATGGGGAGATAGAGGGGCTCCATGACAGCCTGGGCAGGGCTGGAGGGGAGCTGGTGGAGCAGAGTGGGCTTCAACCAGTGCTGCAGGTCCTCCCCCAGCTGAGCTCCCCCACCGTCTGGCTCCCAGCACGGTAACACTCTGAAATGCTGGCACCTTGTGGCAGCTTGGAAAAATAGCATTTATAGCGAGGCCAAACCTGCTTTTTGAAATCCCTCGCTATTTCAGATCCGGTTGGATGGGGAGGAAATTCTGATAAGCAGAGAGAGAAATTGGGCACATTTATTTGGGGAGAAGGTACGAGGCTGCCAAGAAGGGATGTGGAAGTCCTGCTCCTCCCACCGTGCTATTTCTGCAGCAGCCCTGTCCCGGCTGCGCGAGCCTTTCATAGGATGTGGTCTTTCAAACAACAAACTCCCCAGATGGATTTTGATCTTGATTCTTCCTCCATGCCATATTTTGCCCTCCCTGTGGTATCTGGGCTGGGAGTCTATGTCAATCAGCTGGGGAACTGAGACCACATGAGACATTTTCCCTCATCCTGGAGATCTCTCTCATCTGATTTTGGAAGATCTAAGAGACCTGAGATTTGATGGCAGCTCTGTCCCCACTGGCCAGCAGTGCTAGATATATTGTAGGGGTGAAAAATATCTGTGGGTTTGGCTCAGATCTTGTCCAACTCTTTTTGCCAGATGGACTATCGGCTGAGCTCAGTTGCAATGCTGGGGATCCTTATCCGGCAAAGGAAGGGTTATTTAAACCATATGAACAAGTGAGTTCCCACAGATGCAGTTTGAGGTTGATTCATACAGGTGCTCAGCGGGTGCCAAATCTCTTCACTAAGAGTCTGGACAGCCGTCCTATAGAAGCACAAATTTTTATCTCAGTGCATTAAATTGTCAAGATACTACAGAGCAACTCCCATCCCTCCCTCCAGCTCCTGCACTGCTCTCCCAGCGCTGCTTTTCCTCACATGCTGCTCCTGGCCTGGAGACACTGTCTAAGATGCTCCAGGAGCTCCTATGACCATCGTTGCTTTACTGCTTTGAAAATGTTTTGGGGACCTGCAGCCCTTTAACAGAACAGGAAACGTCAAATATTACATGGATATAAATAACTCAGTAAAAGCGGGTTACAAGAACATCTGGTTTTGCACACTCCCATACAGTCTGATGGCACTGGGAGAGAAACAGAGAGATAACTCACAATTTTGTCCATAGCAAGACACTTTTGGGTGTCAGCAGGGCCATGCCTTGGTCATCTGAGTCTGCCCAAGAACAAGTCCCCTGTCAGCTGTGATGGGAATCCAGGATCAAGGATAGAGTCCAAGTCAGTAGCGTAGTGAGTGGACATATGTCCTACCTCCAAGGCACAGTCCTACTTGTCATCAGCCCTCCCAAATACTTCCTCCTGCTTACCCGTGTTGACTGTCCTGTCCGGGTTAAGGCTCAGCCCAGCTGGCCTGTGGCCAAGGGCCGTCTCGCTCAGGCGCTGGGAGACGTGAACTCAAAAAACCCGGAAAAAGATGACGTAGACCCAGGTGTCCATATAACTGTCCTGATAACCTGGCGGTGCTGCGAGCAGCGGTCTCTTCCCTGCTCCCCATGGCTTCATGCCTTAGCTTACAGGCGGGAGGATGGGAAGGTGACATGGAGATTGAGGGAGCTGTGGAGGTGTTTTCTGCAGAGCATCTGCTTGTCTCACAGCCTGTGGAGGCTGGAAGGACCAGAGTGGCTACACGCTCCGAGGGAGGACTTCTTGTGAAATGTGTGCATTTGCAAAATGTGCTGCGTTGCTTCTGAGAAAGATAACCAACTTACAACGAATGTGCAGACTTGCTGAAGCAATGTTTTTACAGCCATGACGGACTACGGAAGATGATGCTTGTAGAGAAAAGACCGACTTAAGATAGATCAACTGCAATGGTGGGAAAGAACAGACGCACTTTGGGGGGCAAGATGCTTCTTCAGTGACTGCTTTGTGCTTTTATTTTACTGGTGAGACAGCCTGTGAGCATTTCTTTACCGGGGAAGGCTTCTGACATATAAGCCCAGCTCTAAATAGCTTCCTCCTTTATTAGAAATAACCATTGGCACAAGCTGCCACGGGAAGTGATGGATTCTCCATCTCTTGAAGTCTTTAAATCAAGACCGGATGCCTTTTTGGAAGAGATGTATAGCCAAACAGAAATTATTGGGCTCACTGTAGGAATAAGGGGATGGACTCATATGGCCTGCGTTAGACAGGAAGTCAGCCTGGATAATCTATGGTCCTTTCTGGCTTTAAGATCTATGAAAGTTCAGATCTGCAGCCAAAGTATGGGACTCTTCACGTGTCTTTAAAACAAAAGCGCCCTGGGGTATGGGAAAGCCTCTGAACTGCTTGGAAAGCTACCAGTACCTACAGATTTATTTTCACTGGTACCTGAAGCAATGCCATTTCCCAGTAAATTTTCTCTTCTCTAGACTGTAGATGGGGAGAAGAGCTCAGAGGGCCAGATGGGGACCTGGGAGGCAGGCAGGACACTGTAGGATTTTGGGTTGCACCCCTACTTGGGGACATAACTGCTGCTAGAGGGACCATGTACCACACGGAGATGCCATCATGAAGAAATGCTCTGGCATAGCTGGTCCAGGCTGCTGAGTTTGGCTACCCAGCTCTGCTGCTATGGCATAACCCCGTGGAGAGTGAAAGATGGGCTGGGGAAGATTTGGGGCATCGCCCCAAGTGTCAACTTACATCGGGCTCTGGTCCTTTGCACTTACGGGCTTGCCGTGAAGCAACCCCCACCTCGAGGGGACCCCTTCCCCAGGAGGAAAATGAGAGACGCGGCTGCTCAGTCTGATGCACTAAAATAGTAAGTAAACCAAGGTTTCATCGATCAGAAAAAGGAAAGGAGACAGGCAGGTTTGGAGTTCAGGAATGAGTCAGTGTGAGCCAAGTTTCCCTGTGCATGTTGGCCGGCGCCTACGGCGTGCAGTCGGGTATGTCACCGCGCAGGGAGGCTTCATCTCACCAGCTGAGACCCCCCTCCCTGCAGCTTTCGTTGCCCCACACCTGCCTCTTTAGCCCAGGTGGTGGTTGTGGTGGTTTGAGCTGGGAGCAGACTGAGCCTCTGCCAAGCTTGTTTCATGCTACCCACCAAAAAAACCCCCAAACGATGGTGGCTTTTGGCTCCCAGGGATGGTTGGGCACTCAAGCCGTGACTGTAAATGCACCTTCTCCACCATCCATCCCCTTCCCAGTTCTTCAGCATTTCACCCTCTCTCATCCCAGGTAAACTCATCTCACAGTAAGTACAGCAGCAGGGAAAGCTGGTGCAAACTCCCTGGCCCTGCAAGCAGAGCGGCCAGAACAAGTGGAGCTTGGAGAATATATTTTTGGCTCCATCTCCTCTTTTCAGCACTCGGGAGATGAATGTGGAAAGCAAGCCAGAAACGCCAGTAGTGAATGAATCCACTGGGTGCAAAATTAAGATGAAAAGCACGATCCAGATCTGTTAACAGCGATGTTGTGCTCCAGATCTTACAAAGGTGAACCGAAAAGAACGGAGACCAAAGACGAGTTTATGAGTTTATAACCCTCGTGCACATTTTCCAGCTGATCTAATAAGAAAAGAGCGTGTTGCCTATGACTTTTGCCTCCCTGCAGGAGAAAAGGGGACAGAAAAGGAGTCTTTCTTCAGCTACGAGCCTGTCTGCACCTGCCAGATCTTGTGACCTCGGTCTAGAGGAAGGCGGGTTTGTGCTACACTTCGCTGGGGCTCACTCATCTCTAACCCTTCTCGGTGTTTGCTGGCTCCAGCCCAGGGCTTGCAGTGCCGGACGGACGGCGCCAGGCGGCTCCCAGTGATGCTTTTCAGGCCACAGCTTGCTGCAGGGTTAAAACAATTCCAGAAATACAGGGATGCTGAGTGTGTCACTTCAGAGGAAAGCAAAATGTAAAGTATATGCATATGTTTAGTCCTGCAGAAAAAAAAAAAAAAAAACCCAAACCAAACAACCCAAGCCAAAAATAATGAGAAGTACCAGGAAATGTGTGCAAGTCTTCGGTGGTGAGATGCATGCACAGCGCACCCAGCTTTTGCTGCGGCTCAGATGCTTTTTCATGTAGCCTTAACTCTTTTAAGTGAAGTTGACAGTTTAGAAACTGTCTTACAGAGTTCAGATTCACCTTAACCTTCAAAACAAGCTTCTTCATTACTGGAGAAATGCCTCTGCATTTCCTCCTCTTCTTAATTTAAATGAAAATATTGTAATGTTGCAGCCCAAACACTTGTGCTAATAGACGAGAATTTATAAGTGGCATTGACTTGCTGCTGATAGTAAAAGGAAGTGAAACTGGTTAAAATGTTTTCTTTCATTACCCAAGCAGAAAGCAGAAAGCAAGCAAGCAAGACGACTAATGCATTATGATTTTTTAGTTGCAGGAATGGAAGGCCTTCACTGTAAGACCAGTGAGGATTTTATTTGTTCTTGCTTTAAGTTGGAAAACGTGCTTTTAATGCAACTAAAATAAATATCAGAAATGTGTGTGCGCTTGCTGAAGTGGGAGCACTAGAAGCCTATTGCACTGAGCCCTGGTAGGTTTGTTGAGCCTGGGGGACTCAGCAGCAGCTGTGCCAAGGAGTGGGTTTCTGCTCAGTGATGGTGGGCAAATCCTCCCTTTCCTTGTGCTTCGGTTTCCAGCTGTATAATCAAGATAACAAAATCTTCCTCATCTGTAAGGAGCACTGAAATGTGCTGAGGACGAGCGCCGCAGCAGAAATGGGGCTTTGCCCTGCGGGTACCATGTTGCCCCCGTGGACATACGTTCTGCTCTCTCTGGATGCCCTGTGTGGACCTCACCACGTTAGTTAATCCTGCTGCAGGGTCGGATCCCTTGATGCATCGCTATGCTCCGAAATTGCTCCATAGGGGTGCCTGCACTGGCACCGCTGTTTTAGAAGCCAAGTCACTTGACCTCTCGCTATAGCTCAGCTCCCGACCGCTTTGAAAGTAAATACACTCCTTTCCTACGGTGGGGGTGATGTACAGATGTACAGCAAAGATAAACAGCCTGAAGTCTGTGAGCTTCTCCAGATGCTGAGACAGGGCAGAAATAACCCAGAAAAGCAGGATAACACCCCATCTGGGTGCTCCGGACCTGATCTCCATGAGCACAAACCTTACAACAGCAAAACGATTTTTGCCAAAGCAAGGATTTGCTTGTGCACAATAACCCTCTTTTATCAGAGGACCGTGGATCCCTTTGCTTTGCCCCCCCGGGGAGTTTGTGGGCTCCGGTGGGGGGGGGGGGACCCCGGGTGAGGATTGCCTTCAGGAGGCGTGCTTGTGCTTTCTTAGCCACCCTAGAGGGGAGAGATGAAGCAGAGATGTATGTAATCCCTCCTGTTTATAGCAAACCGTCTCTCGAAAACGAAGCGCCTTTGCTGCAGGAGGTGAGGCTTTCTGGGAAGGTGCTGCCCACCACCGCCGTGAATTAAAAAAAAAAAAAAGAAAAAAAATGCTTTTAATGGTGAACTACAAAGGTTTGGGGTTTTGAAGAAGCAAAAACAACTTCTAGGATGTTGGGGTGGGAGCAAACTACGGGCGTCAGCGTTACAAATAATTGCATCGCGGAAGAAAAGAGCTTGTTGCCTGTAAGATGTGGAGATACTCCAAAGCCCAATGCGGGTCTTACGTGGGAAGGTGTGCCTAAATGGGTGCTCCTTTCTCATCCAGGTGGGGGCTGTGGTCATCTCCACTTCCCATGCGGGGTGGTTTGCCAAAGCCCTTAGTCACGCTGTGTGTGCCGCAGAAGTGGCTGCCCTCTCCTAACCTGCACCGTGAACTCCGGAGGGGAAGAAATACAGTGGTCTGAGCGGTGGGAAGGGGAATCAGGAGTTCCTGAGTAGGACTGGAAGAAAAATAAAAATAATTTGGAGAAAAATAAAGCCTCAGCCCCAAATCCCCTTATTTCTTCCCCCGGGGCTGCATCCCCTCTTTGCATTCCCTTCTCCAGTTTGGGAAATGGCTCTGGCAGCACTTGCTCTCTGCTTGAGCCTTGCAAATCTGCAATGTTTCTGAGCAGGATCACTGTAAAAGCACCCAGGTGAAGCCGGGGGGGGACACGGCTGCTTGTTGAGACTCTCCTCTTGATGAAAGCCAGTGGGGTTTTCCACCAATAAGGCAGGAGTGAAAGCAGGGCCTCAGCATTCAGCTCTTTGTTATTAAATTGCTTGTAATTCTAGGCAATGTCCCAAGGCCTGCCAAAAGGGCTGTGTTCATCATACAACAAAATAATAGCCATCACAATTAATAAACTCTAATGGGAAAACACAGAAGGCAGAGCGCAGGTAAATGACAGGGACAGAGGATCCTTTTAACGTCTACAGGACTAACCCTTCACACATCCCTCAAAGCTGAATGCACTTCAAGTATTTTCCAATCATTTACACATTCTTGGCTTATAACTTGCGTTGTATCCCTTCGCAAACACGGTAGCTGAGATTTCCAGGGCTGTGATGCTTGGAGCACCCGTGGGTTTGCTGTCCCCGGCTAGCTTGGAGTGGGCTAGATCCCGCTGTGGTCCCTGGTTGTCTTCTCCTTTCCTGCCAGCCCCATCCCCGAGCACATCTGGCCTGTGTGCGAGCACGGCTGGGGAAGAAGGAGAGGATGGGAGGGATGGCAGTCGCTGGGCCTGGGAGAAAAACGGGGAGCGGGGGTGCTTAAAATAAACCCAATGCGCACATGAGTGTTATTGCAGCCGTGCCGGGTAAGGCTAGGGCTGTGTCCTCCCAAGAGGAGAGTTGACCGCCAGCAAAAATCCTCTTAACAACAATTAATGGCATCTAATTACTCTTTCTTTTGTCTTTTATTTAGCAACGAGGCTCAGCCCAGGAAGTCCTGGCTTCCACTGTTGGAGTGTTTTGACTCTGGGACTGCAAATGGCCTCGTTTCTTGGACAAACATGACCATGAATGTTCCCAAGCTCCTGCTGGTCCTCTCCTGCCCACTACATAAGTCCAAAGGCACCAGGTGTCATGGGAAGTTACCCTGCACCATCAGCATCCCCTCTGCCACATTGTGTCTCAGCATGGTCCGCAGTGGAAAAATTTCCCTGCTTCCCTCCCGAGGTCCCTTTTTCCCCAGTGTCCCCTTGGGGGCTGTGTCTGTCCCAGGAAAGAAAGCCACCAGCTCAGAGGTGTGTGATGAAATGGTTGCATTAAGCCAAACCAGTGGCCCCACTGTCAGCTTATAGTGGGAGCCAGAGGGGGAAGTAGAAGAAAAGGGCCTGATCCTTCCATGGTATCCTCTCTGAGCGCTGATAGCCGCAGCTCTGGGATTTCCTGACCCCAAAATGGTTTCTTTAATAGCCCTCAGTGGATTTTTCTTCCTTGAATTTCTTGAGCTGGTTCTTGACCCTGTGTCAGCCTTTCATCTCCTCTGGCAGTTTCTGATAGCATCCGTTTCGTTGTCCTCCTGCAGCGGACAAATGGTCTTGAAGGTGGGATGCTGCAGGATTCGTCTCCTGGCTCCTGGCACAGCAGACGCAGGAGATGAAGGAGCGGGACCATCTCCATGGGATGACTTGCCAGGACAGAGGACCACAAGGATCGATTTTAACTGCTTGGAAAGAGCACCCTGATGCTGAGCGCCAGCGTAGCTGGCACGAGCAGCCATAGGTGTCTGGGATGCAGAAGCAGCTCATTGCAGACAGGGTTTTTTGGGGAAATGGTGGGGGATAACCACAAGCCAGTCTCTGCCGGAGTAAAAGGCTGCAGGGATGCCCCGTGCTCTGCAGCGTGCATGGAAAGGGGGCAGGAGGTCCCACTCCTGAGCAGGGATGGGGAGGTGAAGCCACGTTTGGGGAGGATGGGTGTGCAGCAGGGTGGCGGGATGGGGATTTACCTTGATGGTTCGGAAAGCATGAAAATGGGGCAAAATTCTCTCCTTGAGTTGAGGGCAGGGGAATGACCCCTTTTCTGCCACGGAGGGGGCATGGGAGGAGACCGTCGCAGGGCAGGGCAGCAGCCACACGTGCAGGCAGGAAGAAGCAGCTAAAATAAGCAGATGGGTGGAAAAGGGAGGAGAGAGTATTAAGGAGATAACATAAAGGTTAGAGGGGAAAGTCAGAGGAAGTGAGCCAAAACCAGCCTGAATGTCACGAAAAGGTGAAGCTGAGCCTCACGACCAGCACAGAGCGCCGAGATTAGCAAAGCCGTGTCGTGATGCACGAGGCTGCGTCGAGATACACCGCAAGCTGCCCCCCGGCATCCTCCTCCCTCCGGCATCCACCCAGGGGGTCACTTGGAAATCATCCCTAATGTCACACGTGGGGTCCCGAGGGCAGCTCCCAAGCAGGCAGCGGCACTGCCTGTGCCGGCAGCATCCTGGCCAGGCTGCCTCCTCCCTTGTGGGATTATTTTTTTATTCTCTCCAGAAGACAGTCCGCCGTTTTGTAGCATGCAATATGTCATTGGCATTTGGGAACGAAGCCCAAATCAATGATTGGCTCTGATCATTTCTAACGTGGGATGGTTTTTATTTCAATGGCTCATCCACGTGTGGGAACAGAGCCCGTGTAACACTTTGCTGCTGCTTCAACCATATCGTGAGCCAGACTGAAATACTCAGGGGCTTTGTGTTTTCCAAATGCAGAACAAGCTTACGACTAAGCCCCCAGGTGCCATTACCTCATGTTTGTTTGCACGGGCTGGGAATAACACCAGCAGCATTTGGTGTCAAAGCCCTGCCAGACACCTTTTCGCTTGATGTAATTCTTGCGGCAGCCACCCCAGCACCGAGGATGCTCTTTGGCCCTTACGGTTTACTCCCATTTCCTGACTGCCAATCTTCATTTAACTCATTGAGCTCTGCATCACGACACAGCCAAGGGGATGAGCCTCGTGGCCTCGGTGGAGGAGCTGGGGCTGCAGCAGCTGGAGAAAAAGGAAGAGGAGAGGACCGGGGAGATAAAGCCCCCTCCCCAACAAGCCTGTGCTGCAGCTGATAAGAGCCCTCACGGGTTGTAATGGGAGCCCTGGCTGCCTGTTTCCTCACAAAGTCATGACTCAGGGATAATGTTCACATCCTCCGAATGGCGAGGGAGCTAAAAATACAGCCAGGAAAATGAGAATGAGCGAGCGAGCATGAATGAGAGCGTGAGTGAGAAATGCACTGGGGAAAAGAGAGAGGAAGCATGAATGAAAGAGCCTGGGAGAGAGAGAGTGAAAATAGCTGGACCCTTCCAAGTTTCCAAGCTGCAAACCTTTGCTTGCAATCAACACTCTGGCAAAGGCATGCTTGCGAGAATATAAACCCGTCCCCTGAATTTGTCTTCGCAAGCAACCCTCCTGGCATCACCCACCGAGAGCAGGAGGGCAGGACACCCCGCTCCGGGGGGGCTGCATCCCCCGGGGACACTTCGGGGGCTTCCCCCATGCCACTCGTGCCTCAGCATTGTCCTCAAAGGAGGGTGTCCTGCCTACTTGGGTGCACCTGAAGATAGGAAGACATGCTTATTCCTGCCCACGCGCGGACACAAACGCACAAGCAAGTTTTCCCATGGATGCACACGTCATAGGTAGTCTCTCCTAGAAGGATGGATGTGCCTCTGCCCTCGGCGTGGGTCCTCACCAGGGTGGGGTGGGCTTGGGGAGCCCCACTGTTCCCCAGACCCTGTTTCTCCAGCCTAGGAATAGTGTTTTTTTTTTAATGAGCCTGTTGCTGTGAGTTACTGCCTTCCCCCTCTCCGAGCCCCAGGCACCTGCACACACACAAGAGCTCATTCTCCTGGAAGGAGAAATGGTTTTGCCCTCCGCCGTAGCCCCCTTGCATCACAAATAGCCCCTTGGAGCTGAAATATGTTTTACACATTTATCGCAGCGCTGAGGTTTCACCCGCAGCCCCCTTGGCACTGGGCACCGTACCAGCACAGTGGAAAGGATGCTCCCCGTCCCCCATCCTCTACAGCTCCCCTCCTGCAAAGCCAGGGTGCATAAATGGGCCTTAGAGCAGGTCTTTAAGATCAGGAGACCCTCTTTGCCCTGCGTAGAAGCTATATTTCAGAGCAGGATTCTAAGAAGTGGCTCTGGGTTCTTGGGAAGCACCTGTGACACAGTTTTCCCTCTGGCTTTGGCAGGATTGAGGGGAACCTCCTGCGGAAAGCAAAGCCCCTTTCATGCAGACTGCAGGAGTTCAATTACAGAGAGGTTTTTCTACCAAAATGCCTTATTCTGATGTCTCCTTTCCCTCGCCATCTCGGCCGGCAGTGCCGAACACGTGGGCTGAGGCAGGCGAGCGGCTGGTCCCTGCCCGCAGCGCCCAGAGAGGGCTGGCAGGGAGCAATCTCCCCGACACATCCCATCTCCCAGCACATGCCGGAGCCTTGTTTCAATTATTTCCTCCTGGGCAATCCGGCCGATCTGACAAAGGCCCTCGCCTGCCACTTCCCCGCTCCTGGATTTTGTTCCGAGTTTCTTTTGTCCGTGGTTTCCTCCAAGGTGTTGGGCTGGGAGAGGGATGCTGGAGGGATGCTGCTGTGTGGGGCAGGGAGAAGTGAGTCTGCACAGCCCAGGGGGGAGTCCACGGGTCTGTAAGAGCCATTAGACATGGACTGACCATGTTTAATACATCCTTGGGAGCAGCTCTGGAGCACGCAAGTATTGCAAAGGTGCTGGGAGCAGGAGGATGCCGGGGCCAAGCCACGGGACAAAAGATGGAGAAAGAGGTTCATGGCTGGATGGGGACATGTTACCATCCTAACCCCGGTCCCCGGTGCTGATGGCAGGGGCTTTGTGGCAGAAGACCCTCATGCCAAGGACCAAAGGTGCTAAAAAACCCCTACGAACCAGAGGGTCTCTACCACTGCCTAACTGGGATTTACCTAAAAAGAGCAAATCCAGCCCAACATGTGCTAAAGCGGTAAAAAAGTGCAATCCTTGTCCACCACCCTCCAGACCTGCAGGGGAATTGGGCTATGGAGGGGAAGCCGGTTCCTAAGCAACGTTTTTGGGGAAATAAATAAAAAAGGATTGCTGAGTCCTGAGTCATATAGGTCGTATAGGCGCTGCTGGGTTTCTGAGAGCGGGAAGTCACTCCTGGCCCCGCTGCTGTGGCCAGTCGCTGTCTGGGTGCCTGGATGCCAGCGGGTCATGGAGGGACGAGAACAGCCGGCGAAGCCGGGCTAAATTTGACCGATATCACAGATAGGAAGCGAGATTAGGTCCTTCTCCGTCATCACTGCTGAGCCCAGCTCTCCTGACAAAGGCCCCAGGGGTGAGCCTGCTGCTAATCCAAGGAGCCAATTTTAGAGCCCGCTCTCTGCAGACAATCTCCGATTGTTTGGGCTGTTTTGAAGTTTTTCCCAGCCGCACCGTCATCGCATCCTGTGACTTGGCAGGAAAGGCTTTTGCGCAGGCACTGCTGCCAAGAAGCCCAAGAGGTGTGACAGCGTGGGCTGCACGTCCCCCCAGCCGTGTCCCCTCCCTGGGTGTCGGGGAAGGGGCTCGGTGGCCTCGGTGAAGGCGGAGGGGAAAAGCGGGTGGCTCCGGGCAGTGGATTGCCTGCGATGTGACGGCTGTGCCAAGGGGACCAGACACAGATGTGGCAGCTCGGGGCCACCCACCCTGGGTGTAGGGGACCCCTCCGGCTGCTGCAGGTGGGTGGAGGCGGCTGCAGCTCAGATGGGGCCATGAGATGCTGAAAGGAGCAGAGGATTTTCTCCTGGGCTGGGGAAAAAGCCATTAAAACTGCAACAGAGCTCCTCCCCTTCTTTCTCCTGCTAAATAATGTATTTTTCCCTCCAAGCAAACTACTAGCACCACTCGCCTTCCTGTGCTCCCCCAGCACTGTTGCACCCCATTTCCAGGTCCCTCTTCACCCGCAGCCCATCAGCTGCAGGGCAGGATCCAGCTCTGCCCGTGGGTTTTCCCTTTAGGCTGTCAGCAGTTTTGCCAGGTCTTTCTTGAAATGGGAAGCAGCCAAAGCAAGCCGAGATACCTGAACCTGCCATCCATCCCCTTCTTGTCTGGACTCAAGATGTTTCAAAGCTCTCCCCTTTCTATTTCTATCCTTATTGTCATCCTGCTTTGAGAGGAAGGTCTATTATTCCCCCCCTCCTTTTCTCTCTACAAAAATGGGACATTGTTTCTTCTTTCTTTGATTTAAAAGCCAAAAACAGTTATAGGAAACTGTTCAGCAGATGTTTTACAGTATGAACCTAGGGAAAAAAAAAAAAATAAAAGCTCTCCGATTTTGCTTGAGGATCTATATTTAGCCTAATGCTTCCTCCGATTCAGGGTTTGTGTTGGCATAGACGAGGCGTAGGTTTAAGCACTTTGATTGTAGCATTTATTTTATTTCTCCCATTTGCTGCATCCATTAAAATCTGGAGCTGACTGCACGAGCTAATGAAGCTCATTCAGGGAGGAGGTAAATTCAGCTTGCTCTGTGTTTCAGCAAGGTCCCTTTCAGCCCACAGATGCTCAGGGTGGGATTTAAAAAAATAATTTCTCATCCTATTTGCATTAGGGTAAGCAAGGCTGCGTCCGTGCTCACGGCAGTGCCCTGCGCTTGTGCCCAGGGTGGCCAAAATAAAATGAAACTCCCGGCTGAGATTTATAAAGTCTCAGAGGGAGATTTATAGGCACTAAATGAACTGACGCTGTGAGCCTCAGTTCCTTGCGATGCACTGAAAATGGCATTCGCTGATTTTTGGAAACAGTTTCCATCAGGACAGCCAAAACTCATCCCGTAAACTTTCCCCAGGCCAGACTCCTGCTGACTTCAAAAACCCAAGGACTCAGTACCAGCTGAGTGAGACCTTCCAGATAAGGACGACGGTTAACATCGCCAGCCGTGTGTGCTCTTCCCTCAATCAGAAGCAACAGGAGAAACCTCATCTTTGCACTGTGAGATTATACCGCAGGTGGGAAATAAAAAAGCCATCTGCTACCTGCAGGTCTGGGAAAGGCTGGGCAACGATGGCATCTCACCCTCTGTGAAATCCATCCCCTGTTGCCATGTGTACCCTGGTCCCAAATGCTTGCGGTGCCACTCGAAAAGGCAGACCGAGGAGAGGTTTGCCAGTGGAAAATTGAGGCTTGGAGCTTGCCCAAGAGACTGAGAGGAAGCCAATGCCACGTTATCACTGCCCGGTGACACTCCGCCACGGCACTCTCCATCAGCCCTTCCTGCGAGCCTGGCTCCTCTTCTTGCCCGCTCTCAGCCCGAGCCAAAATTTCCGTACCCTGCTGCAGGGCATCGGGCTGGAGCTGCCAACTGTGCCCCGGGAACATCGAGGAAAAAGCTTAGGGAAAACCTGCTGGGATGCAGGTTCCCCCAGGCTGGCACTCTGGATAAGTGAGCAGGCGGCTGCATTTGGGTCCCCAGCGATGGGAGCAGGAGCAAGAGGCTCAGACATATCTTTGGGATGCAGTTTCTTCTGGAGTTTGTGCTAAAAATACATATGTTTGCAGCTTATGGAGGGTGAGGATACCAGGACTTCATGCTGGGCCTCCTAAGGAGCATCTGCAGTGGGACAAGACTGTGCTGATACCCTGTAGATAGTAAAAGGTGGAAAATCAGCAGCAGAAGAAATCGGGTGTTATTCAAGTGCACAGAAGATGTGTGTTAATGAAGATACAGCTTGTTTGCTACACCTGATCTAGCGACTAGCCCAGAGATCCTTTGCAGACCTCCTTATCCTAATGGAGAGCCAAATCTAGGACCAAAAGTAAAGCCTGTACTTGCTTACTATTGGAAGTTTTCAATCAGAAAGAGCCACGCTGTGGTCTTATTTCCAGAATAAAATCCAGAGCATCTCCACTGAGGTGGGAGGTGCACGTGGGCACCCAGGTATAAGGGCAGGGAGGAATTCACCAGTGCTGGGACATGGGCTGGCCTTAAACATGACACTGGGCATCACTGGCAGTGATCTGGGCTGTGGTTTCGAAGTTGAAATCAAAGCTGTGTTTCCAGACATTAATGGCGTGTTTGTTGTCTAAGATGGTGGAAAACCAGATAAAAGCTGTAGCCCAAATGACCTGTTTGATTTCCTATAGGGCATTGTTCGTGCAGCTTCTAAATAGCCTGCATTAGAAAGACAGAGCAATTAAAAAGGCAAACTCACCCAAATTCATAGGCTGAGCTCTGGGATGCTGGAAGGATAAAGGTCTAATTCATAGAAACATCTTTGGCTCCTTTATTTAGGATTTCTGTATATTATATATGCAGACAACCAGGAATGTCATTTTTTCCAGACTGCTTTTTGCATAAATTAAGATTGTTTGCTGTTCACCAGCTAACCCCGCCATGACCTCCCCTCCCCTCCACCCCCCCGGCTCTGCTTAAAACCCGTGGGCCCATGCTGGCTCCCGCAGACTTCTGTGAGTGCTGGGAAGGGGGAAGGCGAGCTGGGACATCCCGAGCTGCCCGGGGTGGCTTTTTTGGAGAGCTGTGGAGCTGCAATAAGGACGGCCAGGTTAATGAAGCACCTAAAGCAGGTCGTAGGACAAGAGTGAGGGTCCCCCCTCTCCCGGGTAGGTGTGCCCGCCTCAACCATCCTTGGAGGATGGATGGTGGGACGTGGTCATGCTCTTGGGGTCAGGTAGTGCCGCATGTGCTGAGGAAACGCCTTGGGAGACGCGAAGAGCTCCTTAACGCAGCCTGGATCCGGGTGGAAACCTGCTCGGCCCCGGGAGCGCTGATAAATGAGACGCTGCTGCTTCCCCTCCCACCCACATACTTCCACTTTCACTTCACATGTGGGACCCAGCACTGCGATCCCCAGCCTGGCCATAAATAACCCCTCCATCACCAGGCAGTCATGGTGACAGCGTGTATTAAGGCTGCCAGTACAAGTGTTATTTTTCTTCTTTCTTCCTCCTGGAGCCCTTGGCGTCCTTCACGGAGGGGAACATCACACCTCTCAGGGGATGTCACCTGTGTCCTGTTATCCCGCCTGAGCTCCCCCGATAATCGACGGAGGATACAAAAGACAGTCTGTCCAAATGTGCTTGGTGGAGCTCAGGAATTAAATATGAAAAGACACAGCTGTTCCAAAAGCCTAATCTTTGTCACAGACAAACTTTCCTTGACCTGGAACCATGTGGAAAATAAACAGAGAGGTAAAGGACATGTTAATAACTCATTTCCACAAACCCAAGCCTTGCATTTCTGCTACTGTATTTTTTTTCCCCTCCTGCTCGCTCTCATAGCATAAAGTATTTTGTAAGATACATACATTTTTGCATTGGTTTAGACGTCCAATTAGAGCACTGTGCTGAAATATCTCCAGTCACCGGCAACTTCCCTGCCCTATGGTTCCTCATACAGAAACACGGGATAATAATATTTTCTTTGCCGAACATGTAACTCAGGTTTCTGTCTGGATGGTGGTACCCAGGAGGGCACAGATTTCAGCTCGGACCTCCTGAGATTATTGTAAAAACCACCAAATCCTGTTGTCCTCTGTTGTGTGTCTGTCAGCTGAGGGAGAACAAAAAGGTCAGTTTGATGTTGGAAAAAAGGCCTCAAGAAAAAGAGAGTTTCCCAGGTTTATCAGCTAGCCGTATAACCCAAATACAATGAAATTGCTTAATTCTTACGTCATTCGAGTTCTTTCTCCTCCTCACCCCCAGCACAGTGGCATTTCTGACACTGAAAAGATGTGAACCATGAAAGGAGAAGCCCAGCGACTTCAAAGGATGTGCTGTGTTGGGTTAGAGTCAAGTGGTGAGTCACGAAACGATGGTGATGGAAAGCTAACGGCTCCTTTCTGCAGGCCTGGGATCACGCATGGGGACCACGAGCTGATTTATGGATGCAGTTGAGATGCTGTGCTCGGCACTGCTGCTGAGGTGTCCCTCTCTCGCGGGGGGAAAACAGACCTCCGGAGGTCTGCAGGACCACCTTGAGTGGAGCCAAATGGAAAACTTGGGCTCTCCCTGTTCTCCAGATGCTGCTTCAGCCTCGCTGACAGTCCTTAGCGGCAGAGCAGGAGCTTTTTCACCGCTCAACCCTTCCCCAACATTTTTGGAGGCACCGCTTGCCAGGAGGGAGGTCTTCCAAGCCCAGGACACCAAAGCCACCGCACCCTGCTCTCCAGGCAAGGCCACCTACACTACAGAAACCAGTATCTAAAGAGAGCAGGCGGCACAAGGGGACCCAGCTTTCGGATTTCGGCTGGTGTCCTCAGACAACAGCAACAGCAGTAATGATAATTACAGTTTCCCATTCATTATCCTCATAGTTTAACCATAATAAGCTGCTTATTATTTTCAGAATGCGTTTTATATGACATTTTCACTGCGGTGCTAATCTTATTTTTTTAAAAGAGGATGCAAAGGGAAGCAGTTAAATGGTCTCAATTAATTTTCTTTATTTTTATACTGGCTTGGGAAGCAGTTGACTTTTTAAAAATGTCAAGATTTTTATCAACGTTTTGAATTTCACTACAGCAAGATGCAGGGAATATTTTAACAGATAAAAGAAAATAAAAATATCTCTCTTTTTTTACCCCCATGCTAATAGTAAGTTAAGTAATAAAGAGCAAGTGATTAACTGGCTGCTGAATTCATTTTGAAATCTGGCCAGATGTGTTCGAGCAGGAATTGTTAGTTGATAGCATTTTTGTAAATCTGATCTTTATTTATACGCTTGCCTGGGAAAAGAGCACTTCTGAAATCTGGCTTTATAGTCTTAGATTAAATGATTTTGGATGAGGATTTTAATTTACAGATTTGAAGAGGGTATGTGTGATGGAATCTTATCTGTTTTTTTTCTGAGTGTATCAGATAGTCTAATAAAAGATCCCCCTCCCAACGAACAGGCCTAATTTTTCTTGAAATGACAGAACTGGTAAATGATGACTGATTTTCCAGTTAACATTTTCATAAATGAGAACTGATTTACCTTTTTCTTACAGCTTCCAGGAGTTCCTGTGCATCCTTCCCCTATGTTGTTAATGGTGTGAGTGGGGCAGGCACCTGCACAAAGGAGGTTGCAAAGATAATATTTATGTTGGCTTTTAGAAAAGTGATTATTTTTTGTGCTTACAAGGCAAAATTCACAAATTTGCATCTTAAGGGCTCAGACTGGTGATGTTATGGCTAGAACTTCCCTAGAGATGTTGCTTAACATCAGAGTTAGAGCTGAGTGGAAATTTCTCACTTCCTCTTCCAGAATGAAAATATGGATGGGACTTGGTGTTATTCTGGGGTTTATCATATATATACACATATATGTATTTATAGTGATGTGTATAGACTAAAAATGAAAACTCAAAGCCGAAGGAAAGGATTTTTCTGCACGTTGTATCACATCCAAGCCAGTCTAACATCTTCAGGCACAGTTATTTAAAGCCCGTTTCTGCATGGTTCTCGTACCCCTTGTAGAAGCGAGATAAACCATGTATGAGCAAGTTTATAGCAATTAACTCAATCCGTATGAAGGAGATTTAACTGTAGCAGCTTCTAACCTAATATAGCCTCACAAAAGTCATGTGTGGACCCCTTTTAAGCATTCAGGATGCTCCCATACACCCTGAACTGCTTCTCTTTTAGTGTATATTCTGTATCCACCACATCATACCCAAGACGATGGATCTGAGCTCCTGCCTGACCCAAAGATGGAAAATCCCTATTCTCCCGCTTTTGAGGACAGATATTTCCCCTCAAATTGGACAGGGCATGCAGCACCCTTGGGCTCCATACAAGGAGGCAATTAATCGGGTGTTCGTCCCTGGCCCGCTGGCCAGAAGGCTTGAGCTCTGATGGTGCCTCTAGTTTGCTTTCGAGGCCAGCCAGCGACGGAAAGCCTCAGCACCTGGCCACCAGATGTGCACAGCTCTTGGGGGACCACTGCTGAAGCATCTGGGGCACAGGCTGCGTGTCATTGCCTTGATTTTGAGGAGGGGCAGGAGGGAATGCTGCCGCAGCCTGGGCAAACCTGCCACAGTATTTACAAGCACAGGCAGCTCCTTGATCTGGCTGTGTCACCTTCTCCCAAGGCAAACAGAGGCTGGGAAGGTAACCCTCCAAATCAAGACCCTCTTTCTTTGCTCCCTTGTACTGGGGTCAGCGTGTAATACCAACTAAAAGCAGACAGGTTCAGGCGCTCAGGGTCATTTTATCAGTTCCTGCTCTGTTTTTCCAGTGTAATATGGAAATGATGATACTTATAGATCCATAAAGGGATGTGGAAGCTTATTACATGCAGCTTCTCACCCTTAGTGGCTTATGATCCTCAAGCAGGACCGCAAGCCTGCAGGATCTCTCCCTGGAAAGTAATCTGGGCGGCTGCAAGAGAGTCAATTGTGGTAGGTGACAGTCAGTGAAACTCAGAGCACTCTGGCCGTGATGAATTTTGCCCAGGTGATCCCTGTTCACTCCCCAGCTCCAGGATGCAAGCCGTGACCCTCTCCAGTCATAGCCACCGTCAGTATGATGCCGCTTTCGTTTTCCATCCATTGCTCTAGCTGCAAAACGGTGATAAGGATTTCTTAGGTTATTGGGAAAGGGGCTGTTTCTGCTGACACCTATATCCAGCACCTTCCAGAAGGAGCTTGTGTGCCCGTGTGCCCTTAAATTGAAGCAGCCTACCAGTGCACAACCTGTGAAACATCCGCGAGACATCTCAGACTCGGTAAAAACATTAATAACTACTTAAGTTAAACATTAAGGAATCATTTTATTTTTTTATGAGTACAAAGAAAATCCAAACCATCTGGAATGGAAAGTACATTTCGATGCACAATGGCTCTATGATAAATTCCATGAGCTACCCGAAATTTAACCCAACTTTTTGTTGCGAGCTGAAGCAACAGGCTTAGGTGACTGATGTACCCAAAATCAGGTGACCTCGTGCAAGCCGAGAGAGGTGATCTGCACGCAGCAGACATCGTGCTGCCTTGTAAGAAACAGCCGAAACCAGAAGCCTCTCCATTTTGCAGACACACAGTTGATTGGACAGCCATAATACAGAGGCTATTAATATATAGATTACTGTATCGGAAGAACCGTCTGCTGCAGAGCAAAGCATCCAGCCCAGGGAAAGACATCTTGTTTGCAGCTGCCAGCGGGGTTATCCTGCAGCCTTGGGAAGAGTTGCCCAGATAAAAATTGATTGCTGGATGCATTCCACTCCTTTGGCGCTCAGACGTGACTGAGGCTTTGTACCAAAGCCCAGGAGGCTGGAAACCTTCCTGAGAAGATGGGAACCCTGTAAATAATTTCCTGCGTTAAAATAGCTACAAGAGCGATCCGTGCCTTACGGCTGCAAGTTCAACAGGTAACGTATATTCGGGCCACCTGTAGCTGTGTGTTTCTAAGTTAAAGCAAAGGAGAGATACATTCTTCATTTAGGAGCTGGAGAAAATCCTCGAAGGACCTGTTAATAGTTTTATGTGCATAAATATTGGGGTTTTCTGTTTATTTGTCACTATGTGCATTTGAGCAATCTCCTGGACTAGGGGGTGAAGAACAGGAGAGACCTTTATGCCTGTGAACACTAGTTTTGCACATTTGATTCCTCTGGGTAGCATCTGGCAGCAGTAGATGCCACAGAAGCCCTGTGCAGGCAGAAATTATCCATGTCGTAGCAAATGCAGTTTCGGTCTGCACTTTGCAAATGTCCACTTAGCTGAGAGTATCCAAAATACCCATTTTTGGACTGGGAAGGGCTGACCCCAGGAGTTATTTCTCTCCTCAGACTGATCAATACTTCAGCCTGTATTTCCAGTGACAGTACTTAGATGTACATGCTGCATTTTTTTTATTGTGAAGACGCTGCAAACTTCCCTGAAAACCAGCCACTTCTGCAAATATTCTGGCAAGCAGAATATTACAGTGTCGGTGCATTGAGGCAATAAGGGCCGAGTCCCATGGCTGTGTCCTCTTTTTTGCTGTTATATTACAGTTTGCTTTTAGGATTTCTAGGGAAAATCACAGCAGCTGTTCCCAGCCTCCCATTTCGCCCATAAACAAAATGTCCCAGAACAGCACATATGTAACCCTTGATGTTTGGGCTTTGCCCCACTCCCGAGGCTGCTGGCAGGGGCTCAGCTGGAGCGGTTGCTCACAAAGACGGTGTGACAGGGATCTGTGCTGGAACTGGAGAGGATTATCAGCCTGGAGCCCTCTCCTGGAGAAAAAAGCAGCTTTGCTGCCTGGAGAGTGAGAGCAGGAGAAGCAGGATGGGAACGTCCTCCTGCATCCAGGATCTGGGGGTAGAGCTGGGGCTTCAGAAGTCCCTGGCCAGGCTGCGAGGGTTTGGGCAGGGGGATGCAGAGGCGTTAGGAGAGGGCAGCCCCCGGTCCTGCACTCCCAGAGCGAAGCAGGTAATTTACACTGGTTTTTTTTGAAGTGAGCCCGCTGCAACCTGTGTTTCTGTCCCTCTCCCTTTTCCTGCCCAGCCGGGAAAGTGCTCGCCTGCCCTTCAGGTCCCAGCAGCCTTCTCTCCAGAGAGCCCCTGGCCTCCTTTAGCATCTGCGTTAAAAGCAGTCTTTGGGGTGATGCAGGTTGGGACCAGGCACCTCTATCAGAGGAGGGAGCTAAACCAGTGGCTCCCAGTGCTGCCCCAGCATCTCCCCTCTCTGGTGCCTTACATAAGGGGAGATTGCTTCAGCCTTTATGCTTTTAAAAGCAAGCAGCAGCTACCATGGCTTTTTTTTTTTTTTGGCACGCCTGGTACCAGAGGCGTGTGATAAGAGGTTTTGGGGCAGGCTACCAGGCTGTGTCCACAGCAGCCCGATGGCTGGATCCTGCCCAGCCTTGGGGGTAAGGCAGGCACCAGAAAGCCGGCGGTGCCCTGGGATATGCACGGGAGCAGGAAAGGCAGAGGTGCCCAGGGGACCTTTTAGGAGGAAACAGCAGTTTCTGCCATTAGGCACCTCCAGGCAGAGGCAGGAGCTGAGCCGAGGTTCGGGGATCAGGGCTGGATAAACCTCACCCTGGTTGTGCTGTGCGTGCCTTTTTTTTTTAGTCGCCGTGCAAGAATAAGCTCCACTTCACAGGGACTTTGGGGGGCCAGAGTAACACTTGCAAAACCCGCTGAAGCCCTCGGCTCGCTTTACAGGACGCAGGAGCAGCGTGGACACAAAGGCCACCACCACCACAGCCCAGTACCCCGCACTGGGGGCAGGGGGGGGCTAGCAGGAGGCTGCCCCCCATGACCACCTCAACCAACATCACTGTTTTTTTTTTTTCCCCATCGGCGTGACATCTGCCAGAGGTGGCTTTTTCCTGGCTAGCGGTGGCCGCCGGAGCATGAGCGGCGTGGAGCTCTCCTTTCCCACCGCCCTGGATGCAGGACTGACCACTCCCCCTCCCTTTGAATAGGCGGCCCTGCTGCAAACACTATATTTCCATCCTCTCCAGCTCCAGCGCAGAGGATAGCACCAGGTAGTTGGAAAGAGATCGGAGACAAGTGTGGGAAGCCGTGGAAGACATAAGCTTTTCCCCTGGTCTTTCAGCTAAGTAGTAAGTGGCGGTGGGGAGAGAGTCTGTTTAAACTCTTTTGTGGGTTGTAGGTACCTGTGTTCATTTTCAGGACATCTAAGATTTGTTTTGCCAGCGATTTACTTTTACTCTCTCCATTTCCAGTTTCACCCAGTAACTGATTCATGTGTTTGCTAACAGTACTGCAGAGTCTTATATAAATGTCTGAGCTGATGCTTCCCTTTAAAAATCCCCCCCCTTTATTTTTTATATAGAGTATATAAATTTTATATGTATGTTTAGGAGAACATTATTATTTTCCTCTTCTAGGCAGAAGGCTGCACCTTGGCATTATTACAGTGGATTAAATTTGCAGTTCTTTTTCTATTTTGAGTTGCATTTTGGTTTGGATGGAGGTTTGTTTTTTTTGTTGCGAGGCAGGGGGAGAAGCAAAGTGCCTGGGGTCGGATGCTCACTCAGCTCCCTCCAGCCCTGAGCACAGACAGACAGACAAGGAGCAGACCCCCTCACAACGGGACTGATTCCCATCTTCGGAGGGATGCTTGTAAGGGGTTTGCTGCCGCACCTCCCCTTGTTTTCAAGAGCAATGCCATCCCCCAAAGGGCAGAAAGTGCCACAGGTGCCAGCATTTGCTTTTGGGAGGAATTGGAGCCCTGAGTGTGACAACCGCAGGGATGTGCTGCCGCGCCGCTGCCGTTCCTTGGGAAGGGCGCAATCCTGCACCCCTCACCCAGCCGAAAAGAGCCAGTGGGAATTGTGAGTCCCTGAGGAGCACAGGCAAGGCCTTCCCCCTTCCCATTAGTCTCTAAATCATTGCTTTGCATGTGGCCACTCCTTTGGTATTACAGTTACCATCAACTTCCCATCCTGTGCTGTCAACTGACACCTTTGGGGGCTGTGGGCTGGGTCCAGAGCGGTTTCCTGCTTACAGGCTATTCATGCTGCCTCTAATTTGGCTGGTTTTTTAAGCTTTCCCCTGCCTGTTGTGTAAACAATTTTCTGGCAAGCCAGATTTTTAGGGCTACCCAGGCATTTTCACCTTGGGCAGCAGGGAATGGCACCACTCACCCGGTGGCTGGGGTTTGTGCAGAAGCACGCCGTGCATTTTGTGCACCCAGCACCGGGATGTGTGTGTGTGTGTGTGTGTGTGTCCCCTGTCCTCAGCTTCACCGCTGAGCTTCGGGGTACCTTGTGCCCCTCCAAACTAGAAAACACCCCAGTGCTATTTTCCTCGTTATACATCTGGCAAGTTGAGGCACAGAGGAACGAAAGGTAACCTAATTTTCTAAAGCGATTTGGATACCTAATGAAAAGAGGTGCTTCGTGGGATTTTCAAAGCACTGTCAGACCTGGGCAGGCTGGTCTCAAGCGTCCTGCTGCGGGATTCTAGAGCAAAACGCAGCCTTACAGCTAGGCTGTCAATCCCTGACCAAGACCCCTTTACCACGGGGCAGACTGGGCTCCCTGAGATGGCGACCGTGTGCTCCTCGCAGGGCCAGATCCTTCCCTGGTGCAGGGGATCCCTTGCTGAACTGTGGGAAACTCATCCGGTTCTTTCCCCTTTTGCTTTGCCCCAGCTGACGATCTGGCACCTGATGTTGTGCTGTAAGTCTATTATTTCACGGAGGGAAATTTGTGAGTGAAATAACAGATGACCTAATTACCCCACCACCACCCATTCACATCTTCCTGCAATTGCAAGTAGCTGCTATGATCCAAGAGAGAGCAGCGTGATTTAATGGCAACAGCCTCCCTGGTTTAGTATCCCACCTAAACCCCTCTCCTTGCCATGACCTGCGCTGTCAGCTCGCTATAGATTTGGTGGTGCTGTTGACAGTGGCATTATTTTAGCTTCATTATAAAATAGCAGCTGAGTAATAGACGAATGAGCAGGGTAAAGGAGAAGTCTAAAGCAGAAAGCAGTTTACTATCAAGCACAAAGAACAAGGGCTCGTGGGCACGTGTGTATATGAGACTGGTCCAAACTTTAACTGTCCCAGCACTATCTCACAACTGCTGTCATCCATCCCAGCTAGAGCTTGTCCAGCCAAATGGGAAGGCTCTTAAGATACCATCGTATCTCCTTCAGATCTGACAGCTACTGAGAAAAGAAAGAGCACAGCGTTAAAGCAGAAAGTGATGTGCTGACAGGCAGCTGCCCCTGCCCCTGCTAGCCGCATCATTCCCAGAAACAGCGCGGACAACCTTCTTATGGCAACGCTAATCCGACTGCAATCACCACTGTGTAGTTAAGATAGTGGCTCAGGGGCTCAGATACTCGGCCTCTCATGCTCACTTTCTCCATATGACCTTAGCCAAGTCATTTAATCTCTTGGAGTATTTACGGAGGGTGCAGAAGGGCAATTGCTATATTGCTCTAATTTACCATAGCATCATTATTTACTGTCCGGCCTGGTTTCCCTTCAGTAAATCAGGTATTATCTCTGAGAACGCTACAAAGTTTTAAAATCATAACAACTGTGGGATCCCCGGTATGAAATGGAGACAGGAGGTGGCCGATCTGTTAAAAAGCGTGGTTTGTAAATAGGCAGCAGGAGAAGCATGCTCATTTCTATTGCTCATATCCCTGCATTAAGGACGCTTCTTTTATTTTAAGCTGGTGCCAGGGTTTGATGAATTGAATGAGGTTTTTAACATGCCAACAGATCAACAAACACTCTTTCCCCTGAGAACTGAATTGGCAGGCGGCCTGGAAAATGCCAGGATTTCAAGGGTTAAAGCCTTGCGGAAGAATGTCATTTCCACGAGCTATTTTCCCCACCCCCTCAAAGATGATAAATTATTACTTGATGCAAAAATAAAATGGCTATCACTAAGCAGCTTTGGGTCAGTGAGCTGCCAGCGCAGCAGCCCATGGAGGATGGTCATCTTGAAGGTGCTGCTTCTCATTTTTAAGGTCTTCATTCACATTCTTGAAGTCAGAAATATTTTGATGGTGTTGCTGATGCTGCCCTGTCCTCCTGGCTCCTCATCTATCCCCATGGAGAGGGAATTTTGTTAGTTTATTGGGATGGAGAAAAGCACCCGAGTACTGTTTTGCAGCTGTCCCAGTTGTGCCACCCTTCAGCGACACCTTTACTGGGTTGCCACCCTGGGGTTGAGAGATATGGGGTGGGTAGAAGCTGAGCGTGGTCCTACCACTCAGAAACTGGGGAGCAATCTGAGCCGCAGGATTTTGCAAGAGACAGGGGAGACCCGTGCACAGAGCACTAAACTGGGAGACAGAGGTGGGAGCTGCTGGTCTTGACTCTGCCATGGGAAAGTCACTGTGGTCTCACTCCGCTTCTCTTTTCCCCATCCTTAAAACAATATAATACTAAAACACTATATGAGACTATTATAAAGGTCTTCATGTATCCAATAGACAAAGTTTGCTTTGTTTTAATATACATTTTTAACTCCTTCCTCACTTCTGCATGGGTGCGTGTGTTAATCATGAGGACAATCAGCTTTTCCCTCTTTAAACTAAGCTTGGTAATTTGTTTTTAATAAAACCTCTTGTAAAAGAGGAGGGATGGATGTTGAAATGAAATTAAAATTCTAATTTACTTTAGAAATGACCCAAGAGTCTAATAGCTTTGGCTGGTACTTGATCAAGTCCCAAAATAAATGCTGTTTCTCCCACACATGTTTTCACAATAAGACAGGAATAATAAGAGCAAACAATAAGCCTGAAGTCAAGCTGTTAAGTCATTAAGGATTTTACCAAATGGCTCTGATTCCCCTCTATTTATTAACAGCTCTCAGCAAGCTGTGGATCTTGATTATCTTGGTGTAAATCTGCAGTGATTTCCTTAATATCGGCCAAGTTACCTGCCACGAAGAGCACTATCATTGAATTTAGCTCAGCTGCAAGCTCCTGAGCGGTCATTAAAGCTATCTAATGGCATCCAAGGGGAGGAGAGGAACTATTTAGGCTCTTATTAGAGGAAGCTAAAGAGAAGAAAAATATCGCTCAAACATCAGGGAAACTTGCTGACAGTGAGAGATGTATTGGGCTGTGAAGTAGTTTCCTATGGGAAGTGGTGGAAGTTCTGTTAAAATTAGCCTGGACAAAGCACACCAGAGCTCCCTTTCTGCTGTCATCTTGCCTCCCGTTGCTGGCCTTGCATACCTGTTTTTCCAGAGCACAATTCTTTTGTGCACAGAATCTGCTCACCTGCCCTTTTTCAAGCAGGGCTTGTCTTCCAGGTCCCTTTCACAGCCTCAAGCCTGCGTGTCTCTGTCGTTTAACCCACAACCCCCCCCCCCCCCCCCAAAATCTGCATCAGGTTGGGGGACTGAATTTAACTTGCATTTTAGCTGGACTTGCCTTGAACAGCCAGGGATGGGGGTGCAGGCAGTTGCTGAGGTTGCACAGTATTTCTCACCCTGACTTGTGCTTTTTAACAGTACACCTTCCAGGGGAAGAGAAACCGAAAAGCAAACTGTGCTTGCTATAAATCTATTTCAGCCGCTGTCTAGAGATGATAATTCCCCTTTTCCAGTCCAGGGCTCGGGAGGGGGTTGCTGGTGCTGCTTTACAGCTCTGGCAATCTTATTGATATTCTTTATTGCATGAAGCCTTGTCTTGGGTGTCAGGATGGGTTTAGTGCTTCTTCTGTGACCAAAGCACATGCTGCTTCGAGCATCAACGTGTGGTACTTTGCTGGAAGGTTCAGCTGGCAACGGCATCCTGAGAAAGATGCAAACGACATTCAGAGAGGCATGAAAGCAGTTCTCGAGAACTGGTGTGACTTAGGTGTCTTGATCAAAGGAAAAAAAAACCCCAACCCCAACTGCCTATTGTACAAGCTGCAAAGCAGGAAAAAGAGCTGCTCGTGGGGACTGCTGTTTTAACTGCTATTTTAACGGTGTAACTGAGTACTCTCGGACACGTGTGTGCCATGGAAATAGGTGGATCAGCCTGGAGATTTCTCTGTCTCCATTTTGCAGAGTCTGTCTTGCTTTGGTAGCATTTGGCAGCATTAATCTTTGCTCTAGAGCAAGAGGGAGATCAGCTCATGTTTAGGTGAGATGGTTTACGCTTGTTTGAGGTTAGGATCAGGGGACGGCTGTGTGACAGGCTAGGACTGAGCACCTTGCCCTTCATTAGCCGAGTTGCAGAAATGGGCTCCATGCACCTTCTTTGTTTTACCCAGCTGCAGACTGACCCAGCTGCAACGAGATTTAAGCAAACGTGTTTTAACGCCTCGTTAGAGCAGGCTGGTAGGGTGTGCACAGATGCCGAGATTAGTTAAGGCTTCTCAGCCACAGTAACTTGCAATATGCGTGTTTTTGTGTTGCTCTAAGCGCAAAGAGAAATAGGCTCGTTGTTCTTTTACCACGTAGGTGAATTAAAAAGAGAAGTTTAAAAAAAAAAAAAATACTGGTGTTAGAGCAAAAGTTAGTAATAACAAGCAGGAAATGATGATAATAATTTAATACACATACACATGCAGGTGTTTCACATTTGGCCATTAGTCACAGAGCGCAGTGGGAGACGCTATCTGGAGTCCCTGTTTGCTAAAGTGGTGAGTGAGGCACAGCTGAAGCAGGCTCTGCCCTTTGCCTGGATGTTTGCTAACCGCTGGCTGGCCCCCAGCAACAGCGAAGCCCCCCCCCCCGGCCCTGTGAGCGGGGAAGGTGTGGAGGGGAAGGCTGGGAGCGGGTCCCAGTGCCTCTGGGAGTGATTCGTGGATGCGGTGCAGAAGTGGAGGCTGAAGGTAAGGCGGTTGCGCTGGCTCTGTCTAGAAGATGACTCGGACAAGTGTTTGCATCTGCAGCGGTTACAGTCGGTAGCGCAGGAGGACTGCAGAAATCAGAAGAGAGGCATTTCGGAGGAGCCGGAGCTTCTGTGTCCTCAGAGAGGTTAAAGCAGTGGCAGCTCTTCCGTCTCGCAGGCTATGCTGTGTATTGGCACGATGAAAATAGCCGTTCCCCTTGGCTCCAAGTCATATCCTGCCTGAGTGAGCCCTTCCGAGCCCAGGCTACTCCCCCTTTACTCTTTCCTCCCAGCACCTTTAAGTCACGTTCCCCAAAACACAGAAAGTGCATTGGCCCTGCATTTTCTGCCGCGCATTTAAAGGAGAGAGGGAGAAACATCGACATACTTGAAAACAGAGCCAGATTGCAGCTCCTTCACCTCAGCTACACAAATGGGCTAATCGATGATTAAAAATCACATCTAATGAACAGCACTGGTAGAAGGACTTGCTCAGAGGAGTACATCCCATGCTAGGAACGACATGTGAAACTGTGATGTGCTCCTGCGGGCTGAGATCGTTATTTAGCGCACTGCAAATTACTCAGGAATATAAGTCTCAGCAATGCAAGGGAGAGCTTTAGCAACGGAAATGTAAGCTAATGCGGGAAAACAGAAGAATGTCTCCTGAAAACAGCAAAGTTCTTTGTGAAAGAGATTGTTTTTGACAAAACTTTTACAGGAAAGGTGTTGATCTCAACAAACTGGCCTTTTTTTTTTTTTTTTTTTCTCTCAAAAGAAAAAAAAAATGGCAACGACTTCCCACTGATTCTACAGCAAAGGAAATATGATCTCATCTTCCCTCAGAGTAGCTCCATCAGCTTCCAGGTGATAATTCATTCACCATTGTCAGGCTCTCATCAGTTTACACTAATGGATCTGTGTGTTTGCATTGTTGATACAACACATCTAATCACAATATCTGCTATTAATACAGACATTTTTCCTCTTAACTTTTCCAGCTTAAACTCATTACAATGATAGTCTGGTCCTAGCTTTATATGGCTGTGAGAAAGCGCAGGTTTAGCAGATGCTATCAGTTTTTATGCCTTTTGCAGCAGGGCATCTAATGTCCATCTCCATTTCCGCAGGCACCCCTGAGATGATGAGTTACTATATGGACACAACCATCGGCAACACAGCCCCTTATCCTTTGGCTCGCCCTGGAGTGATGGTAAGAAAGGAGTTTGGGTTGTTTTTCTGTCCCTAGAAGTGGGTTTTCTCTTTGGTTGCTGCAACTTTGCTGGCCTATTCACTGACATGGCTTGGTGTTGACCACTAAATTGTTCCAAGGTTTCACGCAGTTTTCAGAGCAGTGTCCAAATGCTGTTTACCCAGAGCTTATCTGAACCTCTCGAGCTTGCAAACTTCAACTGGAAATAGAATCGCTGCATCGGATTTCCTGCACTTGTGTTTGGAGGAGGATTGTTAGGGTAACCATTGTCCCGGTGCCTCCGCTCCCCGTGCTGACCTTCACCTGCCGCAGATGAATGTAGTGGGATCAGCACAAAGCAGATGAGGCTTTGGAAAATGTTCGGTTGGTTTTCTGGAGTTTTTGGACAACTTTGGTGCTCCCTCTCCTAAGCCAGCGCCTTTCTGTCTGTGCAGCTGATGAGTGGTTATGTATAATATATGTTAGAGTGTGAATCCTGGGCGTGCCCATGCTGGCTGCCAGCAGCTACGGGACAGGTTTGACCATGCTTCGACCCTTATTCCGAGAAATCACTTTACTAGACATATGCCCAAAGAAATTCTGGCCAGTGTTAAAGATCCTAGACAAGGTCAGATGAAAGCTGTAACTCTGAGCTGAGACACCAGGCTGCACAGACGACTTGCTAGAAAGCAAAATTTTCACCAAATTAGGAAGAAAAGACCACTCTGACACATGAAATATTTCTAACACAGCTCACTATTTTTCCTTTAAATGGTTCCAAGCATGCATTTGGTTTTAAATATTGATTGGAAACAAAGCAAAACTATTTCCCTGCGGGAAATAATAAAAATTAAAAAAAATGAAAACATCCTGAATTTATTTATATGTGTTGCTATCCTCTTATATAGAGATATACACATATATGTACCATATATATATATTATATGGTATATATGTATTTACACATATGTATATATGGCAAATATGTATATAAGGTATATACATATATACACACTATATATACACATATGTATAAAATAGGTATGTATAAAATAAAATGAAAATTATATCCTGGGATTATTTCCATATACCTATATATGCTTGTATATATAATACATATATTTTCTTTATAAAGTATAAATATCACTTTATATACAATAAAACCAAACACGTGTAATATATAATGACAGTTATAACCAAGATTACATATGTGTGGGTATATACGTGCCTACATCACATGTATAATCAATACATGTATATACATATATAATGTATTACGTGTAAGTGTGAAATACAGTATATTATGTAATATATGTGTAACAAAACGTAAGTTTATATAAGTACACATCTGTGTATATACTTCATGTGTGCATACCACATATATATATATACAGATGTATGTATACACACATATAGATGTCCATGGACACATAACTATAACTAACATAAATACAAATAATGCAAATATAAACATATTATTTGTGATTATTATCAATATAAAGAGGCATATGAACATAAATCTGATGGCTTGCCCCAGCTCCCACCAGCGTGGGACCGAGCTCCCCCATAGTGCCAGGGCTGTGACCCGGGGCAGGGCCGCGACCTCCCCACGGTTTTGGGGGGGCTGTGGGGCTTCCCGCTGTCCAAAAATAATGGTTCCAGCTGGCAGGGCTGAAACGAGCCCGCTCTCAAGCAGGGTGTCCTCCCCACGGCTGGCCCTGAGGAGATGCCCCTCCTCGCCGCCATCTTGCTGAGCGCTGCCTCACTGCGGGCCTTCTTTTTTTTTTTTTTTCCTCACGTTTCTTTAAAAAAATGCCTTTTCAGCCTCATCGTCGCGCCCCTCAGCCAGGTGAGTTTGGATAACACTGTTTCTTCAGAGCAAACCCTGAGGGCCCAGGGCTTCGTGCCTGATTTGAGCGGGGGGGGAAGGCACGCTGCCACCTTGAAACGGGGCAGCCATTTCAGGGTCCCGCTCCCCTGACGCTTCTCCCTCTCCTGCTCCCAGAAGCAAGGTGCTGCCGGCCCCTGTGAGGATCCCTGGGTGACCTGCGGCTTTCAGTCCGCCTGCTGCCAGCCGAGGACGTGCTGCCCGCTCTGGGATGAGCCTGCCACGCAAGAAGTGCCCACCGGCCTGGAGCACTACAGCACGGGTAGGACACCATTTTGGGGGTGGGTTTGGAAACTGGGATGGCGCCTTTCCCCCCAGTGCCTTGGGGCTTGTTGGCATGCTCAGGTGAAAAGACGGGCCTTAAAGGCCCGCCACGCTCTCGTTTGTTGTCCAGCGTGTCCTGCTTGTCTCCTTCCTCCTATATTTGCTTTCTGCCCCGGTCCTGACAATTTATTGGGGTGTTTTGCCCTTAATGCAGCCACAAGGCACCTACCACAGCATCACCAGGTTGGTACCTGCCTTGCTGGCTGTCAAGGGTCTCCCTCAGTGGAGATGGGGCCAGAAAGCAGATAAAAACCTTAAAGCTGCTTTGTCTAACTCTTCTCCTCCTGTCAGAGTGATGCTGAAGGATGGGAGCTTCCTTCTTCCCTGCCATGCTGTGGGTGCCCAGCTGGGAGAACCCCTCTCCTCTTTCGGGTGGTGATTTTGATGTCCTGTGTGCACCTCCCTTGGATTTAGGGACTTCAGCCCTGATTGCTGCTCCCTGGGGTCTTGACAGACATGGGCGTCTCCGGGAAGATACTGTAAGCAAGGTGGACCTGCCAACCTGCTCGTTGCATCTTCAGCATTTCCCATGGCATTTGCAGGACTGATGTCCTTGCCAGTGGCTTTGGAAAATGGCCTTCATGGAGGGTTGCGAGGAGCCGGGGACTCCCAAGGTTTAATTCCACTGTGGTAGTGATTTTGGGTCTCTTGCTTTTGTAGCTTATTGCCTTGCTCCTTGGGAGGGTAGTGGCATGGTCTTGAGGTAACCACAACTGGAGATGTGTGGTCACGCTGTGCTGTCAGGGCTGCATGGTTGCAACGTGCTGCACAGCTAAAACAATTCACTGACTTGGACTAGATGATCCTCTTCTCTAATGCATTCATAATTTGAAAGTCGTTACAAAATCGCCGGTGACTAATTCTTGCCCTGCACGTTGTTCAACCCGTGAATCTTCAAGCTGAGCTTGCAGTTTGGGGCTGCTTCTTGTATAACCAACTGGCAGTGCAGATGTCGGGCGGGCAGTTGGTCCTCCTGCCTGCGGGACGGGTGATGAAGTATCAGCAAAGAGCCCCGTTGTGCTGTGGCAGAGGAGAGGGCTTAGGTACGCCGTGGCACAGGCCAACTGCAGGAACTAAGTGAAAAAGCTCAAGTTGCATGAATGTGACCTTTGTGAAGGGCCAATATGAAGTTTATGTTTCACTTAAGTCCCACATAAGCCTATCATGAAGCACTTAAATCCCATGTAAGCTTTTGTATGGCATGTGCTGGTCTTCTGTGACTTGTTCCCGGCTCGTTAGTTATGCACATTGGCCCCTTGGGAGGGGAAAAGCCCTGATGTTTAGAGACTTTCTGCAGCTAAAGAGTTCAGCAGAACCAGTGACTGTTGCGGTCAAATGTACAGTTTGAAATCTCTCCTTGGCAAATATTCAGGCATTTTGATTTTTTTTTTTTTCTCCTTTGGTGAGCACTTGTGTGTGAGTAGGAGACGGACGCAGAGCACTGCGCCTGTGGCTGGAGCAAAACTCTACTGCCTATTCCCAGCCGTTCTTATTTCAGCTATTTGCTCAACTCCTGTGGGTGACCTCTCTCAGCATGATGTCAACTCTGCTCTGATGAAATCTGCCCTTGCAGCATTTGGATTTACTCAAACATTTTGCAAATCTGTGCCTGGAAAGTTTTCTTTGTGTTTTTTTCCCTACTCTCTCCCCTTTTCTGTGAAAGTGCTCTCTCCAGGGACCAACATATCTGCAACGCAGATCTTCATTACTCCATGCTGGGTCTGTGAAATTTCTTGTTGCAGAGACTGGAGCCTGATACAAACCTCAGTGAAGCCAGTGGGAAAAAAAAAGCTGTCATTGTCTTCAACAGGTTTCAATCAAACTTTCAATATATTGGGATGGGTAGGAAAGGCCTTTAATTCTCTTGCAGTACCTAAGAACTACTTTTCAGTTCTTCCTGTTGCAATGCAAGGTACTCTTTCTCTGATTTATTTTTTAAATACTGCTGTTTCTTCCGTCTAGAGCAGTTTCTAATTTTAAATGAGAGGAAACTCTCATTTGTATATGCCGCTAAGAACGGTCTTTCATTTCTCCTTTGTGTTTCGGGTGCACATTAAAACCATTTGTCATCTATTCTTCTGGTGTACTAGAGGCTATTTTGGTTTTCATGGTCTTGATGTTGGTGAAAGAAACAAGTCAACAAGGAAAATGCAAGTGTGAATATATCCTCTCGCAATAGAAACCCACAACATTTCTAAAAGTTTTAGAGCTGCTTGCGTTTAGAGAAGATATTTTGCCTTTGAAGCTTGGGTGAGTTTATTTACATTGTGCTTGAAGTCCGATAAGATTATTCAGTGATATGGGGATTTAGCTTGTTGATAAAGACAAGAAGCGGTGGTGATGTTTTTTTGATTAAAAAGCAAAAATTTGGAAATGGTATAGAGTCAGTTTTATTTGTTAGCTTGCTACCACAATCTGTGGTGCATATGTTGGGCCTATTACTGCCCAGAGAATCAACCTAAACTGGGTTCTCAGCAAGCAAAGGGCACATCCCAGAGGTGGTAGAAAAAAAACTAGCAAGAAGGGAGCTGCTGCCTGTTTATGAAAAGTAGCTCTGCTCCTTGGACAAGTGGGAATACGAGTGTAAAGGCCATTGCACCTTAGCTGAACCATCTGGCAGCCCAAAATTAAGGGTGCCATGTGTCTGCCCGAAGCAGTAGGGTTGCTGAAAGGATGCTGAAAGCCACACTTAGTGCCGTATGTTTAATTCATAGAGTAATAGTATCCTAATATTAGCCTCTGGTAATATTTTTTGGCTTATACAAGGTTAGGCATAAAACTGGAGTGGAGGAAAATATTTGATAGCGGTATTATAATTTCAGCACGGACATAGTCCTGGCTGTGCTGCCTTTCTGAGCCAAGGCCACTTTGACAACCCCTTCCACTCTGAACGGGTTTGTTTTCCTTAGTGATAGGGGAGATAAAACTGTTGTTAATGGCAAGCGAGGGATGAAACGACTCTGGCTGAAGATGTTTCTACGGCTGTTGTCGTGCTGAATTAGCACACTTGGACTGAAGGTGCTCCCAGCCTTTTGGACACTACAGGAGCATTTTGGGGAGTGATCCTGCTTTCACTGAGACAAATGGGATTGTCTTTGGGATTTTGCAAGGCAAGAAATGCAATAAAAGTATTTTCTAGAGGAGAAATTAGAGCTGCATCTCTGACTCTGCTTCCCAGGCTAATGAAAGCAGTCCTGCTGATTTCGGTCAGGCTTCTTGCACTGAGACACTGTCACAAATACAAGGCATCACCTTAGGCTCATCCCTAACAGCCAGTGTGATTCAGGCCGGTGCTGTGGGAGGGCATGGTGCAGAGACCAGCCTTGGCCAGTCTGTGGCTGATGCTGTCTGGCCACATTAGCTTGGTGCCACCTCTCAGCCCAGAATATTTTGGGTTTATTAGCTTTGCGGGTGGCATGTCCCTAATGCAGCAAACCTGCATCTGACTCCCTGGAGCTTCACGGACATTGGGTCCCTGCAGCCTGGGCCATAGTGGTGGTGTGCTGGGTTTGGCAGGAAAGCAAAGCCCTTGTAGCTGGAGCCACGCATTGCAGCATGCCGCGTTGCCCCACGCCCACGCAGACAAAATAGGGATGCCCTCCCTTTGCCCCCACCCTGCTGACTCTGGCTGTGATCTTCCTTCAAGCCCAGCTCTCAGCTCAGCCTGGACTGCAGGCAGGAGTCCCACGGGGACCGCCTGCATCCATGGCGAACTCTCCCTGCTTTTCCCCACGTTGCCCCCTCCTTTGCCGCGAGACCTACTCTTTCCCTGGTGGAGATCCCGGGAGGAAAGCTCTTTCTGTGAGCGGTTTCTGGGCCAGCTTCCAGGCCCACGCTCGGAGGAAGGGGGCTTGGGGAGGAGGAGAGAGGGGGGGAAGGTGAAAGCTGACCAGGCTCAGCCCGATGGCTTCTCCAGCTGCAGCACATTTTCCGAGCGAAGCTTTTTTTCAAAAAAAGAAAAAAAAAAAAAAAATCTGCATTTTTTTTCATGTCCTTTTATCCTATTTTTAACTGCGGCCTCCTTCCTTTTCTCAGCCTCCTCCAACACTTCCCCCCTCCCCTGCGCTGCTGCTGCCTCCCCCGCATGCTCTCCGCAGAGATGAATGGGCGTCTTTTCACAGGGCACGCACATCTGCTTGCGGCTCGAGACCTAGCAGGACTTCTCAGGCAGTTCTCCTGGAGGAGACCGGCCAGTCTGTCCTCTCCCTCCTTAACAAACGAGGAGTGGGGAAGGGAGGACGTGGAGGAAGGTGAAGAGAAACAGAACAGGAAAAAAAAAAAAAAAAAGGGCGTGAGCCACCACGGGGAGGGACGAGCAAGAGCCAAGGCGATGGATGCTAATTTATTTCAAGGCTCAACAAAAGCCGTGCACAAAAATCCTGCCTCTGCCCAACCTGCTGCTAGTTGTTCTCCCAGATCTGCAGCTTTCCCTGGCCATTTGCTCTGGCCCAGGGGATGAATGAGCCCTTTCTGCTGGGCTCTGTTGTCATCCTCTGGCCAGCGAGGTGGTGCAGTCTCTTGGGGTCTGGTGCTGTTTATAGCTTGGTTGGAATGGGTTTTTCTTTGACCTTTTTTCTTCGTGGCAGTCTTTGGGTGTTTCATTGGCTCCAGTTAAAGGCATGTCACACCTACTATACTTGGGCCCTCTGGGTTTGTTGAAGGACGCGCATAATTTTCTCCATTAAGAGCACTTACTCCAATCTGTCGGTGGAGAGAAAAGATCCCTCTATGCCTTGTGAATGGATTGCAGAGCTGTGGGCTGCCTGTGGTGTCTTAGACTCTCCTGGCCCTTTTGCGAGAGCCCTGTGAAGGATGCTGAGCAGTTACTGGTTTGCCCTTCAGGTCACTGGGAGCTGGACTCAGTGTCTGATTTGTGTGGATCCTAGTTGTTTCGCAGGTGAGAAAAACATGACCCTATGATACCTACTGACGCTCCCTCTGCATCCCTCACTGTAACCTGTTGCAAGTCAGCACTTGGAGAGGTTTATTTGCACTGAAGCAATAGCATGACAAAAATCCAGGCTTTCGCTTTTCCATTTGTTTCCTGCTTGACTCTGGAAAAATCCCTGTCTCGCCTCTCAAAGTCAAAACCCAAGGGAGCTCCCTGCACGTTGGGTCATCACCAGAGAATGAGCGCTGAGCTCTTTTCCCACTTGAGCTGCAGACTGGTGTCAGCTGGGGATCAGCTGCCGTGCAGGGAGGAATCGTGGTCTGAACAGGGCGTTGGTCCCCTGGATGAGGCTGGGTGAAAGCTGGAAGGTCGTTGCTTGTTTTTGAGTGATGCCTGCAGATTTGCTGAGGGCCTTTAGTATAACAGGGGGATGGGAGCTCAGCAAGAGGGAAAACACAGGTTAGCATGCTGCACCAGGATTGTCGCAAAAACGAGCGGCAGCACTGGCAGCTTCACTATGCCATGGGGAAGGAATAATTTGGTGTAGAGTCAAGGAAGAAAGGGACTAAGCAACAGGCTATTCGGGGCTTCTGTGGTGCCTTGAAGATGACTGCAGAAGATGTCTTGTTTTGGGTTGGTCTTGGAGTAGGATTGATCCCTCTGTAGGGATGGAGTGAGGTGGACGTACCTGTTTTCTTTTTCTGGAGGAGAAGGCTATCCCGCGCCATCCAACACTTGCTTCACACCGGCCATGCAAAGCACAGCTGCTCTTTTTTTGAGCTTTCCCAAACTCCTTTGCCTACAGACCCGCGAGCGCTTGCCTCTGGGGAGAGTGGGCAGCAGAGCTCTCTCTCTCTAGAGTGTTTGGATTGCACATGGCCAGCCCTTCTTGTAGCAGCATCTAGGTGGGCTTTGCTGTGCTAGCATGGAGCAGGGAGGGCAGTGTAAGTCAGGCCAGCTACTATTTTCTCTCTGGAGGGACAGGGCTAGCTGGGTGATGCCAGGAGAGCTATGTGCAGGGCAGGCAGAGGAGGACATGGGGAGCGCGGTAGGCTGGGACCCTGAAAACTGCCTGTTTGTTTCAGCTCCTGGCAGCATGAAGCACCTCTCTCTCCTTCCAGATGTTCGCTGTGTTTATAGCTGCTGAAGCAAGAGACTGAACTCTCTCATTAATATGTTTCTCTCTCCCTTTCTCTCTCTCTCTCTCTCACATTGAAGCCAGAAGTCTCAGCTCAGAGGTTGCAGCTGGAAAGGAGCTGGGGGTGAGGGGTGGGAGAGAGAAGGGAGGTGTATGCAAGCCTCCCATCCCATTCAACTCCCCCTCTCCACTTTCCTCCCCCCGAATCCTCCCAAAATACACATGCCCCGAAAAAAGAAAAACACTAGCAGATTTTTTATTTCAGAAAGTAAACACTTAGGCCATGGGGGTCTGGAGGTTATGGGAAAAGAGGAAACCATTGGGCTAATCAGGCCGGGACACACTTCCCCTGCTGAAATAAACCAGAAATCATTGCATTACAGGGCGCCGCCGCGGTTAACCCTGGTGCTGCCAACACAGCTGAGTGCTGGGGAGCTGCGGAGAGCCCGTAGCCTGCCCACGCATTTTCCCCCAATCCCTGGTTTTTAGCCAGGGCGAAGCGCTGATGGGGAAGGGGAGCCAGCACTCTGCAACAACCCTTTGGCATGCCGGCCCTTTGGGAACGAGCCGTTGGGAATTTTTTAGTAGGAAATGAAACCTTTTTTTCTATGGTTTATGAGCCATCCTATAGAATTTCATACTTATTCTTGCCTGAGAACTCTGCCTGACGGTTGCAAACCTCTACAGAGAGGAAATCTTTCTCTGCTTGAATCAGCGAGATTTGGGGGTAATTTCTGCGGAGCTTGAAACGGTTTTCAGAAAGCTCTTTTTTTCATCCTTGCTAGATTTGCATTAGGTGTATAAATTATTAGATCACTGATTATTTGGTTGCAAACCCTTCGGGGACGAATCCTTCCTGCTGTCTTTTACTCCTGTGTTTGTAGAGCACCTAGCATATGGGATCTGGCAGTAAGATGGGAGACCCTCGATGCTCTTGCAGGATGACAAAGAATACCTCTAGTCCAGGTGTAAGTGAGCTAATGGGCCCTTTGTACCAACTTTACAAAGAGATCTCAATTTACCCTCTCTAAGCCTGGCCTTGGACTTCCCCTGGCTCCTTTCACAATCTGAGTTGCATACTATAAATGGGTGCTCGCTACCAGGTCTCACACATTTTGAGACCGCTGCAGCTATCTGTGTTTCAGAAAGGCTGGATCTCTAAGCATGAATGAATATTAGAGATTGTCTGTTACTGTGAGCCCGGGTCTGTTTGATAAGAGCTCCTCACCGTGATTGCTGACTCCCTTTACATCCTGCCAGGCTGAGATTTTCAGAGAAGCCCGGATGGGTTTTGCACCCAGCTCCTTGTTGCATCCAGGCTGCTTTGGAAGCCCCAAATCTTAGCAGGATGCCCATGCTGACACGGTCTGTGATGGAGTTCACGGCGCGGCACCCTAAGCTCTCCCACAAGCCTTCCCTCTGCTAGCAATTACTGAGAGGGAACAGGGCTGAAAGGAAAAGCCAGCTTGGAGCACTTTGTAGCCAAGGGAAAGTGATCTTTCCATTGACACTACCGAAGAAGGTTTTACCTCATCTGTTACAGTGTAAGCTCTGGCGGTGAAAGGTGCCATCACCGGTTCCTTGAGCCATCAGCCCGGCTCTTGCAACATTCCCACCAGAAGGCAAATCCCCAGATAGCGCACAACAGGGGAGCTGCAGACCTGCCGTGTCCCACTCTGCTATCTCAAGAATGCATTTGAACAGTAGCTGTTTCTGCAGCCTCTGGAGGTCGAGGCTTCAGATGGAAATCAAGCTCCATGGAGATAGTCCCACAGGGCAAATTTCAGAATTTTTGGAGTCGGTGTTCAGCTCAGATAAGCCCTTGAGAGCTCAGATACTTTATCTGAACCTTATCTGAGCTATTTGCATCACTTCAGTCTGAGAAACCAGGCTGTCAGACATTTGGGGAGGGGGGCAAGCTGTATGAGGATGGTCTGTCTTTTTTTTTTTTATTGTTATTTCTAACACACAGACACCTCCAGGAGGATTCGACTGTCCTATGCCCCATGCAGCTCAAGGAGCTTATATGCAGGCTGGATAGATGAAGAGCAGGAAGGAGAAATACCATGCTTAGAGCCACACAAGGGTAAGGACAGGAGTAGGATGAATATTACTTGAAAGCCCTGTAAGGGATTGCATCTTTCTGCTCTCTTTCTAAAATTGAATAGAAATAAGCTTGAGCTGCCCCTGCTGTCAATTGTGGATGGAAATGATTCCTCCTTTTCAGAGCAGACCCAGGTCTGAGCTTTCTCAAATGTAGTGTGCCTTCTGCACATTGTTTACTAGATGCTGTTTTGTGCATGTGAAGTTTCTCACCTTGTCTGGAGTGCCTGGGGGGAGGTACAGGGTCTGTGCTCTCTCGCTGTTCTCGGAGCATCTCTCCTCTTCATTCCTGCTTTGCAGTAATCAACTGTTTGACTGCAAGGATCCTGCAGTGCTTGGTCGGTATAACGCAACATCCTCTTCTCAGACTGTGGGGTGGTTTCTTTCATCTGAGCTCTAGATCCTGGTGGCTCTTCCCCAGCATCCGTGGTCTTTTTATGGAGGAAAGGTTCTCAGGGATAAGAACAGCAGATTTAGGAGATCTGGCTGAGATTACATGGTTTTACAGCTGGGATTTGGAAGACCTTGGCTACATCACTTACCAGAAGGTCTTTAGGCATCTAAACCCCACTGACTTCCATTGGAGTGAGATGCCTAAGTCATTCAAAAGGCTGCCTCTGAGCCACTGCGTAGCAGTTTCTCACATTGGGGATGCAGATGATTAATTCATTGCACATTTTATTGTGATGCTTAATTCATTGAGGTCAGGCGAGTGGCTGGATGTCCCTGGAGAACGGTGTTGTACAAGTGCTTGATATTGTAAAAAAAAAAAAAAAATAGAAGTCTTAAGCGACACCGAGCTGCTAGCATGGCTGAGCCCTTGAAGCTGCTGAACACGTGCTGAAGTTTACACAGCCCACCGGATGGACCTTCCCCTGTGGGTTTTTGTATCAATAGGCTTTGAAAAAGTTGCAGCGGGTCAATTGTTGGCTGTTTCACAATAGATGAAATACAGTTTCTCTCTCTGCAGCTGGTTCCTGGGAAGGGAGGCTGTCTCTCTGGCAGCAGGCAGGGCTAATGAGGCTGTGTGTGTACATCGGGAAGATGGTTTCTCTGCAGAAAAGCCATGGGAGACTTGCAGCAGGCGGCTTGCCGGCCTCCAAATGGCTCAAGTGAGGTGTGGGAAAAGCTTGAGATGGAGGGTGGAATTTTCATGCGGGCTTATTTTCAGCATTAGGCTTATGAAAGGAGATTCTCAGCCAGCGTGAGCAGTGCAGGTCCATCCTTTGGGAGCTGCCTTTGGAGACCTCTGATCCCTGCTTAGAGGCAGGGCTCCTCTTTTGGTGTTTTTTCTTTCCCTGTGAAGCTGCAAGGGCAGGTTAGGATTCAAGGCCAGAATCTAGCCTTTAAACCCCTGAAGCCTGCAGTGAGCCGGTGGGAAAACAGGGATGGCTTCAACCCACTCAGTAGGAACACTTCCATTGATTTCGGCAAGGGGGTGTGGATGGGCACAGACACCAAAAAGCAATATAATAAAGTTCATGACAGGACTTCCCTTCCTGGAAAGGGAAACAAGGCCGCTGACACGGCATACACTGCGTGAGCAGGGGCGCATGGAGTGGCAAAAACACTTGTAGATATTCATGCTTCCCGTAGCACAAATAGGATGGAGCAAAAAAACCTGCTTCACCAAAGTGGAGATTTGATTTCTAAGAGCTGGTCCAAACTACTTCTCCCTAACTCATCAGCAACTGTTTTTCAGGAGTCAGAAATGCCTTTCTCCCCTGGTTTGTGTGATTCACTCTCCACTTCCTAAGTTCAAGGGGGGCCAGAGGGCACTCGTTTTGGCCAGACTGATGTCAGCATTGAGGTAGAGTAGGGAAAAAGGAGGAGATGCCCCAAGGGAGTCTGTTCATGGAAAATTTCTAATTCGGTCAGTTCCAGGCATCTCACAGAAGAGCCTGCACTTGGGAGATTTCAACCCAGTTTTGCAGGCTCAAGAAGCATGACTAATTATGGAAGGTAGTGATGGAAATAAAGCTGGCATCTTAGTCCTGCCCTGGACCAGGTCTTTGCCATGCTGCAACCTTGGGGTATCTACATCTGTGAAATGTCTCCAGAGATGACCAGACCTTCTCTTCCCCTGCTTTGCATCTAGTTACTGCCTATCCCCAGGAGACCAGATGCTTCCTTTGTCTGGCAGCTTTGGTTGTGTTTCTATCCAGGCAAACAGCTACTACATGAAAGCACTAACAGTTTCCCTTGCTTTACAGTAATCAAAATGACAGGATAACGAGGCAGCCCAGTAGCCTGCTTTGCCTTCCACTTGTGCTGAGTTCCAGGCTGGTTGTCAGCTCAGTCCCCTATCTAGATGAAATACGTCTTTTTTTACTTTTCTTCTTGTTGCTGCCAAAAGTGACAGATTGTTCTGCGGAAATCATCAATATTTTGTCAAAACGAAATCCAAACATTTCCAGCCAAAACTCAGCATTTTCTGGTGTTGGCTGTGTTGATGCAAAAACAAATCTCTGTGGGAAATGCCAACATGGAAAGAAAACGGAGAAATAGGTTGGGCTATTCTGCAGAATATTCTCCTGGCTCTCTGATTCAGAAGTGTGTCTGAGGGGCTGCAAGGCAGAGGGTGGTTGAACCCAAGAGCTTAATCTGGACCACTCGTATGTTTATTTAGATCAAATTGGTGTAAACAGATGTGGTCTGTTGACATGCACAAGGAGCCCGGTCTGTGCAGTTTGTGCCACAAAGTAGGTGTGCACAGTAAGTAACGATTCTTGCTCCCTGCTTTCCAATACCAGGACATGATGCTTCATCTACAAGCTACAGCTTCAAGTTAAGGGAACTTATTTTTAAGGTTTCATCCATCTGCTCTTGCCTCATTCATGTCGTCCTGTCTTCCTTCCCCCTACATTTGCACCTAGTAAGGCTGTCGGTCTGCCTCTGTGTTTAGTGTAGCAGATACTTCTATAAACATCCATCTTCTGAAATCCCTCCCCGGGGGCCTCGCAGTGCTGTAGTCAGCAGCCTACAGTGGCACCGGACTGCAGTGGGAGGACTTTCCGCTCCACACCCACCTGAAAAGAAATGGTTTTATCGGGGCTCTCCCACGCCTGCCAAGTGCATCTCGATGCTCCCCTCCCCGTTGCTGCCGCTCCTCACTTCATTAGCGCTGGAGATGTTTATAAATGGAAGAGATAATATTTTTCGTTTCCAGTTTGGGTTTCCAGGGCAGCCACTTTCTAAAGCACTTAGGAAGTTTAGAGAAGACGAGGTTATATAAACGATTTTTCCCCCCCGGGCTCTTATTAATCAAGTGGCTTGTGGAGCCATTCCCATAGCTTTGGGATCAAGGGCACTAGCTAGGTGAGGGAAGGCAGGCAGTTAATACAAGACATCTTTTTCTTGGCTCTTACCCTTTTTTTGGTAGGATTGCAATGAATGAAGCAGTCAGACCTGGCTGTTGGGGTTTGAAAGCAGCTGGAGGACTGAGTAGCATCCTCCTAGGTTACATTCAAACTGTGTTTTGGGCTTGACTCTTGTATTAGCCCCTTCTAGGCCTTCAAGTGAGTCATGTAGCATCTTTTAATGATGATTTACCTGGCCCTGTTGATGTGTCCCTGTAAATTTAACTATTTGATGTAAAACATCTGCATTTCCTGAGCATAGGGTAAATATGACTTCAATAGCAATGGGCAATGAGTTGATCCTTGCGCTTTTACAATGAAACCCTATGGACATGCATGCATACACACACACTAATTAATGTATTCCCGGGCAAGCCCCAATGCATTTCTAAAGCTTCCCAGCATTTTCCCACCCAGGCTCCAACAGTGGCTGCTACCCAGGATAGCTGTGAGCAGCACAGGCGGCTCATGGGTTTGGAAGACAGGAGCAAGCTTTCATTCCCATTAGAATGAAACCAAGCTCTGCCTCCTCCTTCGTGTCCTTCCTCCTGCTGTCTCCCCACCATGAGAGCTGAGGAATGGGGTCTTTCTGTTTTCCTTGGGTGGATGGAGCTCCGTCTGTAGCGGCAGGTCCAGCTGTTTCAAGCCTGGATCCAAAGGTCCACAGGAAATCAGCTCATTAGTCTGTTGACCCACCTTCCCAGTTTTCCAGCCATGCTCTCTCAGTGTGAAAATAATGATTTAAATAGCCAAGGGTGGAAAATAATGATTTAAAGGGGGTAAAGGGGATATTTGCAACTATCGCTGACTGTAGACTTGGCAGAAGGAAACTGTATTTCTTCCGGGTCCTGGAAGCGTGTGAGAAAAGGTGTTGAACATCTGGAGTGATTTAGCAGTTTCGTGCTGTTGTGCGAGGCTGCACACTCGTGGTGGTGCAAACGTAGCTCGGCCCGAAGAACCGGGATGGGTTGACGGAGAGAAAAGCTGCTCACGGCGTTTGGCTTGAGTAGGTAGGTGCAGGTTGGGTGTTGCAGAAGAGCCATGTCAACCTCCTCCAGGGACAGATGATGGGTTGTGGTGGCCCCTGGCCTCCCTGAAGCGTTGCTCAGGACATTGCAGACGGCCCTTGTGATGTTTGGTGTATCGTCTGAATGAATTTTCTTGACTTGCCAGAACTAATTTTCAGATTGGAAGGGAACTTCAAGCGTCAGAGATATATTTTGTTTCATCTCACTCGTGATGCTGAAACACAAATCGGGCCTCCCAGCTAAAAAAGCAGGTTCATTTAGCTCATCCGCACCCGAGACCTACCCATCCTGCAGAAACCTCCTCAAAGAGGTAGGTGAACTAACTGGGCAAAAAGAGGGTTTGTTAACAGATTACTTTTCACTGACTTTTTTTTTCCATTTTAAAAGTCCAAAAATAGAAAGTTTTAGCTCAGGTTGAATGACAACACCATTTTTCCTTGTTTATTTTTTTTTGCTGTTTTAGCCCAATGGGAAGCATGTGAAAAAAACCCAAACTGGTTTGCATCAACCCGGAACATATTTAGAAAAAATATTTACGTCTGCTTTTTTCCCTCCAACTACCAGCAAAGCACAAAAAAAATAATAAATAAATCAGCTGTTTTCACAGCTTTTGCTGCAGGCGGTGGGGAAGCGGATAGGGAAGCAAACCTGTTTGTGTGCTGAACCCCCCTGTATCTCGCGATCTCTGTTCAACAGCCTTCTGAAGCTAATTAAAAAACCTGAAATAACTGGTGATGATGATGATAACTGTAGATGGCTGACCATACTTCCACTGGAGTCGCAGGCCCCTGCCGACCAGCTGTCTCTTCCCCATTTACACCAGCAAGGATTTAGGACCTAGGCGAACTAATCAGGAGACCCTCATGGGGAGAGAGGCGTGTTATTTAATTAGCTTTACAATGGACTGACTGGGAGGCACGTGGTGGCTCTAATGGAAGGAGATAGATGTCCTTTTAGCTAGGCTAATTGTTAGGAAATAGCAGAGTCTTTGTTCAGCCCCAGCATGTGGCCTGTGATCTCTCAGAGCCCAGGGGCTGCCCGCTTATAATTTTAGACAGATCTATTCAAGCCTGCTCTGTAGCTTGGGGCCGAACAAGACGGGTATTGTTGCAGAGCCAGGATCGCCGTCCAAGAAAACCACCCCGAAAAACCCAAACACGTGTAGAGAGGAATATTTCGCTGTCGTTTATTCACTATCGGGCCGGGTTGCCAAGCGGAGACAATTGCAAGTGAGGAGGTTTCCAGTGCCGGGCGAGGGTTTTTCCTCTTTGAAACACATACGCAGGCGAATCCTTCATCCCAGGAGCGATGCGGCGCGCTGAAGGGGATGTCTCTGCCAGCAGAGCCTGTCTTAGGAGGGCAGCTTTAGGGCTTTAATTGCTAATGTGGGTCTCACCCCCTTAATTCCCTTGCTGTGGGCATGGTGTACGTGAGGTAGTCGTGCCCATCGCCGAATTATCTCCACAGACTGGCTGTATGCACCTGTCATCTCATGGTCATGGTGGGACACTGGTTTGGGCTAGAGGGATCTTGGCTGTTGGATCAGTGTCTGTGCCATCCAGGGCCCTGTGCAACAAGGGGTGGGAATCCCAGTTCTCTTTCCTGAGCTTTCCCCTCAAACCTCTCTCTGGCGAGACCCCGTCATGGTCCCCAGCCCCTGGGCTCTTCCTTCGGGACTGCCGAACTGATGCTCCTAGCCCCTTGTGAAGCGAGAAAATGTCGTTTCATTAAAAAAGGGGGATGGAGGCACAAAGGTTTGTAAGAGGTCATGTGGAAATATTGACCAGGAATTAAACTTCCATCTCTTGAACCCCTCTGTCCCGGCCACAGCGTTAACCTGGGGGTCATTGCAGTCAAGTGTTTTATTTCCCTGTGCTGACCACTTCCAACCGGCTATGTGCAAGCGTGTTTTTCTGGTGGCTGCCATTTCTTAGGCTGTGAATTTGTATATTAGAGGTTGGTGCTGGACTGACCTTCTGTGGGAGGTGCTTGTGTGACTCCTTGTACATTCATGAAAGTGAAATGTGACTGTTACTTGGTATTTCTTGAACCAGTGGGTCTTTTTTTGATGTTGGTGGGTTTTTTTAAAGATTGAAAGAGCAGATAAGTGCTAGTGAATAGACTCTAGCTGTCCAGGAGACCTGCCTTATTAGCAATGACCCCGTTGCCTCTCCTTTGTAATCCCTCACCTGTGTCCCAGGGAAGGGGATCTCAAGGACCATCACAAATTGGTTCAGTAACCTCTGTCACCAGAAATTGGTGAATGCCAAGAGTGAAGTCACAAGCAGAGATGTGTTGCTTAAGTCTGAGCTGGCTGCATTTGTCTCTGCTATGAAGGAGGCTGCCCAAGAGATCTGACCAAAGATGAGAGGTCCTACAGGTGACGTTTGATGTGTATTGTCTGTGTGTGCTCAGAGTAATTGCGAGTATCAAGAGTTAAACAGCAAAAATCCTCAGGTTATGTTTACCAAGAACTCAGTGCTGTTACTTGAGGAGGAGAGGGAAAATGTACCGCGAGCAAACAGCGCTGCAGAACAGCTTATGAGGATTTTCCATCTAGCCAGTTCTTCCAGCAGGGTAACAAGTGAGTGACAGCACCCCCCGCCAACAAAATTCAAGGCAGAATTACATTGCTCGAGCCCAGATTAGCTAATCAGGTTATGAATCAGCATGGGACCTCTGGGAAACCAATAGCTGGAGGCACTTGAAGATGCTCAAGCAGCTTATGAGACCATTGATTGAGGCACCTATGGCGTGTGGACCGGAGCTGTCGCTCCCTCACAGCCACGCGGGGATGTGTGTGTGCTGGAGTCCTGACTCCTCGCTGGCCACAAAGATGCTTTTGTGAGCCATCTCCGCTGGGAAGTTAATGAGAGCAGGAGTTGGGGAGGCTCGGAGGCGGCTTCCTCTGCTCACGCCTGGAGGGCAATCAGAGGACGGTATTGTGGCAGCAATGTCTCGGGGCTGAGCCAGGGCCTGAAGTCTGGATCTCCGCAGCGTGAACAGAAACTTGCTTTTAATGCAGACAGCGCGAAGAATGGGGACTTTCCGTGACTCCAGCCCTATAACGTGGAGCAGTGAGGGGACCCCAGAGGCCACAGCCATCTGGGTCACAGAGGAGCCAATGCTTTTGTGATGGTCATCACCTCCTGGCCACAAATGCTAGATCTGAGAGCAGCCTGTCTTCCCTACAGGCAGCCGGGGGGGACACGCAGTACGTGCTGACTAACGAGCTCTATTTCCATGCCCGTTGCTTAGCCAAAAAGGGGAGGCTGTAGTCACCAGGACTACTAATCCAGCGTCCTTTTACCAGCGTAAAACAACTTACTCAGATACTTCCCAGCTATTACGGCGCTTGAAAGAATTTCTCATATCATTTTAAATTCCAGGAAAGGTATCTCCCTGGGGAATGGTCATGGCAGCTGCTTGTTCTTTCCTCTCATTGCAGAGGGCCACCTCCACACCCAGAGCCACCTCCCTGCTCTTTCCTTTCTTGGAGTGGTGGCTGCTGCTCTTTCCAACAATGTCCCCCTTACGATAAATCCTTTCATGTCTCTGTTTCTCTCTGGAACTGCACGACACGTTTTTTTTTTTTTTTCCCTTCCCCTTTGCCTCTGATTTTTGTCTCGTGCCCTCTGGATATTGTTTACTTGACAAAACATCAAACCGAAGCCCTGACCGCTTGCGGTCATTAAAAATCCCATGGCAGTTTTGGGGAAGGCTCCAATTTGGCTAATTACGTTCTGCCATAAATATCCCCCTGCAGTTTTAATTGGATATGGTGTTCTTCATTTCCTGTCCATAACAGCTGGGTGGTGTTGCTCTGCGTTATTACGTAGCCGTTGTATTTCACCCCAGAGGTGGCCACGTTTTGGTAGCAGCGGTGCTAGGAAAAGCTCCTTCTCCAGACTACCGGTAACACCTAATCCTGAGCCTGCTGTAATGAGAATGGGTAAATCCGAGGGAGAGGAGAAGCTTTCCCAGCTCCATAACATCTGGAGGATAGCCAGCAGCTGCCCGTTTGCAAAAGGGCCATGACAGGAGCAAATTTGGCCCTGCCAAAGGGAAAGAGCTGGCCCCAGCTAGGAGAGAGATCGTGGAAGAGCAGTCCTGCCCGCACTGCATGTGCAGAAATCACGGCAAAGGCCCCGGTCTCGTAATACCTTTCCTCAACGCTAAATGAATAATTATTATTATGCTTTTAAACCAAGGTTAGTCAGCGTCCCTGGGAACAATGTGGCATTACTGCCCATCCTTTCTTTGTTCCAAACTGTTGAAAAACAGTCAGGCTGCATTGTGGAGGGAGGGCAGATGGTTATCTCCAATCAACGGCACAATCTTTTGGCTATATTAATGGCAGGAGGGCTGTTCTCCACAACTCAGCATCCTCCCTCGACAGGAGAGAGCCTGAATAGATATTAATGTTGAATAACGACAGAATGGAAAAGGAGGGTGAGACTTGGATGTGGAAGAGGAAAGATTTTTCTAAAGCCTGTAAGCAGCAAATAGGAACCAGTTGCTGAGGCGAAGTCATGTTTGGCAGGTCTTGGACTCCAAATGGTCACATCCCAGCTGAAGAAACTAATCAATGGATTCCTTCCATGCCTTCTGCGAACACTGAGCCATTGAGCGGCTCAGCTGGAGTTCAGAGCCAGGGCTTTCATGTTGCAGGCTCTGAAGTGAACACAAATTAAGGCGGCCGCTAGGACAGAGTCGAGTTCGAAGGAGAGATTCAGCTGCCCTGGGAGGAAATCTCTGTCCGCAGCCTCTCCGTTCTTTTCCTCCACTTTGGGTTTTTTTGCCCCGGTGCTACTTTTGGAAGCATTTCTAGTTTCCCCGCACGTAGAGGCTGCCATATATTGCACAAGCAAAATGAAACAGAAGTTTGGGGGAGCATGGAGTTGGGGGGTAAGGCAGGGGAGTGGAGAAGCTCAAAGCTTCGCCGCAGCCATGCTGCACCAAGCTGTGGCTTAGTGTCATCGGCTTTGCAGCATCAGGGCTGAGCTGAGATGCCAAGAGCACGTGTATCTTTCCTAATAAAAAGCACACTAGCTGTGAGAAAAATCTTTATTAAAACCTTTGTACTGGTCCAGAAGAGAAGGAGCCCCATTACAGGTGCACTGGAGTTCAGCCAGTCCTTAAGACCATAACACTTGCAGGAGAGGCCAAGCCAAGTGCATCGGCCCGCGGGAGCAAGGCTAAAGCACAGACACCGCAGGGGCAGCCGCTGCCTCCTCTGGTGCCGCTTTTCAATCCCACCGGCAGCTTTGTCTGGGACCATCTCTGCTCATGAGAGCCTTCTCCTACGTGGCGTCGACAGCCCATCACCATCAGCGCCCGCTCGGGCGAGCCCCAGCGACCTCGCCACATGCCTCCTCTTCTGTTTCAGTCTGGGGATTGTGGTTTGCTGCAGGAGGCTGCGCTCGCTCTGAGCAGGGTGGATTATCGAGCACCGCCGAATTGGGGAGGGGGGAGTGCTTGGGTCATTTCAATACGGTTGGGACCGCAGGTGCTTTCTGATGGCTTCATCGCCGCGGCCGAGAACCCGCAGCCAGCTGCGTAAACCAGTTCCCCCCGCGCCAGCGCACACACACGCACGCACTCTCCCACACTCGCCCCGCTGCAGGATCGCAGCCTGCCTATGTGCACGCTCGCCCGGGAGTTTGCAGCGCGCCGAGCGAAGTGTAGGACGGGAAAAATTGTCAGGCTGCGATAACTGCATCGGGTTTCTCTTCCCAAGCCTGCTCTGGAAGGGATCATAAAGGCAGCTGTTTCTCCTGAATCCCCTTTTGATTTTCGACTGGAAATGTTCTGCTAAATCACCCCTCTATAGTTTCTTCCTTCAATCATTGCTGTCTACCCTGTATGGGGAAGAGGGGAAAGAAACCCAAAACGAAGGGCAGGTGCAAGCACATTAACCTGTACGGGGAGAGGCAATGGGGACTAAGTTTTATCCTTACAGCCATCTTCTTTGCACTTTCGGATTTCCAGGTTCATTCCTGTGGTAGGTTTCAAACCAAGGACCCACCACCCGAGGTTTCAAACCTTGTGCCTTGTCTGAGCGCAGCTCAGGTTCTCCAAAGCACACGGGGTTCAGGGGAGAGAGGTTATATATTGGTCATACAGCGAATCGCTGGTTCTACTTCGCTGCCGCAGCAATAGGTTGCCTATAACTGAGCTTGCAAGTAAATTGGAAGCACGATTGCCTGTAAAATTGGAAATGTGAGTGCTTGTCAATGGGTGAAGCGCCTGAAAGATGAACTTTTGGCTGGAGCTAACTGCCTGCCCGGCTTTGCTAGCTCTCAGACTTCCTGCTGGCTGTGTCTTGAGCTATCCACCTGGGTAAAACCGGCTCTCGATTTCTGGCCCCAGCACTGTGCAGCTTCTTTTAGTTTCACGAACTTTCCTTCTATAAATACACCTTAGGTGACTGAGAAAGGCACTGCTGAAGAAACTAGAAATAATCCTGAGCTGTAACGTTTGCATCTGCAGCTCATCTTTCAGTGCATTTGAAGGTTTCAGTGGTGTTTGCAAGCAGGACCCTGGTTCATCCTATGGGTTAGCAGGTAGCCCTGAACACCGGCAGCTGACTCACTTGGCTGCTCTCTGCCCGCCGTTACAGCCGGGATGTTCATTTGAGCCCATCTTTGATCAGAGCAGCCCGGTCTCTACCAGTGTGTTGGAGACTGTTAAGACTTTCACAGTGAAAGAACCACAAGAGCTGGTTGCTAATGACTTTATTTTTTTTTTTTTTTTTTAACACTTGTACCGGTAAATTGACATCTGTGAGTCATAATCTCCCTCCTGCTCTGCCGTTTGTGGTCTGAAGTTTGTGCTACCTAAATATAATAAAACATAATTCATGTGAAAACCGATATTCTTCTGTTAACTTCATGCCATGCTGGCACGATACTCATCTTGCATCTTTAAGATGCTTTTTATCCAGTCAGTTCCCATATCTTTTTGGCTTCCCACCTGTACAAAGCACACTGGTGAACAACCGCCCCTGCCCGTCACCCATCGCCACGCACCTGAGCGTGTTTTTGCACACACGCTCTGCCCTGACCGTGCCCGCACATTTGGATCCGCTTGATGCGAGCATGAAGGGGTGATGCGGGCGTGACAGGGTGATGCCAGCGTGAAAGGCGGCGGTTGGTGTCGCGACAGGCAGGGCGAAAGCAACTGGCCTGGTTTCAAGAAACATCGGGTTTCGGCAGGCCGTCGTGGCTCCAGCTCAGGGCTGCGTGCAGCCGGCGGCATTTTCCCGTGCTAAAACTGCAACTCTCTTTTCCCTTCGTCTTTTGGGGCTGGGATGCAAGCAGAGGTTGCGGCCGAGGCGCAGCAGCACCCAACTTTGCGCGGGTTGCGCTGACATCCCCCCCCCCCCCTTCCATCCCCCCCGGACTCCTCGCCTCCCCGGGCCGCGCCGTTCCGCCGGAGCCCGGGGCAGCGCCGGCTCCGCTCCCCGCGGCGCCGGGTGCCGGGGGCCGCCTCCGGGGCGGGGGCAGGCGGGTCCCTCCCCGCCGCTGTCACCGCTCGGGGCCGGCCCAGCGCCCTCCCCTCGGCGGCTCAGCCCGGGCCGGGGCGGCGGCGGCGGCAGCGGGGGACGGGCGAGGCGGAGCGGCAGCGAGGGAGCGCGGAAGGGGCGGCGGAGGAGCGGAGGGGAGCGGGAGAGAGGAGCGAGGGAGCGCGGAAGGAAGGAAGGAAGGAAAGGAGGAGGAGGAGGAAGAAGAGGAGAAGGAGGAGGAGGGAGGCAGGCAGGCAGGCGCCCGGCCGCCGCTGCCCCGGGCGCCCCGCTCCGCGCACGGCGGGGCTCAGCAGCAGCCGCCGCCGCCGCCGCCCCCCGGTCCCGGCGCGACGCCCCCGCGGCGCTGCCCCAGCCATGAAGGCGGCGGTGGACCTGACCATCATCAAGACGGAGAAGGTGGACATTGAGCTCTTCCCGTCCCCCGGTGAGCACCCTGCCCTCCCCTCCGTGTCCCCCCGTATCCCCCCCCCCCCCGTACCCCCCGCCCTCATCGGGGAGCCCTGTGGATCCCTTCTCCCCTTTTTTCGCAGCGAGGGCCGTGGTGGGGAAATATCTGCCCGGTGAGGGTTGGGTGGTGGTTTTTTTTTGGGGGGGGGGGGCTGTCTTTGGGAAGGGAAAACGAAAGGCACCCCCCAAGTTGGAGCGGAGCGGCGCCGCCCGGGCTCCGCCGCCCGGCCCTGCGCTCCCCCGGCTCTGCCCCGCAGCACCACTGGGGGAAGGCGAACTTGCTTTCCGAGCAGTTTTGAGACTTTTCACCCCCCTTACCCCCCCCCCCCCCGCCCCCCTTAAAAAACAACCCGCCGCCCCTCCAGCCTTCTTTTCTCATGCTTCTGGCATCTTTGCGGGGATGTAGACAAGCACCTCCGGCTGGGAGGCAGGAGACATGCACTCGGATGGTTTTGGTTTGGGTTTTTTTTTTTTTTTTTTTTTTTAACGAGCTTCCCGGGATACCCCCACCTTTTCCCAAGCGGGGGAGCCACGCCGGGGCTGGCAGCCCTGCGCAGGCTCCTTATCTGGGATGTACGTTCCCCCCATCCTTTGCTGGAAATGTCTTGTGTGGTCCAAGCACTCCTGGTATTAGGGAAACAAAACTTTAGCGGTACCTCCTCTAGATTTACCACGTTTAAACCAGGAGAGCCCGCTGCTTTGATTCCCTCCCCCCCCGGAGCTGGAGAAATGGGTGGAGGAAGGGTGCAGGAGCTATCAGGGAAGATAGCAACACGTTACTGAAACGAGACGTGTGGTTTTTTTTGTTGTAGTGATAAGTTTAGCTGCTGCTGGCTGTGGTTAACGCTAATAGTTGAGCCTTTACCATAATAAGGGCTGTTGTTCACATACTGATGTCGTCTGACTGCCTGCTGACCCCAGACGCTCAACTGATTTCTGCCTTGCTCAGTCGAGGTAGAGGATGGGGCTTGGAGGGCCTGCAGGGAAAAAAGTTCTCTTTGTGGGTACAAGGGAGGGTGAAATGAGTCCTGTTGCTTCATCCCTCCCTGCTGTAACTCCCACTGCACTGAAGTGGAGGTTTACTGGATTTTGTGTAGAGCCTGTGCAGCGAAGAAAATCAAATTAGAGTTGTGCGTTTTCTTTGCCAGTTAGCAAGTTTCTAGGAAACCCAGAAAGGGGGCTCAACTCCTGCCAGGCAATATGATTTCAGGCTGCATGTGGGAAATAAAATGACAGCTGACTGCTGGAGTGCAAGGGGGGCCAGAGCGGTGCAGGGGTTGGCGCTTAGACTTAAAATAAATGCTTGTGTGGGATCAGCTTGTCTGCAGAGCTCCAGTAAGTCAGCACACACCTGGGGGATCTGCCACCGGTGGGCTACACGGTGTCCGATGCGGACAGAGTGTCTTTCGCATGATCCGTCTTCCCACTCTACCTGCACATAGAGAGGACCCGGTCTCCGGTTATAGCTATTTTGGTGCTCTGTGCCTCTGACAGCAAGGCTGAGCCTGGCTTTCAGGTGTGGCCTCTGAAGGGCCAGGCTTCGAAATGCAATGGGGACTCTAAGAATGATTTTCCAAAGCACCTACGCAGGTTAAATGAGAGGCTTTGGTGGAGTTGAGGACCTGTTCGTGCCTATTTCCTAAAGCTTTGGTTAAAAGAACATTTACTGGACACTCATTGCTGCGCTTCAGGTTGCGATGGCAGTCTGCTTGCAGGGGAAGAAAATGGGATAGGATGAAACACCTGGTCCATTGAGGCAGGGCTGGGGGGATGTGGGGTTTGTTTTTCAGTTCAGACCAAAGTATCTGTTTAAATTTACATGTCTCCTGGCATGGGTGAGAGCATGTTACAAAGGCGTCTGTGTTGTTTAGGTGTTTGAGCATTGGATCAATGTAATTGCTTTGTGCCTAAAGAAAGGACTTGGTGTTTCACACTGCCTTAAGTTCATTTTCTTTTCTCTGTGAAAGCTCTTCTGCAGCTTATGTCAGCAAGCAATTTTTAGAGTTGACCCAAAGTTTAAACTTTGGCAGGAAGAGCGCTGAAAAACAAAAACCAAAAAGGTAAAAAAGAGCTGACTCCCTATCGACTTCAGCTGCAGTCGCTTCTGTTTTGGTGGCTGCACTAGCACTGTGAGCCAAAAAGGTCAATGTTGTCAATTAGCTGGCTTAACCTCATTTCCCCTCTAACTTTTTAGAGAATGCTGAAGCTTTCTTGCTTGGTCGGATTGATGTTGAGAGAAGGAGTATGGATGCTGCTAGCTTATGTTTCTGGGATCCAGCAATGCCATGTGTAGGGGACATACATAACTTTTCTCTACTCCTCTCTGGTTTGGGCTGCATCTGAGGACTTAACTGCTCCCTGATGGCTCCTTCAGCCCTTGGTTTTGGTTGCTGAATCTGCCACCAAATCTGCCCATTGCCCTTCTTTTCCAAATGGGCATTCGCCTGGCCGACAAGGAGTTGAGCCCCTTGTTCGTTTACATGCCAGCAAGCAGCAAAGCAGATTTGCTTCACGGTATCCATAGGGTTAACCTTACGCAGGGAGAGTCGTTACAGGCATAGGTTTTCAATTGTGCAAGATGTTTAATGTGCCAGGTGCTTGATGCCCTGTAAAACTGCAGAGATGCATTGGCCGCACAGTACGGTCCCCCTCTCACTCCCCTGAAATAAAACCCTGCTCCAACCCACACGTGCAGGCAGCCTCTGCGTGTAAAAGTTAGATGGGATTTGTAGTGTGTCCAAAGGGTTTAAAAATAACCTGAAAGGGATGTGAAGTTGTACAAAGCTTCCAAAGCCAAATTCACCCCCGCTGTTGCCAGCAAGAATGTGTGAGTGAGATGAGTGGGTCAGGAGCCAAAAAAACACCGTGGCGGCCTTCTCCTTTAATATACAAGTTGTATGTGTGTGGGTTTTCATTATAAGGATCTGATAAGAGTAGATGGTAACATGACTTTTGATTGCAGATATGTGACTGATCCACCAATGGGTTGGTGGGACTTAGTTTACTGGCTTTTTGTCAGACAGTAAAAACCCAAACCATGCGAAAATCAGCCCTAACGGGAACTTAACCTTGCGACTGGTAAACACTGCCCTCCACAAATCAATTTGTTTCCTCCAGTTCTGCAAAGCTGTGTTTGCTCTCTGTGGTCAGAGTTAAAAGCAGCTCAGCAACCCTTGCTGGAAGCTGGCAGTAATTGGGACTCCCAAGTACTGAGAGATAACGACATTTCTTGCTAATGAAGCTGCTGACTTGCTGGCCCCGAGGGGTCCCGCAAGGTACCCTGGAAGGACTATATAATGGCAGGTGGTGATGCTGGGCATCACAGGTGAGGCAGAGATGCTGGGCTCCCCATCCTCCTGCATCCACTCCCCCTCTTGCTTCCTTTCTCTGGATGTGTGTTACAGGTGCAGTGGTGGAGTTGATCCTGCCTGGCATGAAAAGAGGATTTGGTCTGTGCATATGCAACGTAGAAATCCTGAGTGCTGGGAGACGGAAGGACCCTGCATGTTTCAGTGCTTCCCATGCGTACCCTAAGGACAGCTGGGAGACAGATGCGTTGTTTCCATTGGCCTGTGCGTGGGTGGCATCCCAGGGGTGTATTTTTATCCGGCAAGAGCTTTTCCCTCTGTTTAAGGTTTGGGACAACGTCGGGTCAGGCCTGAAGCAAGATTTCTCGTGCTGTGGTTGCTGCAGGGTACAGGGAAGTGGACAGCTTCTACGCAGCGTATATTCAGATGTAGGACCTGCCTGCATCACGCTCCTTCCCCTTCCCATAGCCAGGTCAATCTTGTCTTTTTGTCCTGGGCTTTCACTTTCAATGCAGGCAAATAACAGAGTTAGCATTTGAAGTGAGTCTTTTGGCAAATGCATACCCTCCTCTGCAGTGCCTTGCTCCAGGGAAATGGCAAAATGCTTTACGAGTCTGAATGCGTCTTCATTATGGTCTTAGGATGGGATCCTTCATCCTTCCCTCTGTCTTGTCTAGGGAGGGCAAGTTTCCAGCCATACCTTCGCTCCCAGGTCTTTATATATGCGCACAGAATAGGGTCACAGCTGGATCAGCCCGTTCAAGGGCTGTCAGTTTGCTGAGCTGGTTGGGGGTAAGAGTAGTGCACGGGGACTTGGAACATCTTCTCTTCCAAAAAGGAAGGCTTGATCCTGTTTTATCCTTGCACAGCACTCAGACTCCAGGTTGGTCCCTACAGCTGTGTCAGCCGCTGGGTGACTCAGTTTCCCTGCTGCTGTTAAGAGATTGGTGTTGTTGGTGGCTTGCATGGTCATGTTTTCGCATGTGGGATGAAACTCAGCAGCAGAACGCCAGCATTTCCCTCTCTGTTTCGAGATGTCCTCTGTCCCTTCCTCTGCACCAGTTGTACTGGCACAGCATTTACCTGTCCTCGCACACAAAATGCCAGAGTGTTTGCCTGGAAGCCCAGCAAAGCCTGGGGAAAGGAAACAAGCACTGAAAGGTGAAGTGATTTCAGGGATGCAGAGAATTGCATCCCGCATCTTTTCTGAATGCTTTTACTTTTGCATTAACAGCAAAGGTGAGAGCTTGGCTTTGGCTGTGGATTGCTCTGTGTGGGCATGAATCATCAACCAACAAGGGCGAGACTCTAATAAATTGAGGGCTTTGGGCTCCTCTGGCATTTTCGATGCTGATTGCCTGTGGAGGAGGTGAGAATTTGAACTGAAAAAGAGCAATTATCTTTCTATGCACTTACAAAATGCCCATTACTGTGGTATCCAGCTGGGATGGGGGAATGAGAGTTTCCCAGGAGGGAGGGGACTGTCTGGACCTGGCTGCCACCAGCTCCAGCTCTTTTAGTGTTAACTTCTGTCTATTAAGGGACAAAGCTGTGAAAAGAGGTGGAAAGAGGGCAACTGCATAGACCTTTCCTTCAGGGATACACCCACTAAAGCACATCCCCGACTACAGCATTTTTAACCTGGGTACAGGGAGTGAGATTTCCAGGAAAAAGGAGCAAAGCCCCATTCCTTCCACTTTTTCATCATAAACTCCCCAAAGCATGTAACAACTGTGTAATTACAGTGTTGTTACATGAAGTGGCTGCTAATTTGCCATGTAATTACAGCGTGCCATGCTTTGATAGGCCTTATAAAATGAAGGGATAACATGGTCTTATGCTGGAATGCCGTGCTCGAGCTCTCCAAAGCAAGCTGACGAGCACGTCGTATGCCATCCCGCTCTCCCAAATCCATAGCAGATTGCTGGCAGGCAGGCAGCAAGTAGCTGGGAGCGTGCACGCTCTCCGGCGGGTCTGTGGCACGCTGAGTTTTACCAGGGGAGCCAGCTTTTGAGTATGCTGCTGTGAAAAAGCAGTTACTGCATCCTCCTGGATGGATCCCTGCTGTGTGGCTGAGCTGGGGGGGCAGCAAGGACAGGGTTTAGGGTACAAAAGTTGTCCTGTAGTTAGACCTTGGGACGACAGTTTGATGCTGGAGGTAAAATGGAAGGTGTCTTGGTGTTCTTCACCAGTTGCTGTTTCGGTGAGAGCAGATATGTCTCAGGCACTCAGGGAAGAGGTGGGTGTGAGCAAGACCAGACTTTTGTCTGAACACGGTTTAGCAGTGTAAACTTGCAGATCTGTCATCCCAAATGGCTGTTCTCAGTACCGGTACTGGTATCAGTTGGGATTTTGGGGAAGAAAGGAACAAATCCAGGTGGATTTGTCCCAGACAAGGAAAGAAGGTCTTTTCCTTTTTGCACTGTCATCTGGTCCTTGCATGGGCACAAGGTGAGCAAATTACATGACTTAGGAGAGCAAGTGTCATTGCTGTCCCTGGAATGGATCCAAAGGATGGAGCTGCTGGCATCTTCCAGGCTTACAAATTTTGCTCGGGGGAAGACCTGTGCTTGGTAGGATGGTGCCAGGGGACTAATTGAAGTGAAGAAGGAAGGGATGGTCTGCCTTACTTGAGCATTAAAATGCCCTTGGAGCCAGGGACTAACTTCATTGCACTGTGAGGTTGGGCGATCCCCACGGAAACTGGGGTCTTCCTTATGGGTGCAAGATTGTGCCTCCGTAGGTCAAGACCTGATTACCAGGTTTGCTTTTCGGCTGTGAGTTACGGGCCGGTTTGCAGCTTGTCCAAATCAGTGTAGCTCCACTGAAGCCAGGGATATATGCTCTGATCCAGCATAAAGCCTCATCACTGCAGAAGCCAGTGGGACAAATCTGTAGCTGATACAAACTGTACAGCTGTCTTGCAGCCAAAAATTGGGCCTGCATCCCCCACTTTTTTTTTAACCCACAACATAGTTATACATCTCAGCTCTTTTGTTCCTCTTCCGTGACTAAGCTGCTCGCTGCCTATGTTTCTTTTTTTTTTTTTTTTCTTCATTGTGTAGTTTATAATCTTCCAACTAGATACAGAAAAAAATTTGCAGCGCTGGCCAAGAAGGCTCTGGTTTCGCTGGCATTGGGCCATGCTTACATCTCCAGTCAAAATACTGCTGGTTAAACAATAAATATTTATTGATTCTCCTACAAGCTCCTACATTTTTCCCAGGTGCAGTGGAATTTGAGGGGGGGCTGCTTGAGTCCTGCCGATCGCAAAATTATGAGATGGCTCCAGAGATAACAGCTCTCTGGTGGTCTGAGATGCGAAGGCAACCCTTGCAAAGCTGGCTTCAGTCCTGCTGTATGGCCCTGCACGTCCAGCCTATAGATCAACTCTCTTCTGTCCGTCCCAGCTTCCCCAGGTTTGAGGATTTGTGCCTGTGACTGCTGCAGGCTTTGGTGGTAATTATGTGAAAATGTGCAAATCTGCAAGTCACTTTACCTGCCTGAGTATCTCCTTGAGCAAGGGAGGGACTCGCATCCGGAGGGGATACATAGTTTGATGTCAGGTCCAGAGAGGTGGCAAAAAAAATAAATCAGGGAGGTTTCAGTTTGTAATTTGGTTAAAAGGCTCAGCCTTCATATCTAGATTGTAGACACCAGCCGGATCTGAAAGCCTGTAACATTAACAGGCTGCAAATGTTTGCATGCAAAGCCTGAGCTTCTGCAAGGCTGCGTGTGTTTAGATGAAGGCAAAGCTCTTGGCGCTTGCATTCAAAAGTGCTCTGAGTTGTTCTTTTCCCGTGTTGAATGTGGTGGGTGGCTCAGAGTAACTTTTGGTTTATTTAGGCCCAGATGGGGGGCAAACCCAGAGCTCTCCACCGTTGCCTGCCTCTTTCTGAACTGTGACATGAAACTGCATATTTTTGTGTTGAGGTTTTTTGTTTTTTTTTTCCACTCAACTGGCAAAAATCTGAGAACTGGTTTGCTCTTCTGTCCCGTGAACAACATCAAGTCATTGGGCAATATCTGTACGTGCAGGACCGGGCAGGCGATACATTTTTCCGCATCGCCTCCCCTGGTCTTGCTGACCATGCACAGTTTTTTGGCGTGCCTCAAATTGCTGTCGATGCCTGGGCTCCCTCCATCCAGCGACCTGCTCTGTGCACCGTGCAGGTGGACCTGTTGTTTGCAAGAAGCCAGGATGCTGTGCTGATGCAGTGCAGCCATTCAGTCCTGCATCTGGTTCCTGTAGCCACGCAGCCTGTGGATAAATATAACCTGCCAGAAAAATATTACAAATGTGAGGAAGAAATAGCAGCTTTCTTTCCCAGAGAGGAAAATCCCCTTGTTTTTGTGGCTCCCTTTGGTTTGGGAATGAGAGTTGAAGATCAGAGGTCACCGTGAGCCCTCAGCTATTTGCTGTGTGCTGGCGGCAGCCCCCGTTGTGGATTGGGATGTGCAAAGTCGCAGGGCTCTGTCTGGGTCTGAGCTGGTCGGGTTCTGGGGCTGTAATTCCCGTCCCCATCATCTTGTGGCTGGTGTTGGACACAGCAGCAATCCCCTGCTCCAGCAATCCCCTGCTTTCCAGCTTTTTTTGCTCCAGTTAAACCTTTCCTATAAAGCCAGAAGAGGCAGAGACCTGCCTCTCCGGTGGCTGGTGCAGAAAACCCAGCGTTACTCAGACTGCAACAAGTGTGTGGTGGGCCGAGCCGTGCTGGCTCAGCGTCCCCCAGCACCCTGGGTGGGTTTGAAGGGAGGATTGCTCTCCTGTAGGACTTGGCTGTGCATTGGAAACCTTCCCTGCTGAAGAACGTGTTGCTGGGGTGGCTGTGGAGCTGCAGGCTGGCTCATAACCCCAGCTAAGCGTTCAGAGCTTGTTAATGAACGAAATGCATTTTCTTACACGGAAGGGATTTTAAATTGGCTCCACATGGATTATGTACGTTGTCGCACTTTCCCGGAGGGTGATGGCATGAGTAGGAATGTGGGTTTGATGAAAGAAGCCAGACACTGAGTCAAAAGTGGAGCGGCTCCCCCAGCTCTCCCCTTCCCGTGCCCCCTCGCCCCCCCATCTCATTTCAAATATTTGACGTGATTCCAAGGCATTCTTCAGATGGCTGGTGGGGAGCGCAGGAGAAGCCAGCCAGTGGGACTTTGCCTTTTTTTAAATGCAGCATGCTTTTGGGGCCTCTGACCCAGAAAGATGTTGAAGAAAGGCTTGATGAGACTTGGTTTTAGAGGAAACTGAGGCACAGTGCCCCCATTACGCTGCAGCAGGGACATGGGAGCATCCTGAGCTGTGTGCTCCAGGTCTCCCTTTACTTGCAGTATTTAGGTTTTCTTACGGTCTGTGTTAAGCCATACTGCACGTCTCTGGCTCCTCCACAGCACCAGGCAGGCCAGGACCCATCTGCCTCTTGGGTTTTCCAGTTTGGGTGTACTGGTTGACTCTGATTTGGGCTGGGAGCTAGGCTGTGGGGGAGGCAAATGGCGCAGCCCCGTGTCCCTTCAGGAATCAAGTGTCTTGCACAGCAGGATGAGGGTTGCATGTCCTCATGGTGGCTGGAGTCCTGGGCTGGGATTTCCACTGGGATGGTGCCTCTCCTGGGATGTCCTTGGAGGTCTCTGGATAAAACTGCTGACTAAGGGAAAGCTGCCGCTGACGTTGCAGCCAGTAGACCCCAGAAACTGGAGCCAGACACTGGGAAGCGCTTTGGGGTTTGTTTTCTGTTGCTTTCCCCCCTCCCCGTCAGCACCATCTATCACAATAATCAAAATGTGGCTTTTTGACCCACATGAAAGTTTTTTTTTCGTAGGTGTCTGCATGTGTTTGTGCAAAACCACTTAATTTTGGTCAGTGTTCTGGAAGCAGCAAGGTTTGGTTTTTTTTTTTTTACCTTTTAGTTTTGAGAAATTGTTTACTGAAACCTGAACCATCAGAAGAAACAACTTGCAAAAGCTGAGTACTCCTGGCTTTTTCCACTGGAAAATTAAAAAAAGATGTAGTGGAACACGTGAAATTTGGGTCTTTTTTTTTTTCTTCTTCTTTTTTTACACATTATTGTTAGAAGCGGTTTTCAAATGCAATGCCAAGTGCTTTCTCTTTTAAAATGCTCAAGGCATGTTACCCAACTGCTCCGTCTCTCCAGACCGCTTCGTGAGGTCAGTAAATGCAATTCCTCCTCGTTTGCAGCCAGAAGTGGGGAAAAACTCGTTTACTCAATCCCCAGCATCAGCCACAGGCAGCAGATGAGTCCGGCAGACTGGTAGCAGCATCGTGGCTCCCCATCCCATGCCCCAACCCCGTGGCGTTTCCCGGACCCATCCTTTCGAAGGGATACAAAGAAATTTGGGCTTGATGTCAGAGGGCTGTCCCCGGTTCTGGGAAGCCCGGTGCCTCTGCGGCGCTGGGAAAGTTTCGCTTTCCAGCGTCAGCAGTGGGGTTTCAGAGCTGTCACAGTAGCCGTGACCCGGCAGGGTGGTTAGTCACTGGGGCTGGTTTCCATCCCTTTAAGCGGCTCCAGATTTGAAGCTGGCTCTAAAGCTTGCAACTTGAAAGGCCCCGGCCGTGCGCCTGTTTTGCCTTCAAGCTGGATGACTCTCGCGCGTTCCTGCTTTCAAACAGCCGAGCCCCGAGCAGCCGGGGCCATATGGATCCTATAGAGTGACCTGGCTGCCCGCCGGACCGGCGTAATGTCAACAGGGTGAGGAGGGAAGGGGGCTTGGCAGGGAGCAGCGGGCTGCCCCTGCTCTGAGCTGGTCCCGGGCTGGACCAGCCCCCTTGCTGCTAGCCCAAGCCATTTGGCATCTTCAGGCTATGACTGAGGACTGCCTCTTCCTCGGCTTCCCCAGGAGTTTGCTGGCTGCCGGTCCTAAGCACTCACTGAAAGCTGGAGTTAGGCCTAAAAAAAATTTCAAATAAAAAAACCAAAAGGAAGGAGGGGGGAGAAAAAGAAGAAAAGCAAAGGGGAGGGATAGTGTGCCTTTAAACAGCTCTGCGCCAGCGTGTGTAACTGCGCTCGCTAATCTGGTGACTAATTCGGTGCGTTGCAAAGCAGCAGCGAAGCCGGCTGCCAAGCCGGGCTGCGTCCCCGGCCGAAGGCTCGAGGAGTCATCGGGTCCCCTCCCTCGTTCCATCCGGTGCCCCACCGGGGCGCCGTCCCCCCCCCAGCTGCCCCACCACTCCCCATGGCAATTTATTTACTCATCTGGAGGGCACAGCCCCGGCGGTCTCTTGACTCAGCAGTCCGGGGCTGATGGGAGCCGCGGGAGCAAATTCCAGGCAAGAAATAATCTCATGACTTGTCTCGGAAAAGATTGCTCCGAAAAGATCCCCTTACGGTCATGGAGCGCTCCGTGCCGGCCCCTCCGGCAGAGCCCTGACGAGGCTCCTGATTTCCCAACCTCGGGGAGCTGGGGCAGTCAGCCAAGGCAGCCCAGGGGGACTCATCAGACCTTTCTCCCTTGGAAAAAGAGGGATGAATTTGGAGACGGGGGTGGCGTGAGGGCCCTGGCACCGGTGCCTGTCCCCCTGGGGGCACAGGGCTGTGGGGAGCTGAAGCTGTCTTGCCAGGGCGGGGAGCCCAGAGCTTGGGGTTGTGTTGATTTTTGGGTCATTCCTCCTTTTTCTTCCCCCACTTCCCAGGGAGGGTTTTAAATACTTCCTTCATCCCCAGGCAATTTCAGTTATTCATCAGTGTTTTTGCTCGGACACTGGCATTACCTTCAGCAGGGCTGGCACCGTGGGTGACTTGTGAATGGTATTTACGCTTTTTTTGCCTGTTGGCTTTTTTTCATCCTATGTGTCTCTCTCGCCCTGGCCTTTTTTGCTTACCTCCTCACCATCCAGAGTCACTTGAGTCCCATTGCCTTTTGAAGGCACTTTGGGAGGTCTGGTCCCATGCCCAGTGCCTTCCCACAGGCACTGGGGATGGGGTGGGATTAGACCAGGTTGGGAATCAAGGATCTTTGCAAACCTGCATTTTTCTGGGAGGAAGGCTGGCCCCGTAGGCGAGCAGGGCTGCTGAGCTGACAGCTCTCATACCTCCTTTGTACAACCAGGATCAAGGCTCTGGAGCACACGGCTCCTGGGGCTGTGACTGCAGGGACACAGGTCTCTGCAGGCGTCCTGCCTCCCTGGAAGGGTGCCCGTCCACCGTGGTGGCTGTGCTGCCTTTTGAGATGAAGATGTCTGGGGAGAGGAACCAGCCTGTGGCTCCTGCTACCCGTATATTTACGGTTTCTCCCCAGCCCCTAAGCAGCAGGAGCTTGGGGCCGAGCCACGGAGGGCAGCAGGAAGGCTCACACCCCTGAGCCGCCCGTCCAGAGCCCTGCCGAAGCTCCTCCAAGCTTGTTACGGTCGGTGGAGGATTCCCAGAGTTCCTGGCAAGGGCTCCCGGCTCCCGAGTTGCCAAATGACACCCCCTCCACCCCCTCCTCCATTTACGTCTCCTCCTAATAGCCTCTTGGCCCGAGCAGCCGAATTCAATCAGCCCTTTCACCATCTGCTCCCAGGCACTTCTGCCGGGGAAGGCTCGGGGCCAGAGAGGCAGTAATTCCTTAATAGCTTCCGGATGCTGCGCGCGGGGTGGATGCGAGGGCCGCGAGTGTCTCAGCCTCTCTCCCCCCAGTCTTCGCTGAGGTTTCCAAGCTCAGGCTTCCTCTGGGCAAATCTGAGCACCTCCAGCCGCTCTGATTTATCCCTGCCCGCCCTTCGCTCTCCCGTCTCTCCAGGCTGAGCCCAATAGGTGACATAATCCCCATCCTGGACAAGCCTTGGCTCTGGGATCGGGATGACTGAAGCTGATGGGGCAGCCCAGTTCATCTTTGGCCGCCCTCCCCAGCTCACTCCCACCTTCTTCATCTTCCCAGGCCTTTGTCTGGCCCAGTCTCTGCACTGGTCCCTTCCCTGGCGAGAAGTTTCTTCGAAGGAGGAGCTGGAAATGAAGACCTTCCCAGGGTTGACTGGGAAAACCCTTGCTCTTATGCATGGGGATGCTTGATAACCTGAAGGTTGCATAGTATAGTCCAGAAGGGGCAAAGCCCAGGAGCTCTGTGCTTGCCCTGGGATGGAAGAGGCTTAATCTCGGGGCTCTTCAGCTGCCTGGTGTGCTTGGGAAAATCCCCTTGTTCTTTGCCTTCGTTTCCTTGTCTGCTTAAAAATAGATAGTACCGGGAGAATCGTTCCTGGGATGTTGTGAAATGAAATTGGTTTGGCACCGGTGTTTCTAAGGCACTCTCTCTGGCGTGGGCTGGAGAGTTTCGCTTCCCAGGTTTCTCTCAGGGCCCTTTCTGGCCTTCATCACTGGAGGAGCTGAGCAGCTTGGTTTACTCTCTGGGGACAGGGGGGTGAAACAATGTTGGGCTGGCAGGCGGCATCGAGGGATGGCCTTGTCCCTTGTCCCCTCCTGGCCCCAAGGCCGATGTGAAGCTGACCCTCATTTGCCTTGCCCCAGCGATACCTTTGCTCGCACGGCTTTCAGCCCAGCCAGCAAAATCCTCCCGTTTGTGGCTGCTGGGGTCATCCGCTGCTGTGTAAAGCACGCCCGTCTCAGGGCTGGTGGGTGGAAACGTTCAATGTGCATCGGCTGTAGACCGTGTGTGGCTCTTGTTCGTGGGCTGGGACGTGGATGGTGCTCGTGGAGGTGTCATTTGGTGGCATTAGTGGAGTCACAGCCCTGAGGGCTGCCTGGGGAACGGAGGAGATGGGGCTGGCTCAGGCAGCAAAGCAAAGAGAGGAGGACCTTTGCTTTGAGCATCTTTTGCCTCTTCTGTTTAGTTGGTTCTTTCTCCCCTCTTGTTAAATGATGCTGCGCTGAGAGATGCAGCTAGCATAGGGAAGATGCTTGGAGTGTGCAGTAAATTTTGTGAGCTACTTTGGTTTTGATTTCGGCTGCAGGGGCCTGTTGTGTGTATTTGTGAGCCACAGAGAGGGAGGAAGGATACCTTCAGAGAGGAGGGGTCAAGGTACTTGCGAGTGCAAGTCTTCAGGGGCAGTAAATCCAGTGATGCAAAGAAGTAAATCCCTATCTAGCACAGGGGAATTAGAGGTATGTGGATCGTTATGCTACCTGCCATCTCTTGGCACCTGCTAGCAGAGTTGACTATTTGCTCTAAAGAGTTATAAATAATTTTGTTGATTAAAATGATTGATTATCCTTGATCTAATATTATTTAGTCAGAGCAAACAGTGCTGAGATTTACCAGCCGCACTCTGACCTCCCAACCCTGATCTGTTTGCAAAAAGCCTGTGCAATTATTTGTTTGATTTCAAAGCTAAATACCCTAATCTCTCCTCTTCTCCTTTGGTAACTGCAAAGACAACTGGACAGCTCGGCCTGATAAGGGAGGACAGACCTGGAGTCCTTGTGTGTGGTGGCAGGTCCCTGGGCAGAAAGGGACTAGGTGGCGAGATGGGGACCTGATGGTCACCAGGTGAGGACAGAGTAAAGCTCCTGGGCTGCTTCTCTCCCTCTGCACACACTTGCCTTTTTTATCGAGCACTGCCTGTGCTTCCTGGGCAGAGCTGAAACACTCCCTGCTGTATGGAAAAAAAAAAAAAGATGCTATCAAAAGCCTAATATTAGAAGAAGGGCTTTCTCTGGGTAAGGCAGCGGCAGCAATCCCTCTGCAATCCATGGGGGATGTGATACGCTGCAACTTGCACCCTCCCATTGAGCAATCGGCCGCATTTTTTTGCCTGCCTGGCTGTACGTCTGGCTGGCGTTGCCCTGAAGGGAAGGGTTGGCCAGGAAGGCTGCGGAGGTGGGGGTGGGATGGGCGGCAGGAATCTGCAGCTGCAGAGCAATGTGGCAAGCTGCGCTCCCGTACCCTGCCGCCCTGGGGCAGCTTGCGTGCTCGGGAGGTGACCCGGAGCTGCCGAGCCTCCCTTCCTCGTCATCAGCTCGATCCCTTCTGCATCACTGGCTTCGTGCTCTCTGCATCATGTGGAGATGTCTTGGGCTTGAGGAATGCTGTAGGAATATCCGTGGGCACCTTCCACTCGTGACCGGCAGGCACTTTTATTGTATGGACATCACCAACGTGTCTCCACAGCAGGTCCAGCCCTTCCAGCTTTAACAAACATTCTTGTTTTATGAATGAGAGAGCTGGTGAGTGGAGGAGAGCGACTTTGATGTGGAAGGAGGTATTTTGGGGGTTGAACATCATCCTAGCTTGAGGGCACTTCAGGCTGTGTCCTGCCATGTGGTACCCTCGTGTCTGGCGTGACATGGCATTGACTCAGCCTGGGGGCAAGGGCTAAGGCCAGGACACAGAGAGATCAGTTTATGCAGGACTTGGGCTGAATATCAAGTGAAGGTTGGGGAATTCCTTGGGACAGACAGATTGGAGGCGTTTGACTGAGCATCTGCATGTCTAATCCCTTCCTGAGGCAAGGATAATTGAGGCTCCTTTTTAGGACCGGTGGGATTCCAGCAGCAGGGACATCTGTGGAGTCCGTCTACATCGGAAGTGTGTCATATTGTGGTGATGGGCAGCGCGAATAATTGGTTTTTCATTCTGGGCATGGAGTCATTTCACGTGGCCGTGGGTATGCAACGAAACCATCCCGAGCTGTGAGGTCATGTATAGCTGCTTACAAAATGTGTTGGCATTGAGGTGTGTTTGAGCTGACTTAGAGGGGTTGGGATCTCTTTGTGGGGTGATGAAAGAGCTCAACATGAGGGAAGTTTCCTTGGCCCTTAGCCCTGCTGCGAGGGGACAGCCCTGCCAAGAGATCTCAGCCTTCTCTTTTCACACTTCCGATCCTGACAGCATCTTCCTCGCACAATGCACTGCCGATTAACCTCAACCCGGCCTTGCAAAATCTCTGCTCTCCCTTTTCTGGGAGGCTATCACGTGTGGTTTGGCAGCCCCATCGTTCCCTGGAGCAAGCAGCTGGAGGTGTTGGAGCTGAATCCCCATTGCGTGTTTGTCCCTATCCCTGGATGATGAAGGAGAGGGAGATTAATGTCTGGAGGAGAGAGTGGGGGCTTGTTTGCGTAGAGAAATGCTCAATCTGAACTGCTTGGGTGTGATTACAGTAGTACCTTGGTAGCATCCCGTGTGTGCTTTTGCAGCCCAGGGTAAATCTATGTCAGGGTACTTGGATGCATCCTTCTCTTCAGACAAATCCTCCAGTTGCGTCACTTCTTCATTGAAGATGCCAGAAATGGCATCATCAGCCAGAGATTTGAGGTGAGAGCAGCAGAAGTCCTGGTTTTAACCTGGCTGGAAAGAAATGTATGTTCTCGCGGATGGTGGGAAGCGCTGGGTGTGGATGACCTGGACCACTGTCGCCTCCGCGGACTGCCAGAGCCCAGCCGTGGGTTTGCTTTGGGAGGGCTCAGGCCGTGCTCTTGTGGCTGTAGAAACCTCCAGGGCGGTGAAGCCAGCACGGCTGGCCTTGCAGGGCTCTTAGCCCAGCCCGAAGAGAGCGAGGAATTTCAAGAGGCTTCTGGTCCCAGGCGTGAGCCATTTGAATACCTCGGGCACCCTTCCAAGAAGCAAATGAATATCTAGTTGTTTGTTCGGTGGGGATCGCTGGGGTTTTGGAGGTTTTCCCTTTTTTTCTCATTGCTGTTGAGCAATTTGAGCTTCACTGCTGGGACTCGGGGTGTGAGGAGCCAGGTTTTAGCTGCTTGTTTGCAGAGGAGCATCTCCCGGAGCTGGAGCACTGATGCGGGGCAGCTGACACGGGCATGACCTGGACTTGCTATTTACACTTGACCTCCTTTCAGTCGAGGCTGGGTGTCCATTACAGGCTTTGCTGAGCCCACCCCGTGCTCCCATTAGTGCGTGTGTGCCTGTGCATGGGGATTAGAGCTCTTTAGCAGCGCGGTTAGCGGGGATTAGAGCGAATTATCACAGGGGAAGCATGTCTCAGGTTTGCGTGAGGCAGGGAGTGTCCTCCCAGCCCTGCTAGGAAGGATCGGAGGCAAACAAGCCTGAAAGTGAGATGCTAATCCTATCTTCACAGGGGATGCCCCGGCTCATGTGATGTTCGATTGGGAAAGCAGGAGGGTGAAGCGCAATAAGGGCCTGACCGCTGCAGGAGGAGGCTTCGAGTCCCGAGCAGGAGCGGTTTGGGCACGTGGAGGTTGTTCCTCGCTGCCTCTGCGTTGGCTGCAACCTCCTTGTCTGGTTATGTCCAGAGCAGAGACCTGTGAGCTCAGCCTCCGCACGGGTTTTGCACGGGTTTAATTAACCCCGGACTCTGCCGTCAGGCCGGCGGGTTCGGAAGAGGTTTGCACAAGTTTTTAGTTGCGACGCTGTTAAATTTAAAGCGACAGAAGCCATTTCGAAGCTGATTCACGAGATTCACGAGCGTTTGCCTTTGTGGGGAGTGCTTGTGTTCCGTTAATGGCGGTGCTGGAGCTAAACCATGCCGGCTTCGTAGCACAGCCTAACCTCTGCTGTTGCTTCGTCTTGATGGAAAAATCTTTTTTGCTGACTGCTTTGCATAGTTTTGACGAGCATTGTTAAACTGTGGCCACGTTCCCCAACCTCAGAGGTGGCCACATGTCCCCGGTGCTTGCTTTTATCCATCTGTGCTCCTTCCAGCAGCTGAAATGGGGAGGACGGAGTGAAGCCCTCGACTGAGGGAAGCCCCGCTTCAAGTTGCTGCAGGAAGCTGAACCGTAGGTTCTGGCCCTGCCTGCTGAGGCTGGGCAAACTTTCCTGTAATTGCAGCGAGCGTTGACTGAACCCTGTGGTTTTGCTTAGCTTCAGTCCAGGGGTTTCTCTAGCATGTCTTTCCTTCCTCTCCCCCACAAAAGCCAGGGAGGACCGAGTGAGCTGACCACCAGGCTGCTGTTCCCCTGCGAGCTCCTGGGACTGCAGGGGATGCCACTTTCCCAGGATCTCCATCCAACACCCACGTTATAAAGCTGTCAGGGAGAGAGAGAGAGGGGGAGTGGAAAGGAGCCTGAACAAGGGCAGCAGGCAGGCTTGGAAGGCAAAGCCTGTGACTCTGATAGCACTGGGATAGTGGGTGAAGCATCCTTTCGCCTGCTGGTGCTGCTGCCTGGTTCCTCACCAGCTGCAAGATACCCAGAACCAAAACAAACCCTCCCTTGCCTTTTGGTTGCTCTGTGTCCAGTTTTCCTCATGGGCAGGTCTCCCCTGAGCACCCTCTTCTAGCGAGCTTGCACCCAAGCGAGGGTGTCTTCATTTTACAGAGAGGTGAAGCAATTTACCCCAACACCTGAGGTCTAGCAGAGCATCCTGGCATCTCACCGTTGTCTTAACCTTTCCCCTTCCTCGCTCCCTGTGATGCTCTAAGTGCTGAGAGTGCAAACTTGGAAGAAATGCTTTTATCTGCATTTAGGGAAGACAGTTTTCAGGCCCTTTATTTAGGGGAAGAGCTCGCCCCCATGACACACCACATCTCCATAAGAAAGCTGCTGAATGCCGGAAGAAAGCGGGCTTTGTTGTGCTTTCTGCAGCGCTAAGCAGTGTGGGCTTTCGGTTTCCTCTCTTGTTTTTCTCTTGAAGCCCAGCTTTCATCTTAGAGTATTTATTTTTCACTGCTTGAAGGAGAAAAAAAAAAGACTTATTTTTCTTTTTCTTTTTTTTTTAGAAGTAATATATTTATTTTAAATTAAAATAGCAAATGTCTGTGCCTTTTGTGCCATTCCTTGCAGAGGGAAGCAGGGCTGGTCTCTGGCGAGAACCAAATCTCTCTGTACTGCCTGGTCCTCTGCCTCTCTCCTCTCATCCCATCCCTGCATCCCCAGCAAAGGCCTCTCCCTGTGCTCACCCCTTCTCCCCATCCATCCTTGCTTCCCAGATTTCCCTCTGTTCCCTTTTTTCTGGCTTTCTGTCCCACTCTCCCTTTCCCCCTGCTGAATTTCGCTGCCCTTTCGGTCCAAGGAGCCCTAATTGGAACAGGCCGGCTCCTCTCCTGCTTCCTGCGTGGGAGTGAGAGGCAACGCTTGTGAAAACAGTTCAAAAGTGCAAACAAATTTTTGCCTAATCCTGCCTAAATAACAGGGGGCTCAGCTGGGGTTATTAGCCTGGGCGGCCCCGCTCCAGAGCTGGGGGCACCTGGGAAAGGCAAAGCTGCCCCGGGGGGAGTGGAGGTGGCTGGTGGTGGTGGTGGAAACCTGAGATGGGGAGATGGTGCCTCCATGGTGCCCGGGATGCTTTGTCGGGGAGCGTGGGAAGGGTCTCGGCTCCCGGCCCCCCTCTCCTCAGCCTCCTCTTATGCTGAGAAAGGTTTCTCGGCTGCTGAACCCTGCCAGCTGGGGGACGTTGGGAAATCTTCTGTGTTTCAGCTTTCCCCATCACTAACTCTGCCCTAGTTTTGGTCCTCGTGAAGGTTGGGACGGAGGGGGCTCCGCGCGGCAGCGGGGGGATGAGCTGGGGTAGCATTGGGCTTGGTGTGGGCTGGAGATGGGGAGTCTTGGGGCTTGGTGGTCATGGGCTCACTGTGGGCGCGTGGGAAGAGGGTAGGAGAGCAAACCCATGTTGCCTCTGAGAAACTCCTCCTGCTCCATCATAGCCATCCAGGGTGGGGGGATGTCCTGCACCGTGGACACCTCGAGGTGGGGTGTCATGCACGGGGGCTCAGAGGAGGATCTCAGCTAGCTCAGGTCTCAAGGACTGAGGTCTTTTGAGGGAGACAGGCACAAATTCTTGCAGCCCTTGGATGCACAGTCTTTGAGAGTTGTTTTTTCTGGACTCTCTGCAAATGGTCTGGTTTGAAACCAACACACATCTTCTCCCAAACTTGTCCCCGTGCCTCTTTCAAGCCACCAAAGGGCCCGAAATCCTCACGGTATCAGCAAACTGCGGGGTTAGTCTCAGGCCTGGGAAGGGGAGGACAAGGAGTCTGGGCAGGGAGCGGGCTTTTACCTGAGACAACAGCGCTTTGGGTTCCTGACCTTGGTGTCCATCCATCAGAGCAAGGGCAGGAGGAGGCTGGCTCCACTCTGACCTGCCGTACATCCATTTACACGCAGGCTACTGGGTAAAATAGCAGGGACCAGACAAGGACACACTGGAGCTTTTGATGGGAAAAAAAGTGAGTGGCCGAGGGGAGCTTTAAAGAGGCATTGACCCTGAGTGGAAACTCGGGTGAAAAATGACTTTGCTCCCATCCTCCTGCTAAGAGCATCTTTTTTTCCTTTACTGCCATTTATTTTGCTTATGCAATCAGATGCTAATGCTTTGGCGTGCAGCAGAGTTGCTTGCGTTTTAAGGTCAAAATCCCTAAAGTTTGTAAATCGTAGTCCTTTAAAAAGATCAGATACATAGAAATAGTTTATACATGCGAGCCTGGTGAGAGCAGAGTGGGAATTTGGCTGGGAGATGAACTTGGTGATCTTGGCCTCTTTGTCCATTTGCTGGCTGGTTTTCTCTCAGGCTCCACGTCTGTTGTTGCAACACCTAGCAAAAGTGGGGTGGTGGGTTTTGGGCAGATCCCCCTTAGCATGAAACCCATATAGGGATGCAACACTGGCTCTCGGCAATATCGGGGTTGTTATCATCCTCTTGTCTGTCTTAAGTCCTGTCCCCAGGGATGTCAGGGGGCTGGAGGAAAAATAGAGGTCTGGTTTTGAGAAGCCTCTGGGGTCTCAAACCGGGCCCCCAGATCCCTCCTTGCTTTGGAAAGCTGCAGCCAGATGAATAGATGTCCCTCTCTGCCTTCCCACCGCGCAAGGCAAATTACTTATCTCTGCTCTACAGATGCTGGAGATGCTGGTGACATAATTTTCCAGAGCGACTGCAACTCCTGTTAGTATTTAAAAATCAAACCATAACACACCCTGCCTGGTCTCCCAGGAGGAAAATCAAATGCAGTTCCCTGTCAGTGCAGTGGCAGCAAGTGGAGGACATGGCATCTAGGCAGCAAACCGCACGTGGCAGCTGTGTCGATGAGGCTTTAATGGGCGTCATAAAAATGATACAGCAAACCGAGTCTGGGATGCAACGCCGTGGTCGCCTGGCCCCCGCTGCTGTGCTTGCTTTTCAGATTAAAACCCTGAAATTTCTAAACTGAGCTTAGGTGTAACAGCTGGTTTGGTGCTGGCTAATGCTCCTTCCCATACATTTCTTCAGAGCCCATGTGTGTGCATGCATGCATGCGTGTGTGTACTTTGTGGACAGCAGGAGGTACACAAGAGGAGACATTTTATTTGTGCAAGATTTGATTAAAATCTTGGAAACGGGTTTCAGATGGCAGTGAAAGCTGAAACCGGGGCAGCTAAGCCCGGGTTGCTTTTGTTACTGAAATTCTACTTGGCTCTGACCTTTAGGCATCCCAAACTGAAGGTGAAGGACTTGTCTGCGGGTGCTGGAGGACATCACCAGGGCTTGGTTCTCCTCCCTGGGAAGTAACTCCACTGCACCCAGCAAAGTTGCATCGGGCAGAGCCGGGTAAAGCCGATCGTGCTCACTGGACACGCAAGGATTAACAAAGAAAATGATACTTAAGTAAATTCAGTATCTCAGAACCCGCAGAGGCAGAATTTTGATTAAAAACTGTCTGTCCCCCCTGTCTCTTTCAGATCACAGGGCTAAGACTTGTCCACAAACAGGTATGCAGAGCTTTACAAGCACATTTAGTTTTACACGTGTGAGCTTTTGTATAGATGTGGGACACTGCTGACTAAAATAAGGCTTCTGCAAGCGTTTGCAGGCTTGAGGCTTTTTGGCTGTTTTGTCTTCTGAAGAAATTTTAACTAGTAGCTACAATCTAACAGGAAAAAAGTACATGATGTTTCAATCCTAAATCTGCCCAGTACAAGGTATTTTGAAGGAGAAGCCTTGAAATGCACATTTTGGTTTATTTTGGTGTTTAAATAGAAACCCTCCTCTGACACTTTGCTTTTTATTTTTTTTTTTTTTTTTTAATTTGAAAATAGGCTGTTTGCTTCTCTGATGACCTCTCCCTGGGAATCACTTTTAAGTCTTCCATGTTTTGACATGTTGTTTGTGCAGAGCTCAGTGTTCACCTTACTAAACCGAAACCTTATCCTCTGCTACTGAAAAATTGATTCTCTGGGTATGTGCAAACCCAACCCCATGAATCCTGCAGGAGAAAACCGGGGCGAACGGTGATAGGTACTCGCTTGTATTGCAGAAATAAAAATACAATTTTGCACACACCTCACCTTGCCCTGTTGCTCTTCGTGGCTTGCCTAAGGAAGTCATCTCCACACAGGTTTTCACGAGTGATTCAGTGTAAAAATTGGGGTTAGAAATGTTTTCTTAGCCTAACTCTGACTCATCTTCCCATAGCACCCGGGAGCAGTGAACTGCCGTTTAACCAGCCGGCGGAGGGGAGCGGATTCCTGGGTGGTCCCTGTAACCACAGAGCACAGAAAGCAAAGCATTAAAATGTAACATGAGGATGAAGGGAAAGGGGCACTGAACCACTTTCTCCCAGTGTTATCTCAACACAGCAGATGGAGAACAGAGATAGCGAGGGTGGCTGCTCATTTTTCCGTGCCCTCTCCAGCCAAATCCAGTAAATAATGAAGTGTAATTTGCCAAATAGCCTTTGAATGTATTATTTGCTTTTGAAGGTCCTGATACTTCCACTGTGGCAGGCACACAGTGATTTGATTTATGTGGTGGGGTTAGGGGGAGGAATTGCGTCCCGAGAGGCTCAGTTTCAGGAATTTTGCTAGTCCTACCTGAGCAAATCATTACTGGAGTGCCTTGGTGAATAACGTTAGAGGGAGCTGCAAATAGAGGGGGTGACATTTTGCGTGTCTTTTAGTTGGGAATGGTAGGTGGAATGTGCAAAGATGGAGACAGAAAAGTTGCTCTGTTTGGCTTGGCGGTGGAATTGCATTTGGTGCATCCAGCTGATGATTTAGGGATGCTTTGCAGCGTGCTCACCCTCACCCTGTGCTACAGAGCTGCACGTGGATGCTTATTGACCCAAGTCCCGGATTCCCACTTGCAAAAAAACCCCAACATTGTGTTGTTCGGACTTTAAATGATGCCTGTGAGTTTGGCTGTGGAGGTACCTGAGTGGAGCAGGAAGCCCAGACTGGGTCAGACTGGAAAGCAGCTTTGTTGCACTGGGCTGCCCGTGCTCAGCAGCTGCAGTGCTGTCTCCCACCCTGACTCACTGTTGCGTTAGGGATGCGCTCAATGCTGCTTGAAACAAGCACTTGCCAGTATTTTGCAGGTATAATGGCTTATTAAATCGGAGCTTAAATTAACTTAGAGCGATGGTAAGCCAAGGTGGCTGGGGTTTCCACAAAACAGAGAATTCTTTGATTTTTGATGTCTACATCCAGACATTCATGAAAACACCAAAAGAGCTTGTGCGTGTTGTCATTTTTGCACTGAGAACAGTTTTCATTGAAAAATTTCCAGTAGGCTACAGTGCTCAACCAGCCTCAGGTGGAAGATTTACATATGAGACCGATAAAGTTCAGTTGTTTGAGATGGTGGTTGGATGAGGCTTTCCTTCTCCATGAAAGATGTTTTTCAGGAATGCTTAAAATATATGAAAGAGCGCCAAACCTTTATTCAGATCGAGGAGGATTTTTTTTAAATGGTTGCTTTTGTTTATGAAACTCTTTGGCTACAAATATCCGCCTGCTTCCAAATAAATTAGAAGAAGAAAAAAAAAAAGAAAGACAGGAAGAGCTTTGCTTCTCATCAGGACTTACTGCAAGGCCCGGCTCTTGGCTTGGTCCCGCGCTCTCCCATGGGGGTGGCTGAGCATTGTTCAGTGACTCACCCCGAATCGCGTCGCTCCATGCTACGGGCTGGCTGCGCATGATGTAACTCCGTGCTAATGTGGGATTTTCCAGCTCTTTGTTTTCCCTTCCTCCTCAAATGGGTTTTCTGCTGGTTCTTCATCCCGCCTCAGCCTGCTGTCAGCTTACTTTTTCCAGGATTGCCCGTGATTCTTCAAAATTAATTTTTTCCTTTTGCTTTTCGTTGGACCAGGATGCCCAGAGGTGGAGCGGTAATTCAGAGATGCTTTTCTCCCTGCTTTCTTGCTCAGCCTGGTGTGGGACACTCTACTTTCATTGGCGTCTGGAACTGCTCAGCTATCTCCCAGGCTCCAGACACCAACTGGGGTGATGAAGCCCAGCAGGCTAGAAGTCTGGAAAGGTCTTTGATATCACCGTCGAATTTCCAGTAGCACTTTCACGGTTGGCTTGTAGGGAGACCATGTGCACCATGTAACCTAGCTTACCAGACATGGCTTGTTTATACCCTTTAAGCAGAGGCTTGTTAGAAGCACAAGATTATTCTTGTATTTCAGAAGCCTGCTCATGGACTTGCAGGGTTTAGGTGTAGGGCTAGAGGGTCTGGGTGTGAAAATTTCAGAAGAAAAAAAGATTTCTCTGTTTCTCTGACAATTCAACAGCCAGCACGACTCCTGTCGTCTTTCCCAGTTCCATGTCCTTATGGCCATTTTTCTCTCCTGCTTCTTTCAGATATGGAATGTGCAGATGTGCCTTTATTAACTCCCAGCAGCAAAGAAATGATGTCTCAGGCATTGAAAGCCACCTTCAGTGGCTTTGCAAAAGAGCAACAGCGGCTGGGAATCCCCAAAGGTAAGACATGGTTTCCCAGTGAGCAACCGTGGTAGCCACAGAGATTGTGTCCTCCTGCCAGGCTGCCCTTCTCCACATCTGCCATCTCCTTTGTTGATTCTCTTCATGTGGTATTGCCTTGTTTCTTGGCAGCTTCAGCTGGAAAAAATCTGGACATATAGGCAAAACCTTTCAGTACCACTTGCAGACTACACCTGTCTGACAGATTGTGCCTGTCTGTCCTGCTAACTTCTGCTGGATGACTGCTCTTGCAACTTTGGTGACCTGCTCCTTTGGAGGCAGCTCCAGGACTTCTGTTTGCTAGTCATCTCCACTATATAGAGAAACAGCAGGAACCCTTTACCAGAGGCTGGTGACAGGGAGAAACCAAGCAAAATGGAGAAATGGGTGGTAGAAGGGGTCAGAGAACTGGTGGAATTTTTAAAAGTCCCAAACAAATCCAAACCTCATTCTTTGCGTGAAATATGTCTGCAGTAGGGCTGATCCAAACCGTAGGTATGGTGTTCTTCCACCACGTTTTACCCTTATGCCAGTGGACTGCCAATCTCTATGGGATGAGGCTGTGCAAGTGCAGTGCAGCTGTAGCACCGTTTGTGTCTTGTTTTCCTGGGGAAATGGCTTGTAGTTGCTCATTAATGGATCTCTTCTACAACCCCTTGTTGCAGATCCCCAGCAGTGGACGGAGACACACGTGCGGGACTGGGTGATGTGGGCGGTGAACGAATTTAGCCTGAAGGGAGTGGATTTCCAGAAGTTTTGCATGAACGGAGCTGCCCTCTGCGCCCTGGGCAAGGAGTGCTTCCTGGAGCTAGCGCCTGACTTTGTGGGAGATATCCTTTGGGAACATCTGGAGATCTTGCAGAAAGGTGAGTCCTGGAGGCTCCAGGGTGACTGGCTGATGCCATCCTGGCTAACCTAGCCTGGTTTTGGGCCTTTCCAAAGACCTTGGCTCGCAGTCTGGCTCGGCAATGAGGTGTTCACCTCGGGCTTTAATCCCAATAAAAGGAGCTGTCAAAGCCCAGCTTTCCAGTGGGATTTCAAATGGGCATCCCAACCAGTAGTGGGCAATGCAAATCCTGGCACTGCTGGAAAGAGGAAGGGTGTTTGCACTGGCCGCTTGGCAGGAATGCACAGTGGGCAGGGACGCTTTGCCTGCCTGGAAACGATGGCAGGATTTTCCAAAGCATTCTTCCTCAGCTCGTTCAGCTCCCGTTGTGAATTTTACTACTTCCTCTGGTAGAACTGGGTACAACAATACCACCAAAATCCCACCCTAATTTCCCAGTTGTGATTGGAGCCTGCTTTTCTTTGTTTCGTGTCCCAAAAGGTGTAATGGCATTCTGTTAAGAGTGGCTGTGTTGCCCACAGGAGAAGCCATCTCTGCCAGTCCCTGCATGACAGCATTCATAGGCATTAATTTTCATTGACTGGGGACATACACGTTGATTTTGGGTGTCCATTTTCATAGTGTCTGGATGCCCAAGCAACACTTAACCTGGGATAGTTTCGAAAGAGCAGATGAAGAGCTTAACACCTTTAACTGAGCCACGAGCAGGAGCAGCAGCAAATCTGGGTTCTTTCTCTAGCTCCTTCTTGTGCAGAGTTATTTGCTTTCCTGGAATATCCCTTGCGCTGTCATACTGACCCTGCGTGCTTGTCAGCAGGCCTGTACTGGTGGCAGGAAGGGGAGGGGGAGCAAAGTTATGCCTTCCAGGAAACCATTGACAAATGGATGTTAATTGCTGATTACTAATTTTACTGCTACCTGTGGTTTGCAAAAGGTAAACATGGCTCTTCCCAGGGTCTGTGTATGACAGGCTGTTTTTCTGCTCTTTATGTCTGTTCTGTGCTTCTTGTTTTGCATAATTTTTATTGAGTGCTTATATCAACAGCAGGCAGCTTAACCAAACAAAGCAAAACGTTGTGGTCAGTCCAATTTCTCTTTGCTATAAGCCATTGCTTGTAACGTAGCTATGCCTTTCCACAACCCTTCTTCATTTGTTTGGGCTGTAACCTGCTGGAGAGGGGTGCGATGTACCGCGGATATTGACTGAGGCATCAGAGCTGGGTTTGCTTCTTCCTGCAGATTCCCCAAGGCATGGAGATGAACTTGGTGCTGTAGTTTCACAGTAAAGTAGGGATCTTGTTTCCTTATAGCATTGACACATGCGAGTGTTAGGATGCAGCAGTCACGAGGGTGCAAAAGGCCTGAGACAGAGAGGAACTTTTACAAATAAGCTGAAAATCTTTGTGCCAGTTGCAGCTTTTCTTCCAAAAGGATGAAAAAGAATAAAGCTGAATTTCTTTGTCTCAACACTGTTGGCATAGCCCTGGGAACCAAGAAATCTCCATTCTGTGTTCAGTTTTACTGGTGACTTTGTCACTTCTTGCATAAGTTATCTGAGCCTTAGCTTCTATGGTGGGTTCTTAACACATTTCCCAGAAGGGCAATATCTGTGAAGTATTTGGAAAGTAACTAAGAAGAGCTTCAAGAAATTACCAGCCTCCTCCCAAGGACTAATTTCTGTTCTCTGTAAGTCATGGGATTCATTTTACTGGTAGTACATCTCCAAACCCCTGACAAAATCTGGGTTCTGTTGTGCTGGTGCTGTACAAACGTAACGTGCAAAATTGTCCCTGCCACGTCACTCTCCACACAAGAGAAGATGGTTGTCTCCACTTGGCAGCTGGGGATGTGAAGCGTGAAGAGATCAAGATTTCCCCAGGCTCAACCATGGAGGCAGGGTCCAGCTTGCCAGTCCCCGTCTCTTCCGTCTTCCAGGGCAGCCACCCACCATCATCGCTTGGGGGTGTTGATGGTAGGAGTGGTGGTTAAGCCCCAGATGTTTGGCTTTACCTCTAGTGGTGTGACCACCAGCATCAGGTCATGCTGGGACAGGCTGTGACCTTGCTGTCCCTTCAGCTAACATGCCTCCCTTGTGAGCGCTTTCTGAGAGTGACTCATGTACCACAGGCTGCTCAGGGTTTAAAAATGGCAGCAGATGGGTGACTTTTCCCTGCATGGATTTGGGTATTTTCAGGCATATTTTTCCAAATTTCTTCCTAAAATAACCTCTTCAGTTACCAGCAGTCAGCAGTGCCCTCCACTTGACTGTAAGCATAGCTGAAGGTCTCTCTCTTTCTCTGTGGTCACCCACCCTGCCCCTTGGCAGACACCGTGGGGAGAGGAAAAGAGCATTTCTCATTAGGTCTCTCTGTTTGCACAAAACCTCCTTTTGTTAGAGAATATTTTCCACCCTGCAATCCCCAGGAGAGAGAGCCAAAATTAGGCTCCTCGCAAGCGAACATGCGTTATCTTCAGTTCGCTTCTCTTTAGCCTTAGCAGAAATAAACATAACCCGGAGTTGTCTGTGTGTTTTTTATTTTGGTTACCCTCTGCAAAGAAAAGAAAATCTCCCATGCCGGTATCTCTGCCCACATGCCATGCTGGAATGAGTAAGGTGTTAATGGAAAAACTGGTCAGGGTAGGAGCAATGTGGCTTTTACATGGGAAAGCAAACTCAGCGCCAAGCCTAGGAGTACCAGAGTGCTCGGAAAAAGCAATGGAAAGCAGAGAATCCATGCTCTGGTGTGATATGTGCTCTTTCTCAGTGAATTATGCCTATAGAAAGGCTAAAATTTTGTGTGCTACCTGTATATACACGGTGGAGTCTCTATCAGGAGTTGGGTGATGGACAGTGCGACAAAGCTTTTTTGAGCGTGGAATCTTCTGCCTGCATCAGGTGCAAGGTAAAAGGTGCTGTGTAGGCTGGGAATTAGCATTAATTTGGGGTTGTAAGAGCTGGTTTTGGTATGCAGTACCCACTCGCTTGCACACACCTACTGCTGGTCTAAAAATAGGGGCTTCTTCAGGAAAACAACTGTCCTTGTGTGGTGGAGTTTTTTCACGAGCTCACACATGTAAGTGTGATAAGCAATCCTCAAGAGAATGAAAGATGACAAAAATTAAGGCAAGCAAGGAAATTATGCAACTAGTATTTCAGAACCACCTGGAGCCTCTGATTGAGAAAGTTGTTGCTGTTTTGTTTGGTTTTGTTTTGTTTAAATTTGGGCATGCCTGCAGCAAGAATTCCCAAAGGAACCCAAGTGCATCAAGCGCTTGTTTCAGTGGGATTTCAGCTCCTAACTAATTTCTGTTCCTTTGAACGTCCCAGTTTAACCCAGAGAAGAGCATTTTAGGAAGTTCAGACCTCTCTGTATTACAGCAAGTCTTGCGAAGCACAATATGTCTATTGACATGTGACATTTCCTTCCTTTCCTCTTTGCAGAAGAGGTAAAACCGTACCCAGCAAATGGAGTGAATACAACATATCCAGAATCCCGCTATACTTCAGACTACTTCATTAGTAAGTCTCAATTATCAGTATCATTCTGGTGCTTCCAGGCATGAAAGAGCCACCTATTAGAGATTTGTCTGCATCACGAGGACTGCACCATGTAGTTGTTGCTCTGTCGTGGCAGAGCATGCAAAGTGTGTAATTTTGTCTTTTGTAGTGTTTTGGGTTTATTTAGAAGCCATCTGTATTTTTTGGTGACTGCCTTGAGATGCTATAATATGACTTTACAAGCACAATTTGTTTGGAGCTGTAGCTCAGCAGACCTGAAAAGTGACCTCAACACTCCAGAACACTGGGAATTTTTAAAAACATATTAAAAAAGGGAGGGAATGGGGGAAGAAGGCTTAATTCTGGATTGCTAGGTAGGAGCCTAGCAAGGAAAGGGATAAGTCATCAATCTGGAGTCCTGTGCTTCCCATTGCCATTGGTTTGGAGATATTCTTTAAGGGCATTTGAAATCTGTGATATATTTAATGAACTGGAATTCCAGGCTCTGGCCAGTGAGGAGAGGTGACTGTGGAAGTGACTCATCTATTACAGTCATCAATTGAACTTCTTTGCCCTATATCTCCTTTGCTGAGACTATGCTCTTCATGATTTTCCAGCTTTTTCCCACTAGCAGCTTGCTTGAGAGGAGTTTGGCATAATGCACATTGATGACGGTTGAGGATGTCTTATTTTTGTAAATTGGTGCAATTATAAGACACCATCTCTCTGCAGCTTTTAGAAACCTTACTCAAAATTAGTGCCCAATTGTGCCAGGTATTTTATATCCAAAGGCAGTCTCCTCTTGCACTGCAGACCTCAAATCTCTCTGTGCTGTGGGAGACTGGAGAGGGAGTGAGCAATGCTCTGGTTTCTTTGAGCTGTTTGTGTTTGGGTTGCTTTCTGATGCTCCCGTTCTGCCGACAGGTTACGGCATCGAGCATGCGCAGTGCGTGCCTCCCTCCGAGTTCTCCGAGCCCAGCTTCATCACAGAGTCCTACCAGACCCTCCATCCCATCAGCTCGGAAGAGCTCCTGTCCCTCAAGTACGAGAACGACTATCCCTCGGTCATCCTGCGTGACCCAGTGCAGACGGACTCCCTGCAGACAGACTACTTCACGATCAAGCAAGAAGTGGTAACGCCAGACAACATGTGCATGGGACGTGCCAGTCGAGGTAAAGTTGGGTATCTCCCAGGGTTTGCCTGGGTTCTTGCTATTCTACCTACATCAACATAAGTGCTGCCTTCGGTTCTGTAGGAGATAGTGCTTTGGGGGCACCAAGGCCAGCAGGGAGCTGTGCAATGCCAGTAACGAAGCCATTTCCCAACATATATCTTATGGGGTTGAACTCCCAGATGGATTCCCTGATGGCTTTGAGCCCTCCCTGCCTTTCTCTCCAGGGAAAACATGAAGGTCTTTATATTCTACTCTGCTGCCTGTTTTTACATCATCTGCAAAAATGTAGCATTTCTGGCTCTGGACTTTGATGTCAAACTTGAGCAAAGTTGAAATAGGCTTTAAGGTTATTAGGGAGGAAAGCTGCTGTGTGGTTGTATAAATCTCATTTTCCGAGGACACCAGGCAAAACCCCACAAATTCTTCACAAGTTCTCATCAGGAGTTACTGTCCAAGGCTCTGAAGGGTTTTACACTTGATGATCCAAAGTTTTTATCCATTATTTCCATTGATTTTGATGGCTGCTTGCTTCAACTGAGAGTCTGTTCTGATGAACCCAAGCCCTGTGCTTTGTTAGGAGATGCAGATGTCATGGGTTGAGTCAGCGACAGAGCTGAAGGACCCCCTGAATCCTTGTGCTACAACCCTACATCTCCAAAGAGTTATAGCTACATGATTCCGGTTTGAGATGATGGGATTTTAATACCTAAACATTTTTGAGGATCTGAGCCCAAATACCTTTTCAATTAATCTTATTAAATTCTGAACACATGGGGCCCAGATGCCCAACTACTTTGTAATTACATCGCTTAATGCAAGGCTGAGGATCTGGCTCACAGTATATATATTCAAAGCAAAAGTTTAATCCATAGAGCTGAAAGTAACTGACAAAGGGGTATCATTATCTCCTGATTCCAGGTAGGGAACCTGAGGCACGGGGAAGAGATCTGACCTGCCTGCAATTGCGCCCTGAATAGAATCCAGGTGTCCCCATGCCTAAAATTCATTATAGTAACGTGTTGCTGTGAGCCAGGTTTGATGTTGAACATTTAAACCCATTCATCCAGCAATGAGAACTGAAGATGTGCTGGTTCACCGTGAAAGCCGGAGCCCCTTTGCAGGTCTGCATCACATACGCATTGCTGAGTGGAGCTTATTTTAAGTTCCTCATTCTTTTTCCAAGCTCGGAGAGCTAATGACAGGAAAGTTATTATTTGTATTATTACCTCTGCTTCTGCTGCTGGCTGAGCGTTAGTATGAGAGAGGTGGCTTGGACAATATGGTGAGCCAAAAGGGCAGTGGTGTTACAATTTTAGGTAAGCTCCTCTTTCTGGGGTTGTTTTTCTGGCTCTCTCTCATTAGCGTCTTTCCCTTTTCTTGACCTTTTCTTTAACATAGGTGATTTCATAATAATTCTCATTGAAATGCAATGACTCAGGCATGCCTTTGCAATTGTACCTTGAGCCTGTTCTCACTGGCAAGCCTAAAAAGGCTCTAGGGGAGGGAAGAAAGAGCCCTTAACTCAGCATTGGGGACCAAGGGCCCCTGGTGTTAGCAAACACTTTAAAATACTGATTGCAATTGAAGAAATGCAACAGGCTATGGCCATGCTTACACTAACGCTACATTTCAGCCATGTGTAGAAGGGTCTTTGCGTGGCATTAATCCTCCCAGAGTGGTATAAAGAAGCCTTAATATAAAGCAGAGGGCAGTTTATTTATATTTACCTATGTCTTTACCTTCCACTGTATTAAAAGGTTAGTGTGTCGTGAAGTGAAGCGCTTCATCAGTGGGAAATTCAGGATGAAGGTTTTCCAGACAGTTGCCTTTTGCCTTTCTTTGTGTGGGCTTTAGGAGTTAATTTTGTGGTCCCATGGGAGTTGTTTCACTTTGCCTTATCAGTGAGGGCATCTAGTTGGAAAGTGTAGCTGCCAAACCCTTAACAAGTTTCTCCTGAGTAGGTGCAAGGCATGATTTTTCTAAAGGCTCGTGTTTAGGTCAAATTTAGGTGAATTTTGAATGAAATGACCCAAGTCACGTCTCCGACACTGCGGCTGTTCATCCGTCAGATTTTGAATTCCTTTTCTAAATGAGCTTGTGCTGCAGGACTTCTCAGGGAAGTGGTTATGCCAATTAATGAACATGCATAAAGTGGTGTTAATTTTCCCCTTGCAGGGTTCAGGAGGTGATTGAAGTGTATTCTGTGAAACTCTCAAAAAAACTAAAAGAAAAAAATAAAATTAGTTTGAAGCATGGATATTACCAGCAGAATCAAGCCAATGGATCCAAACTTCAAATGATTCTGGGCCAGCAATCAGGGCAGAGCCCGTGGTAGTTGAGTCTTTTCACAGCAAGTGCTCTTCAAACTACAACACAACAAATATCTGGGGGAGTGTGCCAGCGTCCTTCCACGTTCCTGTTCCCCTGTGATTTACTATCTGGGCCCAAGCTGCGGGTAGCTCTGCCAGTGGAAATTTCTCCAGGAGTTCTTGCACAATCCCAGCAGCTGTTTTTAGCCCAGTTTGGGAAATTAGTGAACTTGAATGATCCTGTTACGCTCTTAGTTTGTCAGTAAAGATGTTGAGCAATCGGCAGCGTATGGGAGATCAGAGAGAGCAATTTCAGTTTGTTCTTTGGATCCTTTTTTAGCTCTCTGTTTTAAGTACAGAGGGTATACTAATGCTGTCTCTAGTGGGTGTAAATCAGCATAGCACTGCTGAGGATCTGGCCTCTCGTGTTCTGGTCTTTACTAAAAATACCCCAGAGAGTAGCCTTGATACAACCCAGCTGTGCTCACCTTACCAGAACTGGAAAAATAGCTGTTTGAGCTCTCAGCCTTTTGCTCTCCTCCTCCATCAAATCTGCTGCTGTTTGGGGATTTGGGGGTGGAAGCTAGTTGTAACATATGGCAATAAAAGGCTGCTGTATAGTTTTGCAGGAAACATCAAAAGTACAGAACCTGGGTGTCCAGTGCCCTTGAATATGCCTGAGCAGCATTTATATAGGGCTGGCAGATATAATATGGGACTTATTGGAGACCCGTATCTTTCAGCAGAAGAGCAAGAGGTCCTGGCACCTGAACTGAGCCTTGAATATCTGTCTAAAGTGGATTATTTCTCTGCTGTTGCCTTTTTGAAACAGAGGACAATTTCCAGTTAGCCCCAGGCATCAGTCTCTGGTGGAGAGTCAAGACTGGGTTTTTCCCCTGACTCTGCCTTGTTTTGCTGCCTGAACTTCTCCGGGGCTCAGACAGCCCTGCTCTGAATTACAAAGATAATACAAGTATCCCAGTTTCAGGCTGTAGTTTGGAGTTTGTTTGAAGATGAGGCATGGTGGGACAGCAACATTTGCCTGGTTGCCTTCTCCCTGTATAGCGAGGAGGCGAAACATCCTTCTCCTGGCCGTGGCAAGCTAAAAGCATCCCTGTGCTGGCCAGGCACATCTCACATGCCCTTCCTTCTCGCCAGGTAAACTTGGAGGCCAGGACTCCTTCGAGAGCATAGAGAGCTACGATAGCTGCGACCGCCTGACGCAGTCCTGGAGCAGCCAGTCCTCCTTCCAGAGCCTGCAGCGTGTCCCCTCCTACGACAGCTTTGACTCGGAGGACTACCCCGCCGCCCTGCCCAACCACAAGCCCAAGGGCACCTTCAAGGACTATGTTCGAGATCGGGCTGATATGAACAAGGACAAGCCTGTCATTCCTGCTGCTGCCCTCGCTGGCTACACAGGTAGGGTCACGCTCCTCAGGAAACCGCCTCTCTGCTGAGTGTCTTGGGTAGAGCCTCTCCATCGGTGGAAGGCAGAGCCTCCAGGGTCTCTGGGTTGTGCAACGTCTGTGTTGACGGTTTAGCGGTCTGTGAGTGAGGGGTTTTGGGGTCAGCCACGTGCATGCGGGCACACCTGAAAGCATGCAGCCCCCCCAAGGCTGCATGTCCTTCAAGCGTGGGCGTTCCAGACCTCATGGAGGATGCAGGACCTGGCTGAGTGCAGGGCATTTGATACCTTGTGTTTTCATTTACGCCTGGATGCCTCTTGGTTGCGTCTGGTAGGGACCGGTGTCTGGTTTATATTGCTGAGAACACAAGGTAGTAGGGAGTGCCTCTTTCCCCCTGTGACACTTTTATGCAACATGCTGGCCACTTACTTGTGGTTTCCCACCTTGGGTAGGAGCAGCTGCATTTCTGGCATTGCTGTGTGTGATGTGAAATGATCTTCTCCCCTTTTGGCATGGAAGAAGCACTTGGTTTTGCTCTTTACCTTGCTGCGAGGCAGGGCTGGGACAGTGCCAAAGCAGACCCAAACGTTTTTCATTCCCTGCACTGGGAGAGATGAGAAGGTGATAGGCCACGGAACCTCCGGCTTTTTATATGTCAGCCCTCCAGCAATCTGGCATCTTAGAGAAACCTGGTGGGATGGGGCTTCCAGCTAAAATTGAGATAATCCTTTCCAGTCCTTCTGTGCCATGTCTTTTGCCTGTACTGTAAGTAAAATTCACAAGGCAGCCTCCTGCCAGTTCCCCTTTCCCTTGTACGTACTGATCTCTCCTGCCTCAGCTGGTAGCAGCTGTGGCCCGGAGGAGCCAAGCAGTGGAAATAGTTTGTGCAGATAAAGATCACCAAAAGATTCAGAGCAGATCCTGAGGTGCGACTGTCCCTGAAATCTCCTCCCACGCACAGCTCAACTTAGGGCTGATATCTAGTTTTTTGTAAGGGGGGAGAGATGCAGAGGGGAGAAGAGGTGGAGAGATAATTTTAGGAGCTATGTGTAAAAAAGGAAGTGGTTTGTTGCTATAGCTTTAGTTAGGAAGAAAGCTCAGCCCTGCCTGCTGAATGAGCCTGTTTCGATCAAGTCAATGCAAAATAAAAGTGTGCTCTGCTATTCCTGAATGGTTTTTGGCTGGGGGATGTGGTGGGGAGAGGCATGAGTGGTAGGAGGGGCCATGCCATTGTCCTCCACCGTGCCACGGAAGTTGATGTTCCTAAAAGAGACCAGTGAGCACAAACTGCAGGTTTTATTCCTATTTTCTCC